>NW_026646575.1:0-300000 GCF_949987535.1 Balaenoptera acutorostrata
CGAATCTACCTCCTGAAATCTCTTTCCTGCAATTCTGCCTTGCTTTCAAAGCCTCTTCGTTGCCTTCCCTCGATATATTTGTGGACGAGAGTTATCATTTAAAACTCTGCATGTTTGTGAATTGCAGTGCCCCTGAGCTCCATTTTTCAACTCGCTTTTTTGGGAGCTGGCCGCAAAAGCGCAGGATTGCTTCAGGCCCTCTTCTGGTTCTGGGGGGCAGGCTGAGCTTGTGCTTAATTCTTCTTCCTGATGGGAAAAGAGAGTGACCTGTGCCTGTCCCAACACCTAGAGCTAGTCTCTCATTGGTTCCCCCTCTTCCCGTTCATCCTCAGGACAAATTGCAACCTGTACGGAACAGGAGGTTAAAGGTGCTGATTCTCCAAGGAGGGAGATGGCTAGTAAATCGGCTGGAATGGCGAACCCTAGCAAAGGAGATGAGAAATGAGGTGCGTTTTAGAAACCTTTCCCGATCACACGGTGTACCATCTTCTGGGTTTCTCATGCCTGTTTTCGATGTAGGAAGATGCCCTTGAACCTGGAGATTTGGGACCCATGGGATGGGTACCATGCAGTATTACTTGAAAGGGTCTGCGTTGGCTCACCCAACCTCACCGAACCTCTCAGCCCCAAGAGTGTCCACCCTTATGTCTCAATCAGCTGTGGGTCTAGATATGGTCAATCCAGGTTGCATCACAGCCCCTGAACGAATTTTGTAAGAATTTCTCTCTCTTTCACTGTCTTTGTTTCACGGGTTTTGAAAAGTAATTTATTTTTATAATGGGGTTTAGCTGCTTTTCACGGCTGTGTTTATGCCGCTTTACACCCCCTTGACTCACTTACAGAGAGATATCAATACATAGGTTTGAAGATTCTTACTAGTCAGATATATTCTTGTGCGGTGAATAGGGGGTGTTGAGTCCAGTTCACTGAGCAAGGAATAGGTCTTGTCTCTTACATATTGGGTTTATGGAACGGTATCTGAGCTAATTTGAAACCCTTGTTTTATGCATCACCCCACCTCACCTTTCCCGTTCAACAGCCATAGTGTGTTTTCTAAACGTGTGACTCTGTTCTGTTTTGTAATTCAGTTCAAGTGTAGCGGTTTTTACATTCCCTCTAGAAGTGATATCTTATGATAAGTGTCTTTTTCTGTGTGACTTATTTCACTTAGAATCGTCGTACCTAAATCCACTCATCGTGCTGCTACTAGCCTTTTGACGTTGATTTCATGGCTGAGTGATATTCCATTGTACATGAGGACCACAACTTCTTTATCCATTTTTCTCTTTCCTAGGATATTTAAGGTGTAATGAAGTGGGGGTTCTTGTCAACAGAGCAGCCCTAAACTTTGGGGTGCCTGTGTCTTGCTGATTTTTAGTTTTCCCAATTTATACGCCCATGAGTGGAAGTGCCCTATGCTCTCCAAGCTGTGTTTTTTAGATGTTTCAGAACACACCGTACACTTCTCCAGAGTGGCTGTTGGCAATTTACATCCCACCCATCAGCGTAGCAAGGCTCCCATTTCTCCATGGCTGGTCCTGCATTTCTGGTTTGGGCACTTTTTTCCGCATGGCCCTTTTGCCCGCTGGGAAGCGAGACTTCTTTGGAGCGCTGATTGGCCTTTCCAGGTTGCTTGGTTGGCCAAAAAGGGCGTATGCGTTTTTTCCTGAATATATTCAGGAAAAAACGCATACGCCCTTTTTGGCCAAGGGCATCATTGTCCACGTTTTGCCGCTTTTCATGTGCTTTCAAGGCGATTCGAATCTACCTCCTGAAATCTGTTTCCTGCAATTCTGCCTTGCTTTCAAAGCCTCTTCGTTGCCTTCCCTTAATATATTTGTGGACGAGAGGTATCATTTAAAACTCTGCAGGTTTGTGAATTGCAGTGCCCCTGAGCTCCATTTTTCAACTCGCTTTTTTGGGAGCTGGCCGCAAAAGCGCAGGATTGCTTCAGGCCCTCTTCTGGTTCTGGGGGGCAGGCTGAGCTTGTGCTTAATTCTTCTTCCTAATGGGAAAATAGAGTGACCTGTGCCTGTCCCAACACCTAGAGCTAGTCTCTCATTGGTTCCCCCTCTTCCCGTTCATCCTCAGGACAAATTGCAACCTGTACGGAACAGGAGGTTAAAGGTGCTGATTCTCCAAGGAGGGAGATGGCTAGTAAATCGGCTGGAATGGCGAACCCGAGCAAAGGAGATGAGAAATGAGGTGCGTTTTAGAAACCTTTCCCGATCACACGGTGTACCATCTTCTGGGTTTCTCATGCCTGTTTTCGACGTAGGAAGATGCCCTTGAACCTGGAGATTTGGGACCCATGGGATGGGTACCATGCAGTATTACTTGAAAGGGTCTGCGTTGGCTCATCCAACCTCACCGAACCTCTCAGCCCCAAGAGTGTCCACCCTTATGTCTCAATCAGCTGTGGGTCTAGATATGGTCAATCCAGGTTGCATCACAGCCCCTGAACGAATTTTGTAAGAATTTCTCTCTCTTTCACTGTCTTTGTTTCACGGGTTTTGAAAAGTAATTTATTTTTATAATGGGGTTTAGCTGCTTTTCACGGCTGTGTTTATGCCGCTTTACACCCCCTTGACTCACTTACAGAGAGATATCAATACATAGGTTTGAAGATTCTTACTAGTCAGATATATTCTTGTGTGGTGAATAGGGGGTGTTGAGTCCAGTTCACTGAGCAAGGAATAGGTCTTGTCTCTTACATATTGGGTTTATGGAACGGTATCTGAGCTAATTTGAAACCCTTATTTTATGCATCACCCCACCTCACCTTTCCCGTTCAGCAGCCATAGTGTGTTTCCTAAACGTGTGACTCTGTTCTGTTTTGTAATTCAGTTCAAGTGTAGCGGTTTTTACATTCCCTCTATAAGTGATATCTTATGGTAAGTGTCTTTTTCTGTGTGACTTATTTCACTTAGAATCGTCGTACCTAAATCCACTCATCATGCTGCTACTAGCCTTATGACGTTGATTTCATGGCTGAGTGATATTCCATTGTACATGAGGACCACAACTTCTTTATCCATTTTTCTCTTTCCTAGGATATTTAAGGTGTAATGAAGTGGGGGTTCTTGTCAACAGAGCAGCCCTAAACTTTGGGGTGCCTGTGTCTTGCTGATTTTTAGTTTTCCCAATTTAGACGCCCATGAGTGGAAGTGCCCTATGCTCTCCAAGCTGTGTTTTTTAGATGTTTCAGAACACACCGTACACTTCTCCAGAGTGGCTGTTGGCAATTTACATCCCACCCATCAGCGTAGCAAGGCTCCCATTTCTCCATGGCCGGTCCTGCATTTCTGGTTTGGACACTTTTTTCCCCATGGCCCTTTTGCCCGCTGGGAAGCGAGACTTCTTTGGAGCGCTGATTGGCCTTTCCAGGTTGCATGGTTGGCCAAAAAGGGCGTATGCGTTTTTTCCTGTATATATTCAGGAAAAAACGCATAGGCCCTTTTTGGCCAAGGGCATCATTGTCCACGTTTTGCCGCTTTTCATGTGCTTTCAAGGCGATTCGAATCTACCTCCTGAAATCTGTTTCCTGCAATTCTGCCTTGCTTTCAAAGCCTCTTTGTTGCCTTCCCTTAATATATTTGTGGACGAGAGGTATCATTTAAAACTCTGCAGGTTTGTGAATTGCAGTGCCCCTGAGCTCCATTTTTCAACTCGCTTTTTTGGGAGCTGGCCGCAAAAGCGCAGGATTGCTTCAGGCCCTCTTCTGGTTCTGGGGGGCAGGCTGAGCTTGTGCTTAATTCTTCTTCCTGATGGGAAAATAGAGTGACCTGTGCCTGTCCCAACACCTAGAGCTAGTCTCTCATTGGTTCCCCCTCTTCCCGTTCATCCTCAGGACAAATTGCAACCTGTACGGAACAGGAGGTTAAAGGTGCTGATTCTCCAAGGAGGGAGATGGCTAGTAAATCGGCTGGAATGGCGAACCCGAGCAAAGGAGATGAGAAATGAGGTGCGTTTTAGAAACCTTTCCCGATCACACGGGGTACCATCTTCTGGGTTTCTCATGCCTGTTTTCGACGTAGGAAGATGCCCTTGAACCTGGAGATTTGGGACCCATGGGATGGGTACCATGCAGTATTACTTGAAAGGGTCTGCGTTGGCTCACCCAACCTCACCGAACCTCTCAGCCCCAAGAGTGTCCACCCTTATGTCTCAATCAGCTGTGGGTCTAGATATGGTCAATCCAGGTTGCATCACAGCCCCTGAACGAATTTTGTAAGAATTTCTCTCTCTTTCACTGTCTTTGTTTCACGGGTTTTGAAAAGTAATTTATTTTTATAATGGGGTTTAGCTGCTTTTCACGGCTGTGTTTATGCCGCTTTACACCCCCTTGACTCACTTACAGAGAGATATCAATACATAGGTTTGAAGATTCTTACTAGTCAGATATATTCTTGTGCGGTGAATAGGGGGTGTTGAGTCCAGTTCACTGAGCAAGGAATAGGTCTTGTCTATTACATATTGGGTTTATGGAACAGTATCTGAGCTAATTTGAAACCCTTGTTTTATGCATCACCCCACCTCACCTTTCCCGTTCAGCAGCCATAGTGTGTTTCCTAAACGTGTGACTCTGTTCTGTTTTGCAATTCAGTTCAAGTGTAGCGGTTTTTACATTCCCTCTAGAAGTGATATCTTATGATAAGTGTCTTTTTCTGTGTGACTTATTTCACTTAGAATCGTCGTACCTAAATCCACTCATCGTGCTGCTACTAGCCTTATGACGTTGATTTCATGGCTGAGTGATATTCCATTGTACATGAGGACCACAACTTCTTTATCCATTTTTCTCTTTCCTAGGATATTTAAGGTGTAATGAAGTGGGGGTTCTTGTCAACAGAGCAGCCCTAAACTTTGGGGTGCCTGTGTCTTGCTGATTTTTAGTTTTCCCAATTTATACGCCCATGAGTGGAAGTGCCCTATGCTCTCCAAGCTGTGTTTTTTAGATGTTTCAGAACACACCGTACACTTCTCCAGAGTGGCTGTTGGCAATTTACATCCCACCCATCAGCGTAGCAAGGCTCCCATTTCTCCATGGCCGGTCCTGCATTTCTGGTTTGGACACTTTTTTCCGCATGGCCCTTTTGCCCGCTGGGAAGCGAGACTTCTTTGGAGCGCTGATTTGCCTTTCCAGGTTGCTTGGTTGGCCAAAAAGGGCGTATGCGTTTTTTCCTGAATATATTCAGGAAAAAACGCATACGCCCTTTTTGGCCAAGGGCATCATTGTCCACGTTTTGCCGCTTTTCATGTGCTTTCAAGGCGATTCGAATCTACCTCCTGAAATCTCTTTCCTGCAATTCTGCCTTGCTTTCAAAGCCTCTTCGTTGCCTTCCCTCGATATATTTGTGGACGAGAGTTATCATTTAAAACTCTGCATGTTTGTGAATTGCAGTGCCCCTTAGCTCCATTTTTCAACTCGCTTTTTTGGGAGCTGGCCGCAAAAGCGCAGGATTGCTTCAGGCCCTCTTCTGGTTCTGGGGGGCAGGCTGAGCTTGTGCTTAATTCTTCTTCCTGATGGGAAAAGAGAGTGACCTGTGCCTGTCCCAACACCTAGAGCTAGTCTCTCATTGGTTCCCCCTCTTCCCGTTCATCCTCAGGACAAATTGCAACCTGTACGGAACAGGAGGTTAAAGGTGCTGATTCTCCAAGGAGGGAGATGGCTAGTAAATCGGCTGGAATGGCGAACCCTAGCAAAGGAGATGAGAAATGAGGTGCGTTTTAGAAACCTTTCCCGATCACACGGTGTACCATCTTCTGGGTTTCTCATGCCTGTTTTCGATGTAGGAAGATGCCCTTGAACCTGGAGATTTGGGACCCATGGGATGGGTACCATGCAGTATTACTTGAAAGGGTCTGCGTTGGCTCACCCAACCTCACCGAACCTCTCAGCCCCAAGAGTGTCCACCCTTATGTCTCAATCAGCTGTGGGTCTAGATATGGTCAATCCAGGTTGCATCACAGCCCCTGAACGAATTTTGTAAGAATTTCTCTCTCTTTCACTGTCTTTGTTTCACGGGTTTTGAAAAGTAATTTATTTTTATAATGGGGTTTAGCTGCTTTTCACGGCTGTGTTTATGCCGCTTTACACCCCCTTGACTCACTTACAGAGAGATATCAATACATAGGTTTGAAGATTCTTACTAGTCAGATATATTCTTGTGCGGTGAATAGGGGGTGTTGAGTCCAGTTCACTGAGCAAGGAATAGGTCTTGTCTCTTACATATTGGGTTTATGGAACGGTATCGGAGCTAATTTGAAACCCTTGTTTTATGCATCACCCCACCTCACCTTTCCCGTTCAACAGCCATAGTGTGTTTTCTAAACGTGTGACTCTGTTCTGTTTTGTAATTCAGTTCAAGTGTAGCGGTTTTTACATTCCCTCTAGAAGTGATATCTTATGATAAGTGTCTTTTTCTGTGTGACTTATTTCACTTAGAATCGTCGTACCTAAATCCACTCATCGTGCTGCTACTAGCCTTTTGACGTTGATTTCATGGCTGAGTGATATTCCATTGTACATGAGGACCACAACTTCTTTATCCATTTTTCTCTTTCCTAGGATATTTAAGGTGTAATGAAGTGGGGGTTCTTGTCAACAGAGCAGCCCTAAACTTTGGGGTGCCTGTGTCTTGCTGATTTTTAGTTTTCCCAATTTATACGCCCATGAGTGGAAGTGCCCTATGCTCTCCAAGCTGTGTTTTTTAGATGTTTCAGAACACACCGTACACTTCTCCAGAGTGGCTGTTGGCAATTTACATCCCACCCATCAGCGTAGCAAGGCTCCCATTTCTCCATGGCCGGTCCTGCATTTCTGGTTTGGACACTTTTTTCCCCATGGCCCTTTTGCCCGCTGGGAAGCGAGACTTCTTTGGAGCGCTGATTGGCCTTTCCAGGTTGCATGGTTGGCCAAAAAGGGCGTATGCGTTTTTTCCTGTATATATTCAGGAAAAAACGCATAGGCCCTTTTTGGCCAAGGGCATCATTGTCCACGTTTTGCCGCTTTTCATGTGCTTTCAAGGCGATTCGAATCTACCTCCTGAAATCTGTTTCCTGCAATTCTGCCTTGCTTTCAAAGCCTCTTCTTTGCCTTCCCTTAATATATTTGTGGACGAGAGGTATCATTTAAAACTCTGCAGGTTTGTGAATTGCAGTGCCCCTGAGCTCCATTTTTCAACTCGCTTTTTTGGGAGCTGGCCGCAAAAGCGCAGGATTGCTTCAGGCCCTCTTCTGGTTCTGGGGGGCAGGCTGAGCTTGTGCTTAATTCTTCTTCCTGATGGGAAAATAGAGTGACCTGTGCCTGTCCCAACACCTAGAGCTAGTCTCTCATTGGTTCCCCCTCTTCCCGTTCATCCTCAGGACAAATTGCAACCTGTACGGAACAGGAGGTTAAAGGTGCTGATTCTCCAAGGAGGGAGATGGCTAGTAAATCGGCTGGAATGGCGAACCCGAGCAAAGGAGATGAGAAATGAGGTGCGTTTTAGAAACCTTTCCCGATCACACGGGGTACCATCTTCTGGGTTTCTCATGCGTGTTTTCGACGTAGGAAGATGCCCTTGAACCTGGAGATTTGGGACCCATGGGATGGGTACCATGCAGTATTACTTGAAAGGGTCTGCGTTGGCTCACCCAACCTCACCGAACCTCTCAGCCCCAAGAGTGTCCACCCTTATGTCTCAATCAGCTGTGGGTCTAGATATGATCAATCCAGGTTGCATCACAGCCCCTGAACGAATTTTGTAAGAATTTCTCTCTCTTTCACTGTCTTTGTTTCACGGGTTTTGAAAAGTAATTTATTTTTATAATGGGGTTTAGCTGCTTTTCACGGCTGTGTTTATGCCGCTTTACACCCCCTTGACTCACTTACAGAGAGATATCAATACATAGGTTTGAAGATTCTTACTAGTCAGATATATTCTTGTGCGGTGAATAGGGGGTGTTGAGTCCAGTTCACTGAGCAAGGAATAGGTCTTGTCTATTACATATTGGGTTTATGGAACAGTATCTGAGCTAATTTGAAACCCTTGTTTTATGCATCACCCCACCTCACCTTTCCCGTTCAGCAGCCATAGTGTGTTTCCTAAACGTGTGACTCTGTTCTGTTTTGCAATTCAGTTCAAGTGTAGCGGTTTTTACATTCCCTCTAGAAGTGATATCTTATGATAAGTGTCTTTTTCTGTGTGACTTATTTCACTTAGAATCGTCGTACCTAAATCCACTCATCGTGCTGCTACTAGCCTTATGACGTTGATTTCATGGCTGAGTGATATTCCATTGTACATGAGGACCACAACTTCTTTATCCATTTTTCTCTTTCCTAGGATATTTAAGGTGTAATGAAGTGGGGGTTCTTGTCAACAGAGCAGCCCTAAACTTTGGGGTGCCTGTGTCTTGCTGATTTTTAGTTTTCCCAATTTATACGCCCATGAGTGGAAGTGCCCTATGCTCTCCAAGCTGTGTTTTTTAGATGTTTCAGAACACACCGTACACTTCTCCAGAGTGGCTGTTGGCAATTTACATCCCACCCATCAGCGTAGCAAGGCTCCCATTTCTCCATGGCCGGTCCTGCATTTCTGGTTTGGACACTTTTTTCCCCATGGCCCTTTTGCCCGCTGGGAAGCGAGACTTCTTTGGAGCGCTGATTGGCCTTTCCAGGTTGCATGGTTGGCCAAAAAGGGCGTATGCGTTTTTTCCTGTATATATTCAGGAAAAAACGCATAGGCCCTTTTTGGCCAAGGGCATCATTGTCCACGTTTTGCCGCTTTTCATGTGCTTTCAAGGCGATTCGAATCTACCTCCTGAAATCTGTTTCCTGCAATTCTGCCTTGCTTTCAAAGCCTCTTCGTTGCCTTCCCTCGATATATTTGTGGACGAGAGTTATCATTTAAAACTCTGCATGTTTGTGAATTGCAGTGCCCCTGAGCTCCATTTTTCAACTCGCTTTTTTGGGAGCTGGCCGCAAAAGCGCAGGATTGCTTCAGGCCCTCTTCTGGTTCTAGGGGGCAGGCTGAGCTTGTGCTTAATTCTTCTTCCTGATGGGAAAAGAGAGTGACCTGTGCCTGTCCCAACACCTAGAGCTAGTCTCTCATTGGTTCCCCCTCTTCCCGTTCATCCTCAGGACAAATTGCAACCTGTACGGAACAGGAGGTTAAAGGTGCTGATTCTCCAAGGAGGGAGATGGCTAGTAAATCGGCTGGAATGGCGAACCCGAGCAAAGGAGATGAGAAATGAGGTGCGTTTTAGAAACCTTTCCCGATCACACGGTGTACCATCTTCTGGGTTTCTCATGCCTGTTTTCGATGTAGGAAGATGCCCTTGAACCTGGAGATTTGGGACCCATGGGATGGGTACCATGCAGTATTACTTGAAAGGGTCTGCGTTGGCTCACCCAACCTCACCGAACCTCTCAGCCCCAAGAGTGTCCACCCTTATGTCTCAATCAGCTGTGGGTCTAGATATGGTCAATCCAGGTTGCATCACAGCCCCTGAACGAATTTTGTAAGAATTTCTCTCTCTTTCACTGTCTTTGTTTCACGGGTTTGGAAAAGTAATTTATTTTTATAATGGGGTTTAGCTGCTTTTCACGGCTGTGTTTATGCCGCTTTACACCCCCTTGACTCACTTACAGAGAGATATCAATACATAGGTTTGAAGATTCTTACTAGTCAGATATATTCTTGTGCGGTGAATAGGGGGTGTTGAGTCCAGTTCACTGAGCAAGGAATAGGTCTTGTCTCTTACATATTTGGTTTATGGAACGGTATCTGAGCTAATTTGAAACCCTTGTTTTATGCATCACCCCACCTCACCTTTCCCGTTCAACAGCCATAGTGTGTTTTCTAAACGTGTGACTCTGTTCTGTTTTGTAATTCAGTTCAAGTGTAGCGGTTTTTACATTCCCTCTAGAAGTGATATCTTATGATAAGTGTCTTTTTCTGTGTGACTTATTTCACTTAGAATCGTCGTACCTAAATCCACTCATCGTGCTGCTACTAGCCTTTTGACGTTGATTTCATGGCTGAGTGATATTCCATTGTACATGAGGACCACAACTTCTTTATCCATTTTTCTCTTTCCTAGGATATTTAAGGTGTAATGAAGTGGGGGTTCTTGTCAACAGAGCAGCCCTAAACTTTGGGGTGCCTGTGTCTTGCTGATTTTTAGTTTTCCCAATTTATACGCCCATGAGTGGAAGTGCCCTATGCTCTCCAAGCTGTGTTTTTTAGATGTTTCAGAACACACCGTACACTTCTCCAGAGTGGCTGTTGGCAATTTACATCCCACCCATCAGCGTAGCAAGGCTCCCATTTCTCCATGGCCGGTCCTGCATTTCTGGTTTGGACACTTTTTTCCGCATGGCCGTTTTGCCCGCTGGGAAGCGAGACTTCTTTGGAGCGCTGATTGGCCTTTCCAGGTTGCTTGGTTGGCCAAAAAGGGCGTATACGTTTTTTCCTGAATATATTCAGGAAAAAACGCATACGCCCTTTTTGGCCAAGGGCATCATTGTCCACGTTTTGCCGCTTTTCATGTGCTTTCAAGGCGATTCGAATCTACCTCCTGAAATCTGTTTCCTGCAATTCTGCCTTGCTTTCAAAGCCTCTTCGTTGCCTTCCCTTAATATATTTGTGGACGAGAGGTATCATTTAAAATTCTGCAGGTTTGTGAATTGCAGTGCCCCTGAGCTCCATTTTTCAACTCGCTTTTTTGGGAGCTGGCCGCAAAAGCACAGGATTGCTTCAGGCCCTCTTCTGGTTCTGGGGGGCAGGCTGAGCTTGTGCTTAATTCTTCTTCCTGATGGGAAAAGAGAGTGACCTGTGCCTGTCCCAACACCTAGAGCTAGTCTCTCATTGGTTCCCCCTCTTCCCGTTCATCCTCAGGACAAATTGCAACCTGTACGGAACAGGAGGTTAAAGGTGCTGATTCTCCAAGGAGGGAGATGGCTAGTAAATCGGCTGGAATGGCAAACCCGAGCAAAGGAGATGAGAAATGAGGTGCGTTTTAGAAACCTTTCCCGATCACACGGTGTACCATCTTCTGGGTTTCTCATGCCTGTTTTCGATGTAGGAAGATGGCCTTGAACCTGGAGATTTGGGACCCATGGGATGGGTACCACGCAGTATTACTTGAAAGGGTCTGCGATGGCTCACCCAACCTCACCGAACCTCTCAGCCCCAAGAGTGTCCACCCTTATGTCTCAATCAGCTGTGGGTCTAGATTTGGTCAATACAGGTTGCATCACAGCCCCTGAACGAATTTTGTAAGAATTTCTCTCTCTTTCACTGTCTTTGTTTCACGGGTTTTGAAAAGTAATTTATTTTTATAATGGGGTTTAGCTGCTTTTCACGGCTGTGTTTATGCCGCTTTACACCCCCTTGACTCACTTACAGAGAGATATCAATACATAGGTTTGAAGATTCTTACTAGTCAGATATATTCTTGTGCGGTGAATAGGGGGTGTTGAGTCCAGTTCACTGAAAAAGGAATAGGTCTTGTCTCTTACATATTGGGTTTATGGAACGGTATCGGAGCTAATTTGAAACCCTTGTTTTATGCATCACCCCACCTCACCTTTCCCGTTCAGCAGCCATAGTGTGTTTTCTAAACGTGTGACTCTGTTCTGTTTTGTAATTCAGTTCAAGTGGAGCGGTTTTTACATTCCCTCTAGAAGTGATATCTTATGATAAGTGTCTTTTTCTGTGTGACTTATTTCACTTAGAATCGTCGTACCTAAATCCACTCATCGTGCTGCTACTAGCCTTATGACGTTGATTTCATGGCTGAGTGATATTCCATTGTACATGAGGACCACAACTTCTTTATCCATTTTTCTCTTTCCTAGGATATTTAAGGTGTAATGAAGTGGGGGTTCTTGTCAACAGAGCAGCCCTAAACTTTGGGGTGCCTGTGTCTTGCTGATTTTTAGTTTTCCCAATTTATACGCCCATGAGTGGAAGTGCCCTATGCTCTCCAAGCTGTGTTTTTCAGATGTTTCAGAACACACCGTACACTTCTCCAGAGTGGCTGTTGGCAATTTACATCCCACCCATCAGCGTAGCAAGGCTCCCATTTCTCCATGGCCGGTCCTGCATTTCTGGTTTGGACACTTTTTTCCGCATGGCCCTTTGGCCCGCTGGGAAGCAAGACTTCTTTGGAGCGCTGATTTGCCTTTCCAGGTTGCTTGGTTGGCCAAAAAGGGCGTATGCGTTTTTTCCTGAATATATTCAGGAAAAAACGCATACGCCCTTTTTGGCCAAGGGCATCATTGTCCACGTTTTGCCGCTTTTCATGTGCTTTCAAGGCGATTCGAATCTACCTCCTGAAATCTGTTTCCTGCAATTCTGCCTTGCTTTCAAAGCCTCTTCGTTGCCTTCCCTCGATATATTTGTGGACGAGAGTTATCATTTAAAACTCTGCATGTTTGTGAATTGCAGTGCCCCTGAGCTCCATTTTTCAACTCGCTTTTTTGGGAGCTGGCCGCAAAAGCGCAGGATTGCTTCAGGCCCTCTTCTGGTTCTGGGGGGCAGGCTGAGCTTGTGCTTAATTCTTCTTCCTGATGGGAAAATAGAGTGACCTGTGCCTGTCCCAACACCTAGAGCTAGTCTCTCATTTGTTCCCCCTCTTCCCGTTCATCCTCAGGACAAATTGCAACCTGTACGGAACAGGAGGTTAAAGGTGCTGATTCTCCAAGGAGGGAGATGGCTAGTAAATCGGCTGGAATGGCGAACCCGAGCAAAGGAGATGAGAAATGAGGTGCGTTTTAGAAACCTTTCCCGATCACACGGGGTACCATCTTCTGGGTTTCTCATGCCTGTTTTCGACGTAGGAAGATGCCCTTGAACCTGGAGATTTGGGACCCATGGGATGGGTACCATGCAGTATTACTTGAAAGGGTCTGCGTTGGCTCACCCAACCTCACCGAACCTCTCAGCCCCAAGAGTGTCCACCCTTATGTCTCAATCAGCTGTGGGTCTAGATATGGTCAATCCAGGTTGCATCACAGCCCCTGAACGAATTTTGTAAGAATTTCTCTCTCTTTCACTGTCTTTGTTTCACGGGTTTTGAAAAGTAATTTATTTTTATAATGGGGTTTAGCTGCTTTTCACGGCTGTGTTTATGCCGCTTTACACCCCCTTGACTCACTTACAGAGAGATATCAATACATAGGTTTGAAGATTCTTACTAGTCAGATATATTCTTGTGCGGTGAATAGGGGGTGTTGAGTCCAGTTCACTGAGCAAGGAATAGGTCTTGTCTATTACATATTGGGTTTATGGAACAGTATCTGAGCTAATTTGAAACCCTTGTTTTATGCATCACCCCACCTCACCTTTCCCGTTCAGCAGCCATAGTGTGTTTCCTAAACGTGTGACTCTGTTCTGTTTTGCAATTCAGTTCAAGTGTAGCGGTTTTTACATTCCCTCTAGAAGTGATATCTTATGATAAGTGTCTTTTTCTGTGTGACTTATTTCACTTAGAATCGTCGTACCTAAATCCACTCATCGTGCTGCTACTAGCCTTATGACGTTGATTTCATGGCTGAGTGATATTCCATTGTACATGAGGACCACAACTTCTTTATCCATTTTTCTCTTTCCTAGGATATTTAAGGTGTAATGAAGTGGGGGTTCTTGTCAACAGAGCAGCCCTAAACTTTGGGGTGCCTGTGTCTTGCTGATTTTTAGTTTTCCCAATTTATACGCCCATGAGTGGAAGTGCCCTATGCTCTCCAAGCTGTGTTTTTTAGATGTTTCAGAACACACCGTACACTTCTCCAGAGTGGCTGTTGGCAATTTACATCCCACCCATCAGCGTAGCAAGGCTCCCATTTCTCCATGGCCGGTCCTGCATTTCTGGTTTGGACACTTTTTTCCCCATGGCCCTTTTGCCCGCTGGGAAGCGAGACTTCTTTGGAGCGCTGATTGGCCTTTCCAGGTTGCATGGTTGGCCAAAAAGGGCGTATGCGTTTTTTCCTGTATATATTCAGGAAAAAACGCATAGGCCCTTTTTGGCCAAGGGCATCATTGTCCACGTTTTGCCGCTTTTCATGTGCTTTCAAGGCGATTCGAATCTACCTCCTGAAATCTGTTTCCTGCAATTCTGCCTTGCTTTCAAAGCCTCTTCGTTGCCTTCCCTCGATATATTTGTGGACGAGAGTTATCATTTAAAACTCTGCATGTTTGTGAATTGCAGTGCCCCTGAGCTCCATTTTTCAACTCGCTTTTTTGGGAGCTGGCCGCAAAAGCGCAGGATTGCTTCAGGCCCTCTTCTGGTTCTAGGGGGCAGGCTGAGCTTGTGCTTAATTCTTCTTCCTGATGGGAAAAGAGAGTGACCTGTGCCTGTCCCAACACCTAGAGCTAGTCTCTCATTGGTTCCCCCTCTTCCCGTTCATCCTCAGGACAAATTGCAACCTGTACGGAACAGGAGGTTAAAGGTGCTGATTCTCCAAGGAGGGAGATGGCTAGTAAATCGGCTGGAATGGCGAACCCGAGCAAAGGAGATGAGAAATGAGGTGCGTTTTAGAAACCTTTCCCGATCACACGGTGTACCATCTTCTGGGTTTCTCATGCCTGTTTTCGATGTAGGAAGATGCCCTTGAACCTGGAGATTTGGGACCCATGGGATGGGTACCATGCAGTATTACTTGAAAGGGTCTGCGTTGGCTCACCCAACCTCACCGAACCTCTCAGCCCCAAGAGTGTCCACCCTTATGTCTCAATCAGCTGTGGGTCTAGATATGGTCAATCCAGGTTGCATCACAGCCCCTGAACGAATTTTGTAAGAATTTCTCTCTCTTTCACTGTCTTTGTTTCACGGGTTTGGAAAAGTAATTTATTTTTATAATGGGGTTTAGCTGCTTTTCACGGCTGTGTTTATGCCGCTTTACACCCCCTTGACTCACTTACAGAGAGATATCAATACATAGGTTTGAAGATTCTTACTAGTCAGATATATTCTTGTGCGGTGAATAGGGGGTGTTGAGTCCAGTTCACTGAGCAAGGAATAGGTCTTGTCTCTTAGATATTTGGTTTATGGAACGGTATCTGAGCTAATTTGAAACCCTTGTTTTATGCATCACCCCACCTCACCTTTCCCGTTCAACAGCCATAGTGTGTTTTCTAAACGTGTGACTCTGTTCTGTTTTGTAATTCAGTTCAAGTGTAGCGGTTTTTACATTCCCTCTAGAAGTGATATCTTATGATAAGTGTCTTTTTCTGTGTGACTTATTTCACTTAGAATCGTCGTACCTAAATCCACTCATCGTGCTGCTACTAGCCTTTTGACGTTGATTTCATGGCTGAGTGATATTCCATTGTACATGAGGACCACAACTTCTTTATCCATTTTTCTCTTTCCTAGGATATTTAAGGTGTAATGAAGTGGGGGTTCTTGTCAACAGAGCAGCCCTAAACTTTGGGGTGCCTGTGTCTTGCTGATTTTTAGTTTTCCCAATTTATACGCCCATGAGTGGAAGTGCCCTATGCTCTCCAAGCTGTGTTTTTTTAGATGTTTCAGAACACACCGTACACTTCTCCAGAGTGGCTGTTGGCAATTTACATCCCACCCATCAGCGTAGCAAGGCTCCCATTTCTCCATGGCCGGTCCTGCATTTCTGGTTTGGACACTTTTTTCCGCATGGCCGTTTTGCCCGCTGGGAAGCGAGACTTCTTTGGAGCGCTGATTTGCCTTTCCAGGTTGCTTGGTTGGCCAAAAAGGGCGTATACGTTTTTTCCTGAATATATTCAGGAAAAAACGCATACGCCCTTTTTGGCCAAGGGCATCATTGTCCACGTTTTGCCGCTTTTCATGTGCTTTCAAGGCGATTCGAATCTACCTCCTGAAATCTGTTTCCTGCAATTCTGCCTTGCTTTCAAAGCCTCTTCGTTGCCTTCCCTTAATATATTTGTGGACGAGAGGTATCATTTAAAATTCTGCAGGTTTGTGAATTGCAGTGCCCCTGAGCTCCATTTTTCAACTCGCTTTTTTGGGAGCTGGCCGCAAAAGCGCAGGATTGCTTCAGGCCCTCTTCTGGTTCTGGGGGGCAGGCTGAGCTTGTGCTTAATTCTTCTTCCTGATGGGAAAAGAGAGTGACCTGTGCCTGTCCCAACACCTAGAGCTAGTCTCTCATTGGTTCCCCCTCTTCCCGTTCATCCTCAGGACAAATTGCAACCTGTACGGAACAGGAGGTTAAAGGTGCTGATTCTCCAAGGAGGGAGATGGCTAGTAAATCGGCTGGAATGGCAAACCCGAGCAAAGGAGATGAGAAATGAGGTGCGTTTTAGAAACCTTTCCCGATCACACGGTGTACCATCTTCTGGGTTTCTCATGCCTGTTTTCGATGTAGGAAGATGGCCTTGAACCTGGAGATTTGGGACCCATGGGATGGGTACCACGCAGTATTACTTGAAAGGGTCTGCGATGGCTCACCCAACCTCACCGAACCTCTCAGCCCCAAGAGTGTCCACCCTTATGTCTCAATCAGCTGTGGGTCTAGATTTGGTCAATACAGGTTGCATCACAGCCCCTGAACGAATTTTGTAAGAATTTCTCTCTCTTTCACTGTCTTTGTTTCACGGGTTTTGAAAAGTAATTTATTTTTATAATGGGGTTTAGCTGCTTTTCACGGCTGTGTTTATGCCGCTTTACACCCCCTTGACTCACTTACAGAGAGATATCAATACATAGGTTTGAAGATTCTTACTAGTCAGATATATTCTTGTGCGGTGAATAGGGGGTGTTGAGTCCAGTTCACTGAAAAAGGAATAGGTCTTGTCTCTTACATATTGGGTTTATGGAACGGTATCGGAGCTAATTTGAAACCCTTGTTTTATGCATCACCCCACCTCACCTTTCCCGTTCAGCAGCCATAGTGTGTTTTCTAAACGTGTGACTCTGTTCTGTTTTGTAATTCAGTTCAAGTGGAGCGGTTTTTACATTCCCTCTAGAAGTGATATCTTATGATAAGTGTCTTTTTCTGTGTGACTTATTTCACTTAGAATCGTCGAACCTAAATCCACTCATCGTGCTGCTACTAGCCTTATGACGTTGATTTCATGGCCGAGTGATATTCCATTGTACATGAGGACCACAACTTCTTTATCCATTTTTCTCTTTCCTAGGATATTTAAAGTGTAATGAAGTGGGGGTTCTTGTCAACAGAGCAGCCCTAAACTTTGGGGTGCCTGTGTCTTGCTGATTTTTAGTTTTCCCAATTTATACGCCCATGAGTGGAAGTGCCCTATGCTCTCCAAGCTGTGTTTTTCAGATGTTTCAGAACACACCGTACCCTTCTCCAGAGTGGCTGTTGGCAATTTACATCCCACCCATCAGCGTAGCAAGGCTCCCATTTCTCCATGGCCGGTCCTGCATTTCTGGTTTGGACACTTTTTTCCGCATGGCCCTTTGGCCCGCTGGGAAGCAAGACTTCTTTGGAGCGCTGATTTGCCTTTCCAGGTTGCTTGGTTGGCCAAAAAGGGCGTATGCGTTTTTTCCTGAATATATTCAGGAAAAAACGCATACGCCCTTTTTGGCCAAGGGCATCATTGTCCACGTTTTGCCGCTTTTCATGTGCTTTCAAGGCGATTCGAATCTACCTCCTGAAATCTGTTTCCTGCAATTCTGCCTTGCTTTCAAAGCCTATTCGTTGCCTTCCCTTAATATATTTGTGGACGAGAGGTATCATTTAAAATTCTGCAGGTTTGTGAATTGCAGTGCCCCTGAGCTCCATTTTTCAACTCGCTTTTTTGGGAGCTGGCCGCAAAAGCGCAGGATTGCTTCAGGCCCTCTTCTGGTTCTGGGGGGCAGGCTGAGCTTGTGCTTAATTCTTCTTCCAGATGGGAAAATAGAGTGACCTGTGCCTGTCCCAACACCTAGAGCTAGTCTCTCATTGGTTCCCCCTCCTCCCGTTCATCCTCAGGACAAATTGCAACCTGTACGGAACAGGAGGTTAAAGGTGCTGATTCTCCAAGGAGGGAGATGGCTAGTAAATCGGCTGGAATGGCGAACCCGAGCAAAGGAGATGAGAAATGAGGTGCGTTTTAGAAACCTTTCCCGATCACACGGTGTACCATCTTCTGGGTTTCTCATGCCTGTTTTCGAAGTAGGAAGATGGCCTTGAACCTGGAGATTTGGGACCCATGGGATGGGTACCATGCAGTATTACTTGAAAGGGTCTGCGTTGGCTCACCCAACCTCACCGAACCTCTCAGCCCCAAGAGTGTCCACCCTTATGTCTCAATCAGCTGTGGGTCTAGATTTGGTCAATCCAGGTTGCATCACAGCCCCTGAACGAATTTTGTAAGAATTTCTCTCTCTTTCACTGTCTTTGTTTCACGGGTTTTGAAAAGTAATTTATTTTTATAATGGGGTTTAGCTGCTTTTCACGGCTGTGTTTATGCCGCTTTACACCCCCTTGACTCACTTACAGAGAGATATCAATACATAGGTTTGAAGATTCTTACTAGTCAGATATATTCTTGTGCGGTGAATAGGGGGTGTTGAGTCCAGTTCACTGAAAAAGGAATAGGTCTTGTCTCTTACATATTGGGTTTATGGAACGGTATCGGAGCTAATTTGAAACCCTTGTTTTATGCATCACCCCACCTCACCTTTCCCGTTCAGCAGCCATAGTGTGTTTTCTAAACGTGTGACTCTGTTCTGTTTTGTAATTCAGTTCAAGTGTAGCGGTTTTTACATTCCCTCTAGAAGTGATATCTTAGGATAAGTGTCTTTTTCTGTGTGACTTATTTCACTTAGAATCGTCGTACCTAAATCCACTCATCGTGCTGCTCCTAGCCTTATGACGTTGATTTCATGGCTGAGTGATATTCCATTGTACATGAGGACCACAACTTCTTTATCCATTTTTCTCTTTCCTAGGATATTTAAGGTGTAATGAAGTGGGGGTTCTTGTCAACAGAGCAGCCCTAAACTTTGGGGTGCCTGTGTCTTGCTGATTTTTAGTTTTCCCAATTTATACGCCCATGAGTGGAAGTGCCCTATGCTCTCCAAGCTGTGTTTTTTAGATGTTTCAGAACACACCGTACACTTCTCCAGAGTGGCTGTTGGCAATTTACATCCCACCCATCAGCGTAGCAAGGCTCCCATTTCTCCATGGCCGGTCCTGCATTTCTGGTTTGGACACTTTTTTCCGCATGGCCCTTTGGCCCGCTGGGAAGCGAGACTTCTTTGGAGCGCTGATTTGCCTTTCCAGGTTGCTTGGTTGGCCAAAAAGGGCGTATGCGTTTTTTCCTGAATATATTCAGGAAAAAACGCATACGCCCTTTTTGGCCAAGGGCATCATTGTCCACGTTTTGCCGCTTTTCATGTGCTTTCAAGGCGATTCGAATCTACCTCCTGAAATCTGTTTCCTGCAATTCTGCCTTGCTTTCAAAGCCTCTTCGTTGCCTTCCCTTAATATATTTGTGGACGAGAGGTATCATTTAAAATTCTGCAGGTTTGTGAATTGCAGTGCCCCTGAGCTCCATTTTTCAACTCGCTTTTTTGGGAGCTGGCCGCAAAAGTGCAGGATTGCTTCAGGCCCTCTTCTGGTTCTGGGGGGCAGGCTGAGCTTGTGCTTAATTCTTCTTCCTGATGGGAAAATAGAGTGACCTGTGCCTGTCCCAACACCTAGAGCTAGTCTCTCATTGGTTCCCCCTCCTCCCGTTCATCCTCAGGACAAATTGCAACCTGTACGGAACAGGAGGTTAAAGGTGCTGATTCTCCAAGGAGGGAGATGGCTAGTAAATCGGCTGGAATGGCGAACCCGAGCAAAGGAGATGAGAAATGAGGTGCGTTTTAGAAACCTTTCCCGATCACACGGTGTACCATCTTCTGGGTTTCTCATGCCTGTTTTCGATGTAGGAAGATGGCCTTGAACCTGGAGATTTGGGACCCATGGGATGGGTACCATGCAGTATTACTTGAAAGGGTCTGCGTTGGCTCACCCAACCTCACCGAACCTCTCAGCCCCAAGAGTGTCCACCCTTATGTCTCAATCAGCTGTGGGTCTAGATATGGTCAATCCAGGTTGCATCACAGCCCCTGAACGAATTTTGGAAGAATTTCTCTCTCTTTCACTGTCTTTGTTTCACGGGTTTTGAAAAGTAATTTATTTTTATAATGGGGTTTAGCTGCTTTTCACGGCTGTGTTTATGCCGCTTTACACCCCCTTGACTCACTTACAGAGAGATATCAATACATAGGTTTGAAGATTCTTACTAGTCAGATATATTCTTGTGCGGTGAATAGGGGGTGTTGAGTCCAGTTCACTGAGCAAGGAATAGGTCTTGTCTATTACATATTGGGTTTATGGAACGGTATCTGAGCTAATTTGAAACCCTTGTTTTATGCATCACCCCACCTCACCTTTCCCGTTCAGCAGCCATAGTGTGTTTCCTAAACGTGTGACTCTGTTCTGTTTTGCAATTCAGTTCAAGTGTAGCGGTTTTTACATTCCCTCTAGAAGTGATATCTTAGGATAAGTGTCTTTTTCTGTGTGACTTATTTCACTTAGAATGGTCGTACCTAAATCCACTCATCCTGCTGCTACTAGCCTTATGACGTTGATATCATGGCTGAGTGATATTCCATTGTACATGAGGACCACAACTTCTTTATCCATTTTTCTCTTTCCTAGGATATTTAAGGTGTAATGAAGTGGGGGTTCTTGTCAACAGAGCAGCCCTAAACTTTGGGGTGCCTGTGTCTTGCTGATTTTTAGTTTTCCCAATTTATACGCCCATGAGTGGAAGTGCCCTATGCTCTCCAAGCTGTGTTTTTTAGATGTTTCAGAACACACCGTACACTTCTCCAGAGTGGCTGTTGGCAATTTACATCCCACCCATCAGCGTAGCAAGGCTCCCATTTCTCCATGGCCGGTCCTGCATTTCTGGTTTGGACACTTTTTTCCGCATGGCCCTTTTGCCCGCTGGGAAGCGAGACTTCTTTGGAGCGCTGATTGGCCTTTCCAGGTGGCTTGGTTGGCCAAAAAGGGCGTATGCGTTTTTTCCTGAATATATTCAGGAAAAAACGCATACGCCCTTTTTGGCCAAGGGCATCATTGTCCACGTTTTGCCGCTTTTCATGTGCTTTCAAGGCGATTCGAATCTACCTCCTGAAATCTGTTTCCTGCAATTCTGCCTTGCTTTCAAAGCCTCTTCGTTGCCTTCCCTTAATATATTTGTGGACGAGAGGTATCATTTAAAATTCTGCAGGTTTGTGAATTGCAGTGCCCCTGAGCTCCATTTTTCAACTCGCTTTTTCGGGAGCTGGCCGCAAAAGCGCAGGATTGCTTCAGGCCCTCTTCTGGTTCTGGGGGGCAGGCTGAGCTTGTGCTTAATTCTTCTTCCTGATGGGAAAATAGAGTGACCTGTGCCTGTCCCAACACCTAGAGCTAGTCTCTCATTGGTTCCCCCTCTTCCCGTTCATCCTCAGGACAAATTGCAACCTGTACGGAACAGGAGGTTAAAGGTGCTGATTCTCCAAGGAGGGAGATGGCTAGTAAATCGGCTGGAATGGCGAACCCGAGCAAAGGAGATGAGAAATGAGGTGCGTTTTAGAAACCTTTCCCGATCACACGGTGTACCATCTTCTGGGTTTCTCATGCCTGTTTTCGATGTAGGAAGATGGCCTTGAACCTGGAGATTTGGGACCCATGGGATGGGTACCATGCAGTATTACTTGAAAGGGTCTGCGTTGGCTCACCCAACCTCACCGAACCTCTCAGCCCCAAGAGTGTCCACCCTTATGTCTCAATCAGCTGTGGGTCTAGATATGGTCAATCCAGGTTGCATCACAGCCCCTGAACGAATTTTGTAAGAATTTCTCTCTCTTTCACTGTCTTTGTTTCACGGGTTTTGAAAAGTAATTTATTTTTATAATGGGGTTTAGCTGCTTTTCACGGCTGTGTTTATGCCGCTTTACACCCCCTTGACTCACTTACAGAGAGATATCAATACATAGGTTTGAAGATTCTTACTAGTCAGATATATTCTTGTGCGGTGAATAGGGGGTGTTGAGTCCAGTTCACTGAGCAAGGAATAGGTCTTGTCTATTACATATTGGGTTTATGGAACGGTATCTGAGCTAATTTGAAACCCTTGTTTTATGCATCACCCCACCTCACCTTTCCCGTTCAGCAGCCATAGTGTGTTTCCTAAACGTGTGACTCTGTTCTGTTTTGCAATTCAGTTCAAGTGTAGCGGTTTTTACATTCCCTCTAGAAGTGATATCTTAGGATAAGTGTCTTTTTCTGTGTGACTTATTTCACTTAGAATCGTCGTACCTAAATCCACTCATCCTGCTGCTACTAGCCTTATGACGTTGATTTCATGGCTGAGTGATATTCCATTGTACATGAGGACCACAACTTCTTTATCCATTTTTCTCTTTCCTAGGATATTTAAGGTGTAATGAAGTGGGGGTTCTTGTCAACAGAGCAGCCCTAAACTTTGGGGTGCCTGTGTCTTGCTGATTTTTAGTTTTCCCAATTTATACGCCCATGAGTGGAAGTGCCCTATGCTCTCCAAGCTGTGTTTTTTAGATGTTTCAGAACACACCGTACACTTCTCCAGAGTGGCTGTTGGCAATTTACATCCCACCCATCAGCGTAGCAAGGCTCCCATTTCTCCATGGCCGGTCCTGCATTTCTGGTTTGGACACTTTTTTCCGCATGGCCCTTTTGCCCGCTGGGAAGCGAGACTTCTTTGGAGCGCTGATTTGCCTTTCCAGGTTGCTTGGTTGGCCAAAAAGGGCGTATGCGTTTTTTCCTGAATATATTCAGGAAAAAACGCATACGCCCTTTTTGGCCAAGGGCATCATTGTCCACGTTTTGCCGCTTTTCATGTGCTTTCAAGGCGATTCGAATCTACCTCCTGAAATCTGTTTCCTGCAATTCTGCCTTGCTTTCAAAGCCTCTTCGTTGCCTTCCCTTAATATATTTGTGGACGAGAGGTATCATTTAAAACTCTGCAGGTTTGTGAATTGCAGTGCCCCTGAGCTCCATTTTTCAACTCGCTTTTTTGGGAGCTGGCCGCAAAAGCGCAGGATTGCTTCAGGCCCTCTTCTGGTTCTGGGGGGCAGGCTGAGCTTGTGCTTAATTCTTCTTCCTGATGGGAAAATAGAGTGACCTGTGCCTGTCCCAACACCTAGAGCTAGTCTCTCATTGGTTCCCCCTCTTCCCGTTTATCCTCAGGACAAATTGCAACCTGTACGGAACAGGAGGTTAAAGGTGCTGATTCTCCAAGGAGGGAGATGGCTAGTAAATCGGCTGGAATGGCAAACCCGAGCAAAGGAGATGAGAAATGAGGTGCGTTTTAGAAACCTTTCCCGATCACACGGGGTACCATCTTCTGGGTTTCTCATGCCTGTTTTCGATGTAGGAAGATGGCCTTGAACCTGGAGATTTGGGACCCATGGGATGGGTACCATGCAGTATTACTTGAAAGGGTCTGCGTTGGCTCACCCAACCTCACCGAACCTCTCAGCCCCAAGAGTGTCCACCCTTATGTCTCAATCAGCTGTGGGTCTAGATTTGGTCAATCCAGGTTGCATCACAGCCCCTGAACGAATTTTGTAAGAATTTCTCTCTCTTTCACTGTCTTTGTTTCACGGGTTTTGAAAAGTAATTTATTTTTATAATGGGGTTTAGCTGCTTTTCACGGCTGTGTTTATGCCGCTTTACACCCCCTTGACTCACTTACAGAGAGATATCAATACATAGGTTTGAAGATTCTTACTAGTCAGATATATTCTTGTGCGGTGAATAGGGGGTGTTGAGTCCAGTTCACTGAGCAAGGAATAGGTCTTGTCTCTTACATATTGGGTTTATGGAACGGTATCGGAGCTAATTTGAAACCCTTGTTTTATGCATCACCCCACCTCACCTTTCCCGTTCAGCAGCCATAGTGTGTTTCCTAAACGTGTGACTCTGTTCTGTTTTGTAATTCAGTTCAAGTGTAGCGGTTTTTACATTCCCTCTAGAAGTGATATCTTATGATAAGTGTCTTTTTCTGTGTGACTTATTTCCCTTAGAATCGTCGTACCTAAATCCACTCATCGTGCTGCTACTAGCCTTATGACGTTGATTTCATGGCTGAGTGATATTCCATTGTACATGAGGACCACAACTTCTTTATCCATTTTTCTCTTTCCTAGGATATTTAAGGTGTAATGAAGTGGGGGTTCTTGTCAACAGAGCAGCCCTAAACTTTGGGGTGCCTGTGTCTTGCTGATTTTTAGTTTTCCCAATTTATACGCCCATGAGTGGAAGTGCCCTATGCTCTCCAATCTGTGTTTTTTAGATGTTTCAGAACACACCGTACACTTCTCCAGAGTGGCTGTTGGCAATTTACATCCCACCCATCAGCGTAGCAAGGCTCCCATTTCTCCATGGCCGGTCCTGCATTTCTGGTTTGGGCACTTTTTTCCGCATGGCACTTTTGCCCGCTGGGAAGCGAGACTTCTTTGGAGCGCTGATTGGCCTTTCCAGGTTGCTTGGTTGGCCAAAAAGGGCGTATGCGTTTTTTCCTGAATATATTCAGGAAAAAACGCATACACCCTTTTTGGCCAAGGGCATCATTGTCCACGTTTTGCCGCTTTTCATGTGCTTTCAAGGCGATTCGAATCTACCTCCTGAAATCGGTTTCCTGCAATTCTGCCTTGCTTTCAAAGCCTCTTCGTTGCCTTCCCTTAATATATTTGTGGACGAGAGGTATCATTTAAAACTCTGCAGGTTTGTGAATTGCAGTGCCCCTGAGCTCCATTTTTCAACTCGCTTTTTTGGGAGCTGGCCGCAAAAGCGCAGGATTGCTTCAGGCCCTCTTCTGGTTCTGGGGGGCAGGCTGAGCTTGTGCTTAATTCTTCTTCCTGATGGGAAAATAGAGTGACCTGTGCCTGTCCCAACACCTAGAGCTAGTCTCTCATTGGTTCCCCCTCTTCCCGTTCATCCTCAGGACAAATTGCAACCTGTACGGAACAGGAGGTTAAAGGTGCTGATTCTCCAAGGAGGGAGATGGCTAGTAAATCGGCTGGAATGGCGAACCCGAGCAAAGGAGATGAGAAATGAGGTGCGTTTTAGAAACCTTTCCCGATCACACGGTGTACCATCTTCTGGGTTTCTCATGCCTGTTTTCGATGTAGGAAGATGGCCTTGAACCTGGAGATTTGGGACCCATGGGATGGGTACCATGCAGTATTACTTGAAAGGGTCTGCGTTGGCTCACCCAACCTCACCGAACCTCTCAGCCCCAAGAGTGTCCACCCTTATGTCTCAATCAGCTGTGGGTCTAGATATGGTCAATCCAGGTTGCATCACAGCCCCTGAACGAATTTTGTAAGAATTTCTCTCTCTTTCACTGTCTTTGTTTTACGGGTTTTGAAAAGTAATTTATTTTTATAATGGGGTTTAGCTGCTTTTCACGGCTGTGTTTATGCCGCTTTACACCCCCTTGACTCACTTACAGAGAGATATCAATACATAGGTTTGAAGATTCTTACTAGTCAGATATATTCTTGTGCGGTGAATAGGGGGTGTTGAGTCCAGTTCACTGAAAAAGGAATAGGTCTTGTCTCTTACATATTGGGTTTATGGAACAGTATCTGAGCTAATTTGAAACCCTTGTTTTATGCATCACCCCACCTCACCTTTCGCGTTCAGCAGCCATAGAGTGTTTCCTAAACGTGTGACTCTGTTCTGTTTTGTAATTCAGTTCAAGTGTAGCGGTTTTTACATTCCCTCTAGAAGTGATATCTTAGGATAAGTGTCTTTTTCTGTGTGACTTATTTCACTTAGAATCGTCGTACCTAAATCCACTCATCGTGCTGCTACTAGCCTTATGACGTTGATTTCATGGCTGAGTGATATTCCATTGTACATGAGGACCACAACTTCTTTATCCATTTTTCTCTTTCCTAGGATATTTAAGGTGTAATGAAGTGGGGGTTCTTGTCAACAGAGCAGCCCTAAACTTTGGGGTGCCTGTGTCTTGCTGATTTTTAGTTTTCCCAATTTATACGCCCATGAGTGGAAGTGCCCTATGCTCTCCAATCTGTGTTTTTTAGATGTTTCAGAACACACCGTACACTTCTCCAGAGTGGCTGTTGGCAATTTACATCCCACCCATCAGCGTAGCAAGGCTCCCATTTCTCCATGGCCGGTCCTGCATTTCTGGTTTGGGCACTTTTTTCCGCATGGCACTTTTGCCCGCTGGGAAGCGAGACTTCTTTGGAGCGCTGATTGGCCTTTCCAGGTTGCTTGGTTGGCCAAAAAGGGCGTATGCGTTTTTTCCTGAATATATTCAGGAAAAAACGCATACACCCTTTTTGGCCAAGGGCATCATTGTCCACGTTTTGCCGCTTTTCATGTGCTTTCAAGGCGATTCGAATCTACCTCCTGAAATCGGTTTCCTGCAATTCTGCCTTGCTTTCAAAGCCTCTTCGTTGCCTTCCCTTAATATATTTGTGGACGAGAGGTATCATTTAAAACTCTGCAGGTTTGTGAATTGCAGTGCCCCTGAGCTCCATTTTTCAACTCGCTTTTTTGGGAGCTGGCCGCAAAAGCGCAGGATTGCTTCAGGCCCTCTTCTGGTTCTGGGGGGCAGGCTGAGCTTGTGCTTAATTCTTCTTCCTGATGGGAAAATAGAGTGACCTGTGCCTGTCCCAACACCTAGAGCTAGTCTCTCATTGGTTCCCCCTCTTCCCGTTCATCCTCATGACAAATTGCAACCTGTACGGAACAGGAGGTTAAAGGTGCTGATTCTCCAAGGAGGGAGATGGCTAGTAAATCGGCTGGAATGGCGAACCCGAGCAAAGGAGATGAGAAATGAGGTGCGTTTTAGAAACCTTTCCCGATCACACGGTGTACCATCTTCTGGGTTTCTCATGCCTGTTTTCGATGTAGGAAGATGGCCTTGAACCTGGAGATTTGGGACCCATGGGATGGGTACCATGCAGTATTACTTGAAAGGGTCTGCGTTGGCTCACCCAACCTCACCGAACCTCTCAGCCCCAAGAGTGTCCACCCTTATGTCTCAATCAGCTGTGGGTCTAGATATGGTCAATCCAGGTTGCATCACAGCCCCTGAACGAATTTTGTAAGAATTTCTCTCTCTTTCACTGTCTTTGTTTTACGGGTTTTGAAAAGTAATTTATTTTTATAATGGGGTTTAGCTGCTTTTCACGGCTGTGTTTATGCCGCTTTACACCCCCTTGACTCACTTACAGAGAGATATCAATACATAGGTTTGAAGATTCTTACTAGTCAGATATATTCTTGTGCGGTGAATAGGGGGTGTTGAGTCCAGTTCACTGAAAAAGGAATAGGTCTTGTCTCTTACATATTGGGTTTATGGAACAGTATCTGAGCTAATTTGAAACCCTTGTTTTATGCATCACCCCACCTCACCTTTCGCGTTCAGCAGCCATAGAGTGTTTCCTAAACGTGTGACTCTGTTCTGTTTTGTAATTCAGTTCAAGTGTAGCGGTTTTTACATTCCCTCTAGAAGTGATATCTTAGGATAAGTGTCTTTTTCTGTGTGACTTATTTCACTTAGAATCGTCGTACCTAAATCCACTCATCGTGCTGCTACTAGCCTTATGACGTTGATTTCATGGCTGAGTGATATTCCATTGTACATGAGGACCACAACTTCTTTATCCATTTTTCTCTTTCCTAGGATATTTAAGGTGTAATGAAGTGGGGGTTCTTGTCAACAGAGCAGCCCTAAACTTTGGGGTGCCTGTGTCTTGCTGATTTTTAGTTTTCCCAATTTATACGCCCATGAGTGGAAGTGCCCTATGCTCTCCAAGCTGTGTTTTTTAGATGTTTCAGAACACACCGTACACTTCTCCAGAGTGGCTGTTGGCAATTTACATCCCACCCATCAGCATAGCAAGGCTCCCATTTCTCCATGGCCGGTCCTGCATTTCTGGTTTGGACACTTTTTTCCCCATGGCCCTTTTGCCCGCTGGGAAGCGAGACTTCTTTGGAGCGCTGATTTGCCTTTCCAGGTTGCTTGGTTGGCCAAAAAGGGCGTATGCGTTTTTTCCTGAATATATTCAGGAAAAAACGCATACGCCCTTTTTGGCCAAGGGCATCATTGTCCACGTTTTGCCGCTTTTCATGTGCTTTCAAGGCGATTCGAATCTACCTCCTGAAATCTGTTTCATGCAATTCTGTCTTGCTTTCAAAGCCTCTTCGTTGCCTTCCCTTAATATATTTGTGGACGAGAGGTATCATTTAAAACTCTGCAGGTTTGTGAATTGCAGTGCCCCTGAGCTCCATTTTTCAACTCGCTTTTTTGGGAGCAGGCCGCAAAAGCGCAGGATTGCTTCAGGCCCTCTTCTGGTTCTGGGGGGCAGGCTGAGCTTGTGCTTAATTCTTCTTCCTGATGGGAAAATAGAGTGACCTGTGCCTGTCCCAACACCTAGAGCTAGTCTCTCATTGGTTCCCCCTCTTCCCGTTCATCCTCAGGACAACTTGCAACCTGTACGGAACAGGAGGTTAAAGGTGCTGATTCTCCAAGTAGGGAGATGGCTAGTAAATCGGCTGGAATGGCGAACCCGAGCAAAGGAGATGAGAAATGAGGTGCGTTTTAGAAACCTTTCCCGATCACACGGTGTACCATCTTCTGGGTTTCTCATGCCTGTTTTCGACGTAGGAAGATGGCCTTGAACCTGGAGATTTGGGACCCATGGGATGGGTACCATGCAGTATTACTTGAAAGGGTCTGCGTTGGCTCACCCAACCTCACCGAACCTCTCAGCCCCAAGAGTGTCCACCCTTATGTCTCAATCAGCTGTGGGTCTAGATTTGGTCAATCCAGGTTGCATCACAGCCCCTGAACGAATTTTGTAAGAATTTCTCTCTCTTTCACTGTCTTTGTTTCACGGGTTTTGAAAAGTAATTTATTTTTATAATGGGGTTTAGCTGCTTTTCACGGCTGTGTTTATGCCGCTTTACACCCCCTTGACTCACTTACAGAGAGATATCAATACATAGGTTTGAAGATTCTTACTAGTCAGATATATTCTTGTGCGGTGAATAGGGGGTGTTGAGTCCAGTTCACTGAGCAAGGAATAGGTCTTGTCTCTTACATATTGGGTTTATGGAACGGTATCGGAGCTAATTTGAAACCCTTGTTTTATGCATCACCCCACCTCACCTTTCCCGTTCAGCAGCCATAGTGTGTTTCCTAAACGTGTGACTCTGTTCTGTTTTGTAATTCAGTTCAAGTGTAGCGGTTTTTACATTCCCTCTAGAAGTGATATCTTATGATAAGTGTCTTTTTCTGTGTGACTTATTTCCCTTAGAATCGTCGTACCTAAATCCACTCATCGTGCTGCTACTAGCCTTATGACGTTGATTTCATGGCTGAGTGATATTCCATTGTACATGAGGACCACAAATTCTTTATCCATTTTTCTCTTTCCTAGGATATTTAAGGTGTAATGAAGTGGGGGTTCTTGTCAACAGAGCAGCCCTAAACTTTGGGGTGCCTGTGTCTTGCTGATTTTTAGTTTTCCCAATTTATACGCCCATGAGTGGAAGTGCCCTATGCTCTCCAAGCTGTGTTTTTTAGATGTTTCAGAACACACCGTACACTTCTCCAGAGTGGCTGTTGGCAATTTACATCCCACCCATCAGCGTAGCAAGGCTCCCATTTCTCCATGGCCGGTCCTGCATTTCTGGTTTGGGCACTTTTTTCCGCATGGCCCTTTTGCCCGCTGGGAAGCGAGACTTCTTTGGAGCGCTGATTGGCCTTTCCAGGTTGCTTGGTTGGCCAAAAAGGGCGTATGCGTTTTTTCCTGAATATATTCAGGAAAAAACGCATACGCCCTTTTTGGCCAAGGGCATCATTGTCCACGTTTTGCCGCTTTTCATGTGCTTTCAAGGCGATTCGAATCTACCTCCTGAAATCGGTTTCCTGCAATTCTGCCTTGCTTTCAAAGCCTCTTCGTTGCCTTCCCTTAATATATTTGTGGACGAGAGGTATCATTTAAAACTCTGCAGGTTTGTGAATTGCAGTGCCCCTGAGCTCCATTTTTCAACTCGCTTTTTTGGGAGCTGGCCGCAAAAGCGCAGGATTGCTTCAGGCCCTCTTCTGGTTCTGGGGGGCAGGCTGAGCTTGTGCTTAATTCTTCTTCCTGATGGGAAAATAGAGTGACCTGTGCCTGTCCCAACACCTAGAGCTAGTCTCTCATTGGTTCCCCCTCTTCCCGTTCATCCTCAGGACAAATTGCAACCTGTACGGAACAGGAGGTTAAAGGTGCTGATTCTCCAAGGAGGGAGATGGCTAGTAAATCGGCTGGAATGGCGAACCCGAGCAAAGGAGATGAGAAATGAGGTGCGTTTTAGAAACCTTTCCCGATCACACGGTGTACCATCTTCTGGGTTTCTCATGCCTGTTTTCGATGTAGGAAGATGGCCTTGAACCTGGAGATTTGGGACCCATGGGATGGGTACCATGCAGTATTACTTGAAAGGGTCTGCGTTGGCTCACCCAACCTCACCGAACCTCTCAGCCCCAAGAGTGTCCACCCTTATGTCTCAATCAGCTGTGGGTCTAGATATGGTCAATCCAGGTTGCATCACAGCCCCTGAACGAATTTTGTAAGAATTTCTCTCTCTTTCACTGTCTTTGTTTTACGGGTTTTGAAAAGTAATTTATTTTTATAATGGGGTTTAGCTGCTTTTCACGGCTGTGTTTATGCCGCTTTACACCCCCTTGACTCACTTACAGAGAGATATCAATACATAGGTTTGAAGATTCTTACTAGTCAGATATATTCTTGTGCGGTGAATAGGGGGTGTTGAGTCCAGTTCACTGAAAAAGGAATAGGTCTTGTCTCTTACATATTGGGTTTATGGAACAGTATCTGAGCTAATTTGAAACCCTTGTTTTATGCATCACCCCACCTCACCTTTCGCGTTCAGCAGCCATAGAGTGTTTCCTAAACGTGTGACTCTGTTCTGTTTTGTAATTCAGTTCAAGTGTAGCGGTTTTTACATTCCCTCTAGAAGTGATATCTTAGGATAAGTGTCTTTTTCTGTGTGACTTATTTCACTTAGAATCGTCGTACCTAAATCCACTCATCGTGCTGCTACTAGCCTTATGACGTTGATTTCATGGCTGAGTGATATTCCATTGTACATGAGGACCACAACTTCTTTATCCATTTTTCTCTTTCCTAGGATATTTAAGGTGTAATGAAGTGGGGGTTCTTGTCAACAGAGCAGCCCTAAACTTTGGGGTGCCTGTGTCTTGCTGATTTTTAGTTTTCCCAATTTATACGCCCATGAGTGGAAGTGCCCTATGCTCTCCAAGCTGTGTTTTTTAGAAGTTTCAGAACACACCGTACACTTCTCCAGAGTGGCTGTTGGCAATTTACATCCCACCCATCAGCATAGCAAGGCTCCCATTTCTCCATGGCCGGTCCTGCATTTCTGGTTTGGACACTTTTTTCCCCATGGCCCTTTTGCCCGCTGGGAAGCGAGACTTCTTTGGAGCGCTGATTTGCCTTTCCAGGTTGCTTGGTTGGCCAAAAAGGGCGTATGCGTTTTTTCCTGAATATATTCAGGAAAAAACGCATACGCCCTTTTTGGCCAAGGGCATCATTGTCCACGTTTTGCCGCTTTTCATGTGCTTTCAAGGCGATTCGAATCTACCTCCTGAAATCTGTTTCATGCAATTCTGTCTTGCTTTCAAAGCCTCTTCGTTGCCTTCCCTTAATATATTTGTGGACGAGAGGTATCATTTAAAACTCTGCAGGTTTGTGAATTGCAGTGCCCCTGAGCTCCATTTTTCAACTCGCTTTTTTGGGAGCAGGCCGCAAAAGCGCAGGATTGCTTCAGGCCCTCTTCTGGTTCTGGGGGGCAGGCTGAGCTTGTGCTTAATTCTTCTTCCTGATGGGAAAATAGAGTGACCTGTGCCTGTCCCAACACCTAGAGCTAGTCTCTCATTGGTTCCCCCTCTTCCCGTTCATCCTCAGGACAACTTGCAACCTGTACGGAACAGGAGGTTAAAGGTGCTGATTCTCCAAGTAGGGAGATGGCTAGTAAATCGGCTGGAATGGCGAACCCGAGCAAAGGAGATGAGAAATGAGGTGCGTTTTAGAAACCTTTCCCGATCACACGGTGTACCATCTTCTGGGTTTCTCATGCCTGTTTTCGACGTAGGAAGATGCCCTTGAACCTGGAGATTTGGGACCCATGGGATGGGTACCATGCAGTATTACTTGAAAGGGTCTGCGTTGGCTCACCCAACCTCACCGAACCTCTCAGCCCCAAGAGTGTCCACCCTTATGTCTCAATCAGCTGTGGGTCTAGATATGGTCAATCCAGGTTGCATCACAGCCCCTGAACGAATTTTGTAAGAATTTCTCTCTCTTTCACTGTCTTTGTTTCACGGGTTTTGAAAAGTAATTTATTTTTATAATGGGGTTTAGCTGCTTTTCACGGCTGTGTTTATGCCGCTTTACACCCCCTTGACTCACTTACAGAGAGATATCAATACATAGGTTTGAAGATTCTTACTAGTCAGATATATTCTTGTGCGGTGAATAGGGGGTGTTGAGTCCAGTTCACTGAAAAAGGAATAGGTCTTGTCTCTTACATATTGGGTTTATGGAACGGTATCGGAGCTAATTTGAAACCCTTGTTTTATGCATCACCCCACATCACCTTTCCCGTTCAGCAGCCATAGTGTGTTTCCTAAACGTGTGACTCTGTTCTGTTTTGTAATTCAGTTCAAGTGTAGCGGTTTTTACATTCCCTCTAGAAGTGATATCTTATGATAAGTGTCTTTTTCTGTGTGACTTATTTCCCTTAGAATCGTCGTACCTAAATCCACTCATCGTGCTGCTACTAGCCTTATGACGTTGATTTCATGGCTGAGTGATATTCCATTGTACATGAGGACCACAAATTCTTTATCCATTTTTCTCTTTCCTAGGATATTTAAGGTGTAATGAAGTGGGGGTTCTTGTCAACAGAGCAGCCCTAAACTTTGGGGTGCCTGTGTCTTGCTGATTTTTAGTTTTCCCAATTTATACGCCCATGAGTGGAAGTGCCCTATGCTCTCCAAGCTGTGTTTTTTAGATGTTTCAGAACACACCGTACACTTCTCCAGAGTGGCTGTTGGCAATTTACATCCCACCCATCAGCGTAGCAAGGCTCCCATTTCTCCATGGCCAGTCCTGCATTTCTGGTTTGGGCACTTTTTTCCGCATGGCCCTTTTGCCCGCTGGGAAGCGAGACTTCTTTGGAGCGCTGATTGGCCTTTCCAGGTTGCTTGGTTGGCCAAAAAGGGCGTATGCGTTTTTTCCTGAATATATTCAGGAAAAAACGCATACGCCCTTTTTGGCCAAGGGCATCATTGTCCACGATTTGCCGCTTTTCATGTGCTTTCAAGGCGATTCGAATCTACCTCCTGAAATCTGTTTCCTGCAATTCTGCCTTGCTTTCAAAGCCTCTTCGTTGCCTTCCCTTAATATATTTGTGGACGAGAGGTATCATTTAAAACTCTGCAGGTTTGTGAATTGCAGTGCCCCTGAGCTCCATTTTTCAACTCGCTTTTTTGGGAGCTGGCCGCAAAAGCGCAGGATTGCTTCAGGCCCTCTTCTGGTTCTGGGGGGCAGGCTGAGCTTGTGCTTAATTCTTCTTCCTGATGGGAAAATAGAGTGACCTGTGCCTGTCCCAACACCTAGAGCTAGTCTCTCATTGGTTCCCCCTCTTCCCGTTCATCCTCAGGACAAATTGCAACCTGTACGGAACAGGAGGTTAAAGGTGCTGATTCTCCAAGGAGGGAGATGGCTAGTAAATCGGCTGGAATGGCGAACCCGAGCAAAGGAGATGAGAAATGAGGTGCGTTTTAGAAACCTTTCCCGATCACACGGTGTACCATCTTCTGGGTTTCTCATGCCTGTTTTCGACGTAGGAAGATGCCCTTGAACCTGGAGATTTGGGACCCATGGGATGGGTACCATGCAGTATTACTTGAAAGGGTCTGCGTTGGCTCACCCAACCTCACCGAACCTCTCAGCCCCAAGAGTGTCCACCCTTATGTCTCAATCAGCTGTGGGTCTAGATATGGTCAATCCAGGTTGCATCACAGCCCCTGAACGAATTTTGTAAGAATTTCTCTCTCTTTCACTGTCTTTGTTTCACGGGTTTTGAAAAGTAATTTATTTTTATAATGGGGTTTAGCTGCTTTTCACGGCTGTGTTTATGCCGCTTTACACCCCCTTGACTCACTTACAGAGAGATATCAATACATAGGTTTGAAGATTCTTACTAGTCAGATATATTCTTGTGCGGTGAATAGGGGGTGTTGAGTCCAGTTCACTGAGCAAGGAATAGGTCTTGTCTCTTACATATTGGGTTTATGGAACGGTATCTGAGCTAATTTGAAACCCTTGTTTTATGCATCACCCCACCTCACCTTTCCCGTTCAGCAGCCATAGTGTGTTTCCTAAACGTGTGACTCTGTTCTGTTTTGTAATTCAGTTCAAGTGTAGCGGTTTTTACATTCCCTCTAGAAGTGATATCTTATGATAAGTGTCTTTTTCTGTGTGACTTATTTCCCTTAGAATCGTCGTACCTAAATCCACTCATCGTGCTGCTACTAGCCTTATGATGTTGATTTCATGGCTGAGTGATATTCCATTGTACATGAGGACCACAAATTCTTTATCCATTTTTCTCTTTCCTAGGATATTTAAGGTGTAATGAAGTGGGGGTTCTTGTCAACAGAGCAGCCCTAAACTTTGGGGTGCCTGTGTCTTGCTGATTTTTAGTTTTCCCAATTTATACGCCCATGAGTGGAAGTGCCCTATGCTCTCCAAGCTGTGTTTTTTAGATGTTTCAGAACACACCGTACACTTCTCCAGAGTGGCTGTTGGCAATTTACATCCCACCCATCAGCGTAGCAAGGCTCCCATTTCTCCATGGCCGGTCCTGCATTTCTGGTTTGGGCACTTTTTTCCGCATGGCCCTTTTGCCCGCTGGGAAGCGAGACTTCTTTGGAGCGCTGATTGGCCTTTCCAGGTTGCTTGGTTGGCCAAAAAGGGCGTATGCGTTTTTTCCTGAATATATTCAGGAAAAAACGCATACGCCCTTTTTGGCCAAGGGCATCATTGTCCACGTTTTGCCGCTCTTCATGTGCTTTCAAGGCGATTCGAATCTACCTCCTGAAATCTGTTTCCTGCAATTCTGCCTTGCTTTCAAAGCCTCTTTGTTGCCTTCCCTTAATATATTTGTGGACGAGAGGTATCATTTAAAACTCTGCAGGTTTGTGAATTGCAGTGCCCCTGAGCTCCATTTTTCAACTCGCTTTTTTGGGAGCTGGCCGCAAAAGCGCAGGATTGCTTCAGGCCCTCTTCTGGTTCTGGGGGGCAGGCTGAGCTTGTGCTTAATTCTTCTTCCTGATGGGAAAATAGAGTGACCTGTTCCTGTCCCAACACCTAGAGTTAGTCTCTCATTGGTTCCCCCTCTTCCCGTTCATCCTCAGGACAAATTGCAACCTGTACGGAACAGGAGGTTAAAGGTGCTGATTCTCCAAGGAGGGAGATGGCTAGTAAATCGGCTGGAATGGCGAACCCGAGCAAAGGAGATGAGAAATGAGGTGCGTTTTAGAAACCTTTCCCGATCACACGGGGTACCATCTTCTGGGTTTCTCATGCCTGTTTTCGACGTAGGAAAATGCCCTTGAACCTGGAGATTTGGGACCCATGGGATGGGTACCATGCAGTATTACTTGAAAGGGTCTGCATTGGCTCACCCAACCTCACCGAACCTCTCAGCCCCAAGAGTGTCCACCCTTATGTCTCAATCAGCTGTGGGTCTAGATATGGTCAATCCAGGTTGCATCACAGCCCCTGAACGAATTTTGTAAGAATTTCTCTCTCTTTCACTGTCTTTGTTTCACGGGTTTTGAAAAGTAATTTATTTTTATAATGGGGTTTAGCTGCTTTTCACGGCTGTGTTTATGCCGCTTTACACCCCCTTGACTCACTTACAGAGAGATATCAATACATAGGTTTGAAGATTCTTACTAGTCAGATATATTCTTGTGCGGTGAATAGGGGGTGTTGAGTCCAGTTCACTGAGCAAGGAATAGGTCTTGTCTCTTACATATTGGGTTTATGGAACGGTATCTGAGCTAATTTGAAACCCTTGTTTTATGCATCACCCCACCTCACCTTGCCCGTTCAGCAGCCATAGTGTGTTTCCTAAACGTGTGACTCTGTTCTGTTTTGTAATTCAGTTCAAGTGTAGCGGTTTTTACATTCCCTCTAGAAGTGATATCTTATGATAAGTGTCTTTTTCTGTGTGACTTATTTCACTTAGAATCGTCGTACCTAAATCCACTCATCGTGCTGCTACTAGCCTTTTGACGTTGATTTCATGGCTGAGTGATATTCCATTGTACATGAGGACCACAACTTCTTTATCCATTTTTCTCTTTCCTAGGATATTTAAGGTGTAATGAAGTGGGGGTTCTTGTCAACAGAGCAGCCCTAAACTTTGGGGTGCCTGTGTCTTGCTGATTTTTAGTTTTCCCAATTTATACGCCCATGAGTGGAAGTGCCCTATGCTCTCCAAGCTGTGTTTTTTAGATGTTTCAGAACACACCGTACACTTCTCCAGAGTGGCTGTTGGCAATTTACATCCCACCCATCAGCGTAGCAAGGCTCCCATTTCTCCATGGCCGGTCCTGCATTTCTGGTTTGGACACTTTTTTCCCCATGGCCCTTTTGCCCGCTGGGAAGCGAGACTTCTTTGGAGCGCTGATTGGCCTTTCCAGGTTGCATGGTTGGCCAAAAAGGGCGTATGCGTTTTTTCCTGTATATATTCAGGAAACAACGCATAGGCCCTTTTTGGCCAAGGGCATCATTGTCCACGTTTTGCCGCTTTTCATGTGCTTTCAAGGCGATTCGAATCTACCTCCTGAAATCTGTTTCCTGCAATTCTGCCTTGCTTTCAAAGCCTCTTCTTTGCCTTCCCTTAATATATTTGTGGACGAGAGGTATCATTTAAAACTCTGCAGGTTTGTGAATTGCAGTGCCCCTGAGCTCCATTTTTCAACTCGCTTTTTTGGGAGCTGGCCGCAAAAGCGCAGGATTGCTTCAGGCCCTCTTCTGGTTCTGGGGGGCAGGCTGAGCTTGTGCTTAATTCTTCTTCCTGATGGGAAAATAGAGTGACCTGTGCCTGTCCCAACACCTAGAGCTAGTCTCTCATTGGTTCCCCCTCTTCCCGTTCATCCTCAGGACAAATTGCAACCTGTACGGAACAGGAGGTTAAAGGTGCTGATTCTCCAAGGAGGGAGATGGCTAGTAAATCGGCTGGAATGGCGAACCCGAGCAAAGGAGATGAGAAATGAGGTGCGTTTTAGAAACCTTTCCCGATCACACGGGGTACCATCTTCTGGGTTTCTCATGCCTGTTTTCGACGTAGGAAGATGCCCTTGAACCTGGAGATTTGGGACCCATGGGATGGGTACCATGCAGTATTACTTGAAAGGGTCTGCGTTGGCTCACCCAACCTCACCGAACCTCTCAGCCCCAAGAGTGTCCACCCTTATGTCTCAATCAGCTGTGGGTCTAGATATGGTCAATCCAGGTTGCATCACAGCCCCTGAACGAATTTTGTAAGAATTTCTCTCTCTTTCACTGTCTTTGTTTCACGGGTTTTGAAAAGTAATTTATTTTTATAATGGGGTTTAGCTGCTTTTCACGGCTGTGTTTATGCCGCTTTACACCCCCTTGACTCACTTACAGAGAGATATCAATACATAGGTTTGAAGATTCTTACTAGTCAGATGTATTCTTGTGCGGTGAATAGGGGGTGTTGAGTCCAGTTCACTGAGCAAGGAATAGGTCTTGTCTATTACATATTGGGTTTATGGAACAGTATCTGAGCTAATTTGAAACCCTTGTTTTATGCATCACCCCACCTCACCTTTCCCGTTCAGCAGCCATAGTGTGTTTCCTAAACGTGTGACTCTGTTCTGTTTTGCAATTCAGTTCAAGTGTAGCGGTTTTTACATTCCCTCTAGAAGTGATATCTTATGGTAAGTGTCTTTTTCTGTGTGACTTATTTCACTTAGAATCGTCGTACCTAAATCCACTCATCGTGCTGCTACTAGCCTTATGACGTTGATTTCATGGCTGAGTGATATTCCATTGTACATGAGGACCACAACTTCTTTATCCATTTTTCTCTTTCCTAGGATATTTAAGGTGTAATGAAGTGGGGGTTCTTGTCAACAGAGCAGCCCTAAACTTTGGGGTGCCTGTGTCTTGCTGATTTTTAGTTTTCCCAATTTATACGCCCATGAGTGGAAGTGCCCTATGCTCTCCAAGCTGTGTTTTTTAGATGTTTCAGAACACACCGTACACTTCTCCAGAGTGGCTGTTGGCAATTTACATCCCACCCATCAGCGTAGCAAGGCTCCCATTTCTCCATGGCCGGTCCTGCATTTCTGGTTTGGACACTTTTTTCCGCATGGCCCTTTTGCCCGCTGGGAAGCGAGACTTCTTTGGAGCGCTGATTTGCCTTTCCAGGTTGCTTGGTTGGCCAAAAAGGGCGTATGCGTTTTTTCCTGAATATATTCAGGAAAAAACGCATACGCCCTTTTTGGCCAAGGGCATCATTGTCCACGTTTTGCCGCTTTTCATGTGCTTTCAAGGCGATTCGAATCTACCTCCTGAAATCTCTTTCCTGCAATTCTGCCTTGCTTTCAAAGCCTCTTCGTTGCCTTCCCTCGATATATTTGTGGACGAGAGTTATCATTTAAAACTCTGCATGTTTGTGAATTGCAGTGCCCCTGAGCTCCATTTTTCAACTCGCTTTTTTGGGAGCTGGCCGCAAAAGCGCAGGATTGCTTCAGGCCCTCTTCTGGTTCTAGGGGGCAGGCTGAGCTTGTGCTTAATTCTTCTTCCTGATGGGAAAAGAGAGTGACCTGTGCCTGTCCCAACACCTAGAGCTAGTCTCTCATTGGTTCCCCCTCTTCCCGTTCATCCTCAGGACAAATTGCAACCTGTACGGAACAGGAGGTTAAAGGTGCTGATTCTCCAAGGAGGGAGATGGCTACTAAATCGGCTGGAATGGCGAACCCGAGCAAAGGAGATGAGAAATGAGGTGCGTTTTAGAAACCTTTCCCGATCACACGGTGTACCATCTTCTGGGTTTCTCATGCCTGTTTTCGACGTAGGAAGATGCCCTTGAACCTGGAGATTTGGGACCCATGGGATGGGTACCATGCAGTATTACTTGAAAGGGTCTGCGTTGGCTCACCCAACCTCACCGAACCTCTCAGCCCCAAGAGTGTCCACCCTTATGTCTCAATCAGCTGTGGGTCTAGATATGGTCAATCCAGGTTGCATCACAGCCCCTGAACGAATTTTGTAAGAATTTCTCTCTCTTTCACTGTCTTTGTTTCACGGGTTTTGAAAAGTAATTTATTTTTATAATGGGGTTTAGCTGCTTTTCACGGCTGTGTTTATGCCGCTTTACACCCCCTTGACTCACTTACAGAGAGATATCAATACATAGGTTTGAAGATTCTTACTAGTCAGATATATTCTTGTGCGGTGAATAGGGGGTGTTGAGTCCAGTTCACTGAGCAAGGAATAGGTCTTGTCTCTTACATATTGGGTTTATGGAACGGTATCTGAGCTAATTTGAAACCCTTGTTTTATGCATCACCCCACCTCACCTTTCCCGTTCAACAGCCAGAGTGTGTTTTCTAAACGTGTGACTCTGTTCTGTTTTGTAATTCAGTTCAAGTGTAGCGGTTTTTACATTCCCTCTAGAAGTGATATCTTATGATAAGTGTCTTTTTCTGTGTGACTTATTTCACTTAGAATCGTCGTACCTAAATCCACTCATCGTGCTGCTACTAGCCTTTTGACGTTGATTTCATGGCTGAGTGATATTCCATTGTACATGAGGACCACAACTTCTTTATCCATTTTTCTCTTTCCTAGGATATTTAAGGTGTAATGAAGTGGGGGTTCTTGTCCACAGAGCAGCCCTAAACTTTGGGGTGCCTGTGTCTTGCTGATTTTTAGTTTTCCCAATTTATACGCCCATGAGTGGAAGTGCCCTATGCTCTCCAAGCTGTGTTTTTTTAGATGTTTCAGAACACACCGTACACTTCTCCAGAGTGGCTGTTGGCAATTTACATCCCACCCATCAGCGTAGCAAGGCTCCCATTTCTCCATGGCCGGTCCTGCATTTCTGGTTTGGACACTTTTTTCCGCATGGCCGTTTTGCCCGCTGGGAAGCGAGACTTCTTTGGAGCGCTGATTTGCCTTTCCAGGTTGCTTGGTTGGCCAAAAAGGGCGTATACGTTTTTTCCTGAATATATTCAGGAAAAAACGCATACGCCCTTTTTGGCCAAGGGCATCATTGTCCACGTTTTGCCGCTTTTCATGTGCTTTCAAGGCGATTCGAATCTACCTCCTGAAATCTGTTTCCTGCAATTCTGCCTTGCTTTCAAAGCCTCTTCGTTGCCTTCCCTTAATATATTTGTGGACGAGAGGTATCATTTAAAATTCTGCAGGTTTGTGAATTGCAGTGCCCCTGAGCTCCATTTTTCAACTCGCTTTTTTGGGAGCTGGCCGCAAAAGCGCAGGATTGCTTCAGGCCCTCTTCTGGTTCTGGGGGGCAGGCTGAGCTTGTGCTTAATTCTTCTTCCTGATGGGAAAATAGAGTGACCTGTGCCTGTCCCAACACCTAGAGCTAGTCTCTCATTGGTTCCCCGTCTTCCCGTTCATCCTCAGGACAAATTGCAACCTGTACGGAACAGGAGGTTAAAGGTGCTGATTCTCCAAGGAGGGAGATGGCTAGTAAATCGGCTGGAATGGCAAACCCGAGCAAAGGAGATGAGAAATGAGGTGCGTTTTAGAAACCTTTCCCGATCACACGGTGTACCATCTTCTGGGTTTCTCATGCCTGTTTTCGATGTAGGAAGATGGCCTTGAACCTGGAAATTTGGGACCCATGGGATGGGTACCACGCAGTATTACTTGAAAGGGTCTGCGATGGCTCACCCAACCTCACCGAACCTCTCAGCCCCAAGAGTGTCCACCCTTATGTCTCAATCAGCTGTGGGTCTAGATTTGGTCAATACAGGTTGCATCACAGCCCCTGAACGAATTTTGTAAGAATTTCTCTCTCTTTCACTGTCTTTGTTTCACGGGTTTTGAAAAGTAATTTATTTTTATAATGGGGTTTAGCTGCTTTTCACGGCTGTGTTTATGCCGCTTTACACCCCCTTGACTCACTTACAGAGAGATATCAATACATAGGTTTGAAGATTCTTACTAGTCAGATATATTCTTGTGCGGTGAATAGGGGGTGTTGAGTCCAGTTCACTGAAAAAGGAATAGGTCTTGTCTCTTACATATTGGGTTTATGGAACGGTATCGGAGCTAATTTGAAACCCTTGTTTTATGCATCACCCCACCTCACCTTTCCCGTTCAGCAGCCATAGTGTGTTTTCTAAACGTGTGACTCTGTTCTGTTTTGTAATTCAGTTCAAGTGTAGCGGTTTTTACATTCCCTCTAGAAGTGATATCTTATGATAAGTGTCTTTTTCTGTGTGACTTATTTCACTTAGAATCGTCGTACCTAAATCCACTCATCGTGCTGCTACTAGCCTTATGACGTTGATTTCATGGCTGAGTGATATTCCATTGTACATGAGGACCACAACTTCTTTATCCATTTTTCTCTTTCCTAGGATATTTAAGGTGTAATGAAGTGGGGGTTCTTGTCAACAGAGCAGCCCTAAACTTTGGGGTGCCTGTGTCTTGCTGATTTTTAGTTTTCCCAATTTATACGCCCATGAGTGGAAGTGCCCTATGCTCTCCAAGCTGTGTTTTTTAGATGTTTCAGAACACACCGTACACTTCTCCAGAGTGGCTGTTGGCAATTTACATCCCACCCATCAGCGTAGCAAGGCTCCCATTTCTCCATGGCCGGTCCTGCATTTCTGGTTTGGACACTTTTTTCCGCATGGCCCTTTGGCCCGCTGGGAAGCGAGACTTCTTTGGAGCGCTGATTTGCCTTTCCAGGTTGCTTGGTTGGCCAAAAAGGGCGTATGCGTTTTTTCCTGAATATATTCAGGAAAAAACGCATACGCCCTTTTTGGCCAAGGGCATCATTGTCCACGTTTTGCCGCTTTTCATGTGCTTTCAAGGCGATTCGAATCTACCTCCTGAAATCTGTTTCCTGCAATTCTGCCTTGCTTTCAAAGCCTCTTCGTTGCCTTCCCTTAATATATTTGTGGACGAGAGGTATCATTTAAAATTCTGCAGGTTTGTGAATTGCAGTGCCCCTGAGCTCCATTTTTCAACTCGCTTTTTTGGGAGCTGGCCGCAAAAGCGCAGGATTGCTTCAGGCCCTCTTCTGGTTCTGGGGGGCAGGCTGAGCTTGTGCTTAATTCTTCTTCCTGATGGGAAAATAGAGTGACCTGTGCCTGTCCCAACACCTAGAGCTAGTCTCTCATTGGTTCCCCCTCCTCCCGTTCATCCTCAGGACAAATTGCAACCTGTACGGAACAGGAGGTTAAAGGTGCTGATTCTCCAAGGAGGGAGATGGCTAGTAAATCGGCTGGAATGGCGAACCCGAGCAAAGGAGATGAGAAATGAGGTGCGTTTTAGAAACCTTTCCCGATCACACGGTGTACCATCTTCTGGGTTTCTCATGCCTGTTTTCGATGTAGGAAGATGGCCTTGAACCTGGAGATTTGGGACCCATGGGATGGGTACCATGCAGTATTACTTGAAAGGGTCTGCGTTGGCTCACCCAACCTCACCGAACCTCTCAGCCCCAAGAGTGTCCATCCTTATGTCTCAATCAGCTGTGGGTCTAGATATGGTCAATCCAGGTTGCATCACAGCCCCTGAACGAATTTTGTAAGAATTTCTCTCTCTTTCACTGTCTTTGTTTCACGGGTTTTGAAAAGTAATTTATTTTTATAATGGGGTTTAGCTGCTTTTCACGGCTGTGTTTATGCCGCTTTACACCCCCTTGACTCACTTACAGAGAGATATCAATACATAGGTTTGAAGATTCTTACTAGTCAGATATATTCTTGTGCGGTGAATAGGGGGTGTTGAGTCCAGTTCACTGAGCAAGGAATAGGTCTTGTCTATTACATATTGGGTTTATGGAACGGTATCTGAGCTAATTTGAAACCCTTGTTTTATGCATCACCCCACCTCACCTTTCCCGTTCAGCAGCCATAGTGTGTTTCCTAAACGTGTGACTCTGTTCTGTTTTGCAATTCAGTTCAAGTGTAGCGGTTTTTACATTCCCTCTAGAAGTGATATCTTAGGATAAGTGTCTTTTTCTGTGTGACTTATTTCACTTAGAATGGTCGTACCTAAATCCACTCATCCTGCTGCTACTAGCCTTATGACGTTGATTTCATGGCTGAGTGATATTCCATTGTACATGAGGACCACAACTTCTTTATCCATTTTTCTCTTTCCTAGGATATTTAAGGTGTAATGAAGTGGGGGTTCTTGTCAACAGAGCAGCCCTAAACTTTGGGGTGCCTGTGTCTTGCTGATTTTTAGTTTTCCCAATTTATACGCCCATGAGTGGAAGTGCCCTATGCTCTCCAAGCTGTGTTTTTTAGATGTTTCAGAACACACCGTACACTTCTCCAGAGTGGCTGTTGGCAATTTACATCCCACCCATCAGCGTAGCAAGGCTCCCATTTCTCCATGGCCGGTCCTGCATTTCTGGTTTGGACACTTTTTTCCGCATGGCCCTTTTGCCCGCTGGGAAGCGAGACTTCTTTGGAGCGCTGATTTGCCTTTCCAGGTTGCTTGGTTGGCCAAAAAGGGCGTATGCGTTTTTTCCTGAATATATTCAGGAAAAAACGCATACGCCCTTTTTGGCCAAGGGCATCATTGTCCACGTTTTGCCGCTTTTCATGTGCTTTCAAGGCGATTCGAATCTACCTCCTGAAATCTGTTTCCTGCAATTCTGCCTTGCTTTCAAAGCCTCTTCGTTGCCTTCCCTTAATATATTTGTGGACGAGAGGTATCATTTAAAATTCTGCAGGTTTGTGAATTGCAGTGCCCCTGAGCTCCATTTTTCAACTCGCTTTTTTGGGAGCTGGCCGCAAAAGCGCAGGATTGCTTCAGGCCCTCTTCTGGTTCTGGGGGGCAGGCTGAGCTTGTGCTTAATTCTTCTTCCTGATGGGAAAATAGAGTGACCTGTGCCTGTCCCAACACCTAGAGCTAGTCTCTCATTGGTTCCCCCTCTTCCCGTTCATCCTCAGGACAAATTGCAACCTGTACGGAACAGGAGGTTAAAGGTGCTGATTCTCCAAGGAGGGAGATGGCTAGTAAATCGGCTGGAATGGCGAACCCGAGCAAAGGAGATGAGAAATGAGGTGCGTTTTAGAAACCTTTCCCGATCACACGGTGTACCATCTTCTGGGTTTCTCATGCCTGTTTTCGATGTAGGAAGATGGCCTTGAACCTGGAGATTTGGGACCCATGGGATGGGTACCATGCAGTATTACTTGAAAGGGTCTGCGTTGGCTCACCCAACCTCACCGAACCTCTCAGCCCCAAGAGTGTCCACCCTTATGTCTCAATCAGCTGTGGGTCTAGATTTGGTCAATCCAGGTTGCATCACAGCCCCTGAACGAATTTTGTAAGAATTTCTCTCTCTTTCACTGTCTTTGTTTCACGGGTTTTGAAAAGTAATTTATTTTTATAATGGGGTTTAGCTGCTTTTCACGGCTGTGTTTATGCCGCTTTACACCCCCTTGACTCACTTACAGAGAGATATCAATACATAGGTTTGAAGATTCTTACTAGTCAGATATATTCTTGTGCGGTGAATAGGGGGTGTTGAGTCCAGTTCACTGAAAAAGGAATAGGTCTTTTCTATTACATATTGGGTTTATGGAACGGTATCGGAGCTAATTTGAAACCCTTGTTTTATGCATCACCCCACCTCACCTTTCCCGTTCAGCAGCCATAGTGTGTTTTCTAAACGTGTGACTCTGTTCTGTTTTGTAATTCAGTTCAAGTGTAGCGGTTTTTACATTCCCTCTAGAAGTGATATCTTATGATAAGTGTCTTTTTCTGTGTGACTTATTTCACTTAGAATCGTCGTACCTAAATCCACTCATCGTGCTGCTACTAGCCTTATGACGTTGATTTCATGGCTGAGTGATATTCCATTGTACATGAGGACCACAACTTCTTTATCCATTTTTCTCTTTCCTAGGATATTTAAGGTGTAATGAAGTGGGGGTTCTTGTCAACAGAGCAGCCCTAAACTTTGGGGTGCCTGTGTCTTGCTGATTTTTAGTTTTCCCAATTTATACGCCCATGAGTGGAAGTGCCCTATGCTCTCCAAGCTGTGTTTTTCAGATGTTTCAGAACACACCGTACACTTCTCCAGAGTGGCTGTTGGCAATTTACATCCCACCCATCAGCGTAGCAAGGCTCCCATTTCTCCATGGCCGGTCCTGCATTTCTGGTTTGGACACTTTTTTCCGCATGGCCCTTTGGCCCGCTGGGAAGCAAGACTTCTTTGGAGCGCTGATTTGCCTTTCCAGGTTGCTTGGTTGGCCAAAAAGGGCGTATGCGTTTTTTCCTGAATATATTCAGGAAAAAACGCATACGCCCTTTTTGGCCAAGGGCATCATTGTCCACGTTTTGCCGCTTTTCATGTGCTTTCAAGGCGATTCGAATCTACCTCCTGAAATCTGTTTCCTGCAATTCTGCCTTGCTTTCAAAGCCTATTCGTTGCCTTCCCTTAATATATTTGTGGACGAGAGGTATCATTTAAAATTCTGCAGGTTTGTGAATTGCAGTGCCCCTGAGCTCCATTTTTCAACTCGCTTTTTTGGGAGCTGGCCGCAAAAGCGCAGGATTGCTTCAGGCCCTCTTCTGGTTCTGGGGGGCAGGCTGAGCTTGTGCTTAATTCTTCTTCCAGATGGGAAAATAGAGTGACCTGTGCCTGTCCCAACACCTAGAGCTAGTCTCTCATTGGTTCCCCCTCCTCCCGTTCATCCTCAGGACAAATTGCAACCTGTACGGAACAGGAGGTTAAAGGTGCTGATTCTCCAAGGAGGGAGATGGCTAGTAAATCGGCTGGAATGGCGAACCCGAGCAAAGGAGATGAGAAATGAGGTGCGTTTTAGAAACCTTTCCCGATCACACGGTGTACCATCTTCTGGGTTTCTCATGCCTGTTTTCGAAGTAGGAAGATGGCCTTGAACCTGGAGATTTGGGACCCATGGGATGGGTACCATGCAGTATTACTTGAAAGGGTCTGCGTTGGCTCACCCAACCTCACCGAACCTCTCAGCCCCAAGAGTGTCCACCCTTATGTCTCAATCAGCTGTGGGTCTAGATTTGGTCAATCCAGGTTGCATCACAGCCCCTGAACGAATTTTGTAAGAATTTCTCTCTCTTTCACTGTCTTTGTTTCACGGGTTTTGAAAAGTAATTTATTTTTATAATGGGGTTTAGCTGCTTTTCACGGCTGTGTTTATGCCGCTTTACACCCCCTTGACTCACTTACGGAGAGATATCAATACATAGGTTTGAAGATTCTTCCTAGTCAGATATATTCTTGTGCGGTGAATAGGGGGTGTTGAGTCCAGTTCACTGAAAAAGGAATAGGTCTTGTCTCTTACATATTGGGTTTATGGAACGGTATCGGAGCTAATTTGAAACCCTTGTTTTATGCATCACCCCACCTCACCTTTCCCGTTCAGCAGCCATAGTGTGTTTTCTAAACGTGTGACTCTGTTCTGTTTTGTAATTCAGTTCAAGTGTAGCGGTTTTTACATTCCCTCTAGAAGTGATATCTTAGGATAAGTGTCTTTTTCTGTGTGACTTATTTCACTTAGAATCGTCGTACCTAAATCCACTCATCGTGCTGCTACTAGCCTTATGACGTTGATTTCATGGCTGAGTGATATTCCATTGTACATGAGGACCACAACTTCTTTATCCATTTTTCTCTTTCCTAGGATATTTAAGGTGTAATGAAGTGGGGGTTCTTGTCAACAGAGCAGCCCTAAACTTTGGGGTGCCTGTGTCTTGCTGATTTTTAGTTTTCCCAATTTATACGCCCATGAGTGGAAGTGCCCTATGCTCTCCAAGCTGTGTTTTTCAGATGTTTCAGAACACACCGTACACTTCTCCAGAGTGGCTGTTGGCAATTTACATCCCACCCATCAGCGTAGCAAGGCTCCCATTTCTCCATGGCCGGTCCTGCATTTCTGGTTTGGACACTTTTTTCCGCATGGCCCTTTGGCCCGCTGGGAAGCGAGACTTCTTTGGAGCGCTGATTTGCCTTTCCAGGTTGCTTGGTTGGCCAAAAAGGGCGTATGCGTTTTTTCCTGAATATATTCAGGAAAAAACGCATACGCCCTTTTTGGCCAAGGGCATCATTGTCCACGTTTTGCCGCTTTTCATGTGCTTTCAAGGCGATTCGAATCTACCTCCTGAAATCTGTTTCCTGCAATTCTGCCTTGCTTTCAAAGCCTCTTCGTTGCCTTCCCTTAATATATTTGTGGACGAGAGGTATCATTTAAAATTCTGCAGGTTTGTGAATTGCAGTGCCCCTGAGCTCCATTTTTCAACTCGCTTTTTTGGGAGCTGGCCGCAAAAGCGCAGGATTGCTTCAGGCCCTCTTCTGGTTCTGGGGGGCAGGCTGAGCTTGTGCTTAATTCTTCTTCCTGATGGGAAAATAGAGTGACCTGTGCCTGTCCCAACACCTAGAGCTAGTCTCTCATTGGTTCCCCCTCTTCCCGTTCATCCTCAGGACAAATTGCAACCTGTACGGAACAGGAGGTTAAAGGTGCTGATTCTCCAAGGAGGGAGATGGCTAGTAAATCGGCTGGAATGGCAAACCCGAGCAAAGGAGATGAGAAATGAGGTGCGTTTTAGAAACCTTTCCCGATCACACGGTGTACCATCTTCTGGGTTTCTCATGCCTGTTTTCGATGTAGGAAGATGGCCTTGAACCTGGAGATTTGGGACCCATGGGATGGGTACCATGCAGTATTACTTGAAAGGGTCTGCGTTGGCTCACCCAACCTCACCGAACCTCTCAGCCCCAAAAGTGTCCACCCTTATGTCTCAATCAGCTGTGGGTCTAGATTTGGTCAATCCAGGTTGCATCACAGCCCCTGAACGAATTTTGTAAGAATTTCTCTCTCTTTCACTGTCTTTGTTTCACGGGTTTTGAAAAGTAATTTATTTTTATAATGGGGTTTAGCTGCTTTTCACGGCTGTGTTTATGCCGCTTTACACCCCCTTGACTCACTTACAGAGAGATATCAATACATAGGTTTGAAGATTCTTACTAGTCAGATATATTCTTGTGCGGTGAATAGGGGGTGTTGAGTGCAGTTCACTGAAAAAGGAATAGGTCTTGTCTATTACATATTGGGTTTATGGAACGGTATCGGAGCTAATTTGAAACCCTTGTTTTATGCATCACCCCACCTCACCTTTCCCGTTCAGCAGCCATAGTGTGTTTTCTAAACGTGTGACTCTGTTCTGTTTTGTAATTCAGTTCACGTGTAGCGGTTTTTACATTCCCTCTAGAAGTGATATCTTATGATAAGTGTCTTTTTCTGTGTGACTTATTTCACTTAGAATCGTCGTACCTAAATCCACTCATCGTGCTGCTACTAGCCTTATGACGTTGATTTCATGGCTGAGTGATATTCCATTGTACATGAGGACCACAACTTCTTTATCCATTTTTCTCTTTCCTAGGATATTTAAGGTGTAATGAAGTGGGGGTTCTTGTCAACAGAGCAGCCCTAAACTTTGGGGTGCCTGTGTCTTGCTGATTTTTAGTTTTCCCAATTTATACGCCCATGAGTGGAAGTGCCCTATGCTCTCCAAGCTGTGTTTTTTAGATGTTTCAGAACACACCGTACACTTCTCCAGAGTGGCTGTTGGCAATTTACATCCCACCCATCAGCGTAGCAAGGCTCCCATTTCTCCATGGCCGGTCCTGCATTTCTGGTTTGGACACTTTTTTCCGCATGGCCCTTTGGCCCGCTGGGAAGCGAGACTTCTTTGGAGCGCTGATTGGCCTTTCCAGGTTGCTTGGTTGGCCAAAAAGGGCGTATGCGTTTTTTCCTGAATATATTCAGGAAAAAACGCATACGCCCTTTTTGGCCAAGGGCATCATTGTCCACGTTTTGCCGCTTTTCATGTGCTTTCAAGGCGATTCGAATCTACCTCCTGAAATCTGTTTCCTGCAATTCTGCCTTGCTTTCAAATCCTATTCGTTGCCTTCCCTTAATATATTTGTGGACGAGAGGTATCATTTAAAATTCTGCAGGTTTGTGAATTGCAGTGCCCCTGAGCTCCATTTTTCAACTCGCTTTTTTGGGAGCTGGCCGCAAAAGCGCCGGATTGCTTCAGGCCCTCTTCTGGTTCTGGGGGGCAGGCTGAGCTTGTGCTTAATTCTTCTTCCAGATGGGAAAATAGAGTGACCTGTGCCTGTCCCAACACCTAGAGCTAGTCTCTCATTGGTTCCCCCTCCTCCCGTTCATCCTCAGGACAAATTGCAACCTGTACGGAACAGGAGGTTAAAGGTGCTGATTCTCCAAGGAGGGAGATGGCTAGTAAATCGGCTGGAATGGCGAACCCGAGCAAAGGAGATGAGAAATGAGGTGCGTTTTAGAAACCTTTCCCGATCACACGGTGTACCATCTTCTGGGTTTCTCATGCCTGTTTTCGATGTAGGAAGATGGCCTTGAACCTGGAGATTTGGGACCCATGGGATGGGTACCATGCAGTATTACTTGAAAGGGTCTGCGTTGGCTCACCCAACCTCACCGAACCTCTCAGCCCCAAGAGTGTCCACCCTTATGTCTCAATCAGCTGTGGGTCTAGATTTGGTCAATCCAGGTTGCATCACAGCCCCTGAACGAATTTTGGAAGAATTTCTCTCTCTTTCACTGTCTTTGTTTCCCGGGGTTTGAAAAGTAATTTATTTTTATAATGGGGTTTAGCTGCTTTTCACGGCTGTGTTTATGCCGCTTTACACCCCCTTGACTCACTTACAGAGAGATATCAATACATAGGTTTGAAGATTCTTACTAGTCAGATATATTCTTGTGCGGTGAATAGGGGGTGTTGAGTCCAGTTCACTGAGCAAGGAATAGGTCTTGTCTCTTACATATTGGGTTTATGGAACAGTATCTGAGCTAATTTGAAACCCTTGTTTTATGCATCACCCCACCTCACCTTTCCCGTTCAGCAGCCATAGTGTGTTTCCTAAACGTGTGACTCTGTTCTGTTTTGCAATTCAGTTCAAGTGTAGCGGTTTTTACATTCCCTCTAGAAGTGATATCTTAGGATAAGTGTCTTTTTCTGTGTGACTTATTTCACTTAGAATCGTCGTACCTAAATCCACTCATCGTGCTGCTACTAGCCTTATGACGTTGATTTCATGGCTGAGTGATATTCCATTGTACATGAGGACCACAACTTCTTTATCCATTTTTCTCTTTCCTAGGATATTTAAGGTGTAATGAAGTGGGGGTTCTTGTCAACAGAGCAGCCCTAAACTTTGGGGTGCCTGTGTCTTGCTGATTTTTAGTTTTCCCAATTTATACGCCCATGAGTGGAAGTGCCCTATGCTCTCCAAGCTGTGTTTTTTAGATGTTTCAGAACACACCGTACACTTCTCCAGAGTGGCTGTTGGCAATTTACATCCCACCCATCAGCGTAGCAAGGCTCCCATTTCTCCATGGCCGGTCCTGCATTTCTGGTTTGGACACTTTTTTCCGCATGGCCCTTTTGCCTGCTGGGAAGCGAGACTTCTTTGGAGCGCTGATTGGCCTTTCCAGGTTGCTTGGTTGGCCAAAAAGGGCGTATGCGTTTTTTCCTGAATATATTCAGGAAAAAACGCATACGCCCTTTTTGGCCAAGGGCATCATTGTCCACGTTTTGCCGCTTTTCATGTGCTTTCAACGCGATTGGAATCTACCTCCTGAAATCTGTTTCCTGCAATTCTGCCTTGCTTTCAAAGCCTCTTCGTTGCCTTCCCTTAATATATTTGTGGACGAGAGGTATCATTTAAAACTCTGCAGGTTTGTGAATTGCAGTGCCCCTGAGCTCCATTTTTCAACTCGCTTTTATGGGAGCTGGCCGCAAAAGCGCAGGATTGCTTCAGGCCCTCTTCTGGTTCTGGGGGGCAGGCTGAGCTTGTGCTTAATTCTTCTTCCTGATGGGAAAATAGAGTGACCTGTGCCTGTCCCAACACCTAGAGCTAGTCTCTCATTGGTTCCCCCTCTTCCCGTTCATCCTCAGGACAAATTGCAACCTGTACGGAACAGGAGGTTAAAGGTGCTGATTCTCCAAGGAGGGAGATGGCTAGTAAATGGGCTGGAATGGCGAACCCGAGCAAAGGAGATGAGAAATGAGGTGCGTTTTAGAAACCTTTCCCGATCACACGGGGTACCATCTTCTGGGTTTCTCATGCCTGTTTTCGACGTAGGAAGATGCCCTTGAACCTGGAGATTTGGGACCCATGGGATGGGTACCATGCAGTATTACTTGAAAGGGTCTGCGTTGGCTCACCCAACCTCACCGAACCTCTCAGCCCCAAGAGTGTCCACCCTTATGTCTCAATCAGCTGTGGGTCTAGATATGGTCAATCCAGGTTGCATCACAGCCCCTGAACGAATTTTGTAAGAATTTCTCTCTCTTTCACTGTCTTTGTTTCACGGGTTTTGAAAAGTAATTTATTTTTATAATGGGGTTTAGCTGCTTTTCACGGCTGTGTTTATGCCGCTTTACACCCCCTTGACTCACTTACAGAGAGATATCAATACATAGGTTTGAAGATTCTTACTAGTCAGATATATTCTTGTGCGGTGAATAGGGGGTGTTGAGTCCAGTTCACTGAGCAAGGAATAAGTCTTGTCTATTACATATTGGGTTTATGGAACAGTATCTGAGCTAATTTGAAACCCTTGTTTTATGCATCACCCCACCTCACCTTTCCCGTTCAGCAGGTATAGTGTGTTTCATAAACGTGTGACTCTGTTCTGTTTTGCAATTCAGTTCAAGTGTAGCGGTTTTTACATTCCCTCTAGAAGTGATATCTTAGGATAAGTGTCTTTTTCTGTGTGACTTCTTTCACTTAGAATCGTCGTACCTAAATCCACTCATCGTGCTGCTACTAGCCTTATGACGTTGATTTCATGGCTGAGTGATATTCCATTGTACATGAGGACCCCAACTTCTTTATCCATTTTTCTCTTTCCTAGTGTATTTAAGGTGTAATGAAGTGCGGGTTCTTGTCAACAGAGCAGCCCTTAACTTTGGGGTGCCTGTGTCTTGCTGATTTTTAGTTTTCCCAATTTATACGCCCATGAGTGGAAGTGCCCTATGCTCTCCAAGCTGTGTTTTTTAGATGTTTCAGAACACACCGTACACTTCTCCAGAGTGGCTGTTGGCAATTTACATCCCGCCCATCAGCGTAGCAAGGCTCCCATTTCTCCATGGCCGGTCCTGCATTTCTGGTTTGGACACTTTTTTCCGCATGGCCCTTTTGCCCGCTGGGAAGCGAGACTTCTTTGGAGCGCTGATTTGCCTTTCCAGGTTGCTTGGTTGGCCAAAAAGGGCGTATGCGTTTTTTCCTGAATATATTCAGGAAAAAACGCATACGCCCTTTTTGGCCAAGGGCATCATTGTCCACGTTTTGCCGCTTTTCATGTGCTTTCAAGGCGATTCGAATCTACCTCCTGAAATCTGTTTCCTGCAATTCTGCCTTGCTTTCAAAGCCTCTTCGTTGCCTTCCCTTAATATATTTGTGGACGAGAGGTATCATTTAAAACTCTGCAGGTTTGTGAATTGCAGTGCCCCTGAGCTCCATTTTTCAACTCGCTTTTTTGGGAGCTGGCCGCAAAAGCGCAGGATGGCTTCAGGCCCTCTTCTGGTTCTGGGGGGCAGGCTGAGCTTGTGCTTAATTCTTCTTCCTGATGGGAAAATAGAGTGACCTGTGCCTGTCCCAACACCTAGAGCTAGTCTCTCATTGGTTCCCCCTCTTCCCGTTCATCCTCAGGACAAATTGCAACCTGTACGGAACAGGAGGTTAAAGGTGCTGATTCTCCAAGGAGGGAGATGGCTAGTAAATCGGCTGGAATGGCGAACCCGAGCAAAGGAGATGAGAAATGAGGTGCGTTTTAGAAACCTTTCCCGATCACACGGGGTACCATCTTCTGGGTTTCTCATGCCTGTTTTCGACGTAGGAAGATGCCCTTGAACCTGGAGATTTGGGACCCATGGGATGGGTACCATGCAGTATTACTTGAAAGGGTCTGCGTTGGCTCACCCAACCTCACCGAACCTCTCAGCCCCAAGAGTGTCCACCCTTATGTCTCAATCAGCTGTGGGTCTAGATATGGTCAATCCAGGTTGCATCACAGCCCCTGAACGAATTTTGTAAGAATTTCTCTCTCTTTCACTGTCTTTGTTTCACGGGTTTTGAAAAGTAATTTATTTTTATAATGGGGTTTAGCTGCTTTTCACGGCTGTGTTTATGCCGCTTTACACTCCCTTGACTCACTTACAGAGAGATATCAATACATAGGTTTGAAGATTCTTACTAGTCAGATATATTCTTGTGCGGTGAATAGGGGGTGTTGAGTCCAGTTCACTGAGCAAGGAATAGGTCTTGTCTATTACATATTGGGTTTATGGAACAGTATCTGAGCTAATTTGAAACCCTTGTTTTATGCATCACCCCACCTCACCTTTCCCGTTCAGCAGCCATAGTGTGTTTCATAAACGTGTGACTCTGTTCTGTTTTGCAATTCAGTTCAAGTGTAGCGGTTTTTACATTCCCTCTAGAAGTGATATCTTAGGATAAGTGTCTTTTTCTGTGTGACTTCTTTCACTTAGAATCGTCGTACCTAAATCCACTCATCGTGCTGCTACTAGCCTTATGACGTTGATTTCATGGCTGAGTGATATTCCATTGTACATGAGGACCCCAACTTCTTTATCCATTTTTCTCTTTCCTAGGATATTTAAGGTGTAATGAAGTGCGGGTTCTTGTCAACAGAGCAGCCCTAAACTTTGGGGTGCCTGTGTCTTGCTGATTTTTATTTTTCCCAATTTATACGCCCATGAGTGGAAGTGCCCTATGCTCTCCAAGCTGTGTTTTTTAGATGTTTCAGAACACACCGTACACTTCTCCAGAGTGGCTGTTGGCAATTTACATCCCGCCCATCAGCGTAGCAAGGCTCCCATTTCTCCATGGCCGGTCCTGCATTTCTGGTTTGGACACTTTTTTCCGCATGGCCCTTTTGCCCGCTGGGAAGCGAGACTTCTTTGGAGCGCTGATTTGCCTTTCCAGGTTGCTTGGTTGGCCAAAAAGGGCGTATGAGTTTTTTCCTGAATATATTCAGTAAAAATATATTCAGGAAAAAACGCATACGCCCTTTTTGGCCAAGGGCATCATTGTCCACGTTTTGCCGCTTTTCATGTGCTTTCAAGGCGATTCGAATCTACCTCCTGAAATCTGTTTCCTGCAATTTATAAGCCCATGAGTGGAAGTGCCCTATGCTCTCCAAGCTGTGTTTTTTAGATGTTTCAGAACACACCGTACACTTCTCCAGAGTGGCTGTTGGCAATTTACATCCCGCCCATCAGCGTAGCAAGGCTCCCATTTCTCCATGGCCGGTCCTGCATTTCTGGTTTGGACACTTTTTTCCGCATGGCCCTTTTGCCCGCTGGGAAGCGAGACTTCTTTGGAGCGCTGATTTGCCTTTCCAGGTTGCTTGGTTGGCCAAAAAGGGCGTATGCGTTTTTTCCTGAATATATTCAGGAAAAATATATTCAGGAAAAAACGCATACGCCCTTTTTGGCCAAGGGCATCATTGTCCACGTTTTGCCGCTTTTCATGTGCTTTCAAGGCGATTCGAATCTACCTCCTGAAATCTGTTTCCTGCAATTCTGCCTTGCTTTCAAAGCCTCTTCGTTGCCTTCCCTTAATATATTTGTGGGCGAGAGGTATCATTTAAAACTCTGCAGGTTTGTGAATTGCAGTGCCCCTGAGCTCCATTTTTCAACTCGCTTTTTTGGGAGCTGGCCGCAAAAGCGCAGGATTGCTTCAGGCCCTCTTCTGGTTCTGGGGGGCAGGCTGAGCTTGTGCTTAATTCTTCTTCCTGATGGGAAAATAGAGTGACCTGTGCCTGTCCCAACACCTAGAGCTAGTCTCTCATTGGTTCCCCCTCTTCCCGTTCATCCTCAGGACAAATTGCAACCTGTACGGAACAGGAGGTTAAAGGTGCTGATTCTCCAAGGAGGGAGATGGCTAGTAAATCGGCTGGAATGGCGAACCCGAGCAAAGGAGATGAGAAATGAGGTGCGTTTTAGAAACCTTTCCCGATCACACGGTGTACCATCTTCTGGGTTTCTCATGCCTGTTTTCGACGTAGGAAGATGCCCTTGAACCTGGAGATTTGGGACCCATGGGATGGGTACCATGCAGTATTACTTGAAAGGGTCTGCGTTGGCTCACCCAACCTCACCGAACCTCTCAGCCCCAAGAGTGTCCACCCTTATGTCTCAATCAGCTGTGGGTCTAGATATGGTCAATCCAGGTTGCATCACAGCCCCTGAACGAATTTTGTAAGAATTTCTCTCTCTTTCACTGTCTTTGTTTCACGGGTTTTGAAAAGTAATTTATTTTTATAATGGGGTTTAGCTGCTTTTCACGGCTGTGTTTATGCCGCTTTACACTCCCTTGACTCACTTACAGAGAGATATCAATACATAGGTTTGAAGATTCTTACTAGTCAGATATATTCTTGTGCGGTGAATAGGGGGTGTTGAGTCCAGTTCACTGAGCAAGGAATAGGTCTTGTCTATTACATATTGGGTTTATGGAACAGTATCTGAGCTAATTTGAAACCCTTGTTTTATGCATCACCCCACCTCACCTTTCCCGTTCAGCAGCCATAGTGTGTTTCCTAAACGTGTGACTCTGTTCTGTTTTGCAATTCAGTTCAAGTGTAGCGGTTTTTACATTCCCTCTAGAAGTGATATCTTAGGATAAGTGTCTTTTTCTGTGTGACTTATTTCACTTAGAATCGTCGTACCTAAATCCACTCATCGTGCTGCTACTAGCCTTATGACGTTGATTTCATGGCTGAGTGATATTCCATTGTACATGAGGACCACAACTTCTTTATCCATTTTTCTCTTTCCTAGGATATTTAAGGTGTAATGAAGTGGGGGTTCTTGTCAACAGAGCAGCCCTAAACTTTGGGGTGCCTGTGTCTTGCTGATTTTTAGTTTTCCCAATTTATACGCCCATGAGTGGAAGTGCCCTATGCTCTCCAAGCTGTGTTTTTTAGATGTTTCAGAACACACCATACACTTCTCCAGAGTGGCTGTTGGCAATTTACATCCCGCCCATCAGCGTAGCAAGGCTCCCATTTCTCCATGGCCGGTCCTGCATTTCTGGTTTGGACACTTTTTTCCGCATGGCCCTTTTGCCCACTGGGAAGCGAGACTTCTTTGGAGCGCTGATTTGCGTTTCCAAGTTGCTTGGTTGGCCAAAAAGGGCGTATGCGTTTTTTCCTGAATATATTCAGGAAAAAACGCATACGCCCTTTTTGGCCAAGGGCATCATTGTCCACGTTTTGCCGCTTTTCATGTGCTTTCAAGGCGATTCGAATCTACCTCCTGAAATCTGTTTCCTGCAATTCTGCCTTGCTTTCAAAGCCTCTTCGTTGCCTTCCCTTAATATATTTGTGGACGAGAGGTATCATTTAAAACTCTGCAGGTTTGTGAATTGCAGTGCCCCTGAGCTCCATTTTTCAACTCGCTTTGTTGGGAGCTGGCCGCAAAAGCGCAGGATTGCTTCAGGCCCTCTTCTGGTTCTGGGGGGCAGGCTGAGCTTGTGCTTAATTCTTCTTCCTGATGGGAAAATAGAGTGACCTGTGCCTGTCCCAACACCTAGAGCTAGTCTTTCATTGGTTCCCCCTCTTCCCGTTCATCCTCAGGACAAATTGCAACCTGTACGGAACAGGAGGTTAAAGGTGCTGATTCTCCAAGGAGGGAGATGCCTAGTAAATCGGCTGGAATGGCGAACCCGAGCAAAGGAGATGAGAAATGAGGTGCGTTTTAGAAACCTTTCCCGATCACACGGGGTACCATCTTCTGGGTTTCTCATGCCTGTTTTCGACGTAGGAAGATGCCCTTGAACCTGGAGATTTGGGACCCATGGGATGGGTACCATGCAGTATTACTTGAAAGGGTCTGCGTTGGCTCACCCAACCTCACCGAACCTCTCAGCCCCAAGAGTGTCCACCCTTATGTCTCAATCAGCTGTGGGTCTAGATATGGTCAATCCAGGTTGCATCACAGCCCCTGAACGAATTTTGTAAGAATTTCTCTCTCTTTCACTGTCTTTGTTTCACGGGTTTTGAAAAGTAATTTATTTTTATAATGGGGTTTAGCTGCTTTTCACGGCTGTGTTTATGCCGCTTTACACCCCCTTGACTCACTTACAGAGAGATATCAATACATAGGTTTGAAGATTCTTACTAGTCAGATATATTCTTGTGCGGTGAATAGGGGGTGTTGAGTCCAGTTCACTGAGCAAGGAATAGGTCTTGTCTCTTACATATTGGGTTTATGGAACGGTATCTGAACTAATTTGAAACCCTTGTTTTATGCATCACCCCACCTCACCTTTCCCGTTCAGCAGCCATAGTGTGTTTCCTAAACGTGTGACTCTGTTCTGTTTTGCAATTCAGTTCAAGTGTAGCGGTTTTTACATTCCCTCTATAAGTGATATCTTAGGATAAGTGTCTTTTTCTGTGTGACTTATTTCACTTAGAATCGTCGTACCTAAATCCACTCATCGTGCTGCTACTAGCCTTATGACGTTGATTTCATGGCTGAGTGATATTCCATTGTACATGAGGACCCCAACTTCTTTATCCATTTTTCTCTTTCCTAGGATATTTAAGGTGTAATGAAGTGGGGGTTCTTGTCAACAGAGCAGCCCTAAACTTTGGGGTGCCTGTGTCTTGCTGATTTTTAGTTTTCCCAATTTATACGCCCATGAGTGGAAGTGCTCTATGCTCTCCAAGCTGTGTTTTTTAGATGTTTCAGAACACACCATACACTTCTCCAGAGTGGCTGTTGGCAATTTACATCCCGCCCATCAGCGTAGCAAGGCTCCCATTTCTCCATGGCCGGTCCTGCATTTCTGGTTTGGACACTTTTTTCCGCATGGCCCTTTTGCCCACTGGGAAGCGAGACTTCTTTGGAGCGCTGATTTGCCTTTCCAGGTTGCTTGGTTGGCCAAAAAGGGCGTATGCGTTTTTTCCTGAATATATTCAGGAAAAAACGCATACGCCCTTTTTGGCCAAGGGCATCATTGTCCACGTTTTGCCGCTTTTCATGTGCTTTCAAGGCGATTCGAATCTACCTCCTGAAATCTGTTTCCTGCAATTCTGCCTTGCTTTCAAAGCCTCTTCGTTGCCTTCCCTTAATATATTTGTGGACGAGAGGTATCATTTAAAACTCTGCAGGTTTGTGAATTGCAGTGCCCCTGAGCTCCATTTTTCAACTCGCTTTGTTGGGAGCTGGCCGCAAAAGCGCAGGATTGCTTCAGGCCCTCTTCTGGTTCTGGGGGGCAGGTTGAGCTTGTGCTTAATTCTTCTTCCTGATGGGAAAATAGAGTGACCTGTGCCTGTCCCAACACCTAGAGCTAGTCTCTCATTGGTTCCCCCTCTTCCCGTTCATCCTCAGGACAAATTGCAACCTGTACGGAACAGGAGGTTAAAGGTGCTGATTCTCCAAGGAGGGAGATGGCTAGTAAATCGGCTGGAATGGTGAACCCGAGCAAAGGAGATGAGAAATGAGGTGCGTTTTAGAAACCTTTCCCGATCACACGGTGTACCATCTTCTGGGTTTCTCATGCCTGTTTTCGACGTAGGAAGATGCCCTTGAACCTGGAGATTTGGGACCCATGGGATGGGTACCATGCAGTATTACTTGAAAGGGTCTGCGTTAGCTCACCCAACCTCACCGAACCTCTCAGCCCCAAGAGTGTCCACCCTTATGTCTCAATCAGCTGTGGGTCTAGATATGGTCAATCCAGGTTGCATCACAGCCCCTGAACGAATTTTGTAAGAATTTCTCTCTCTTTCACTGTCTTTGTTTCATGGGTTTTGAAAAGTAATTTATTTTTATAATGGGGTTTAGCTGCTTTTCACGGCTGTGATTATGCCGCTTTACACCCCCTTGACTCACTTACAGAGAGATATCAATACATAGGTTTGAAGATTCTTACTAGTCAGATATATTCTTGTGCGGTGAATAGGGGGTGTTGAGTCCAGTTCACTGAGCAAGGAATAGGTCTTGTCTCTTACATATTGGGTTTATGGAACGGTATCTGAGCTAATTTGAAACCCTTGTTTTATGCATCACCCCACCTCACCTTTCCCGTTCAGCAGCCATAGTGTGTTTCCTAAACGTGTGACTCTGTTCTGTTTTGCAATTCAGTTCAAGTGTAGCGGTTTTTACATTCCCTCTAGAAGTGATATCTTATGATAAGTGTCTTTTTCTGTGTGACTTATTTCACTTAGAATCGTCGTACCTAAATCCACTCATCGTGCTGCTACTAGCCTTATGACGTTGATTTCATGGCTGAGTGATATTCCATTGTACATGAGGACCACAACTTCTTTATCCATTTTTCTCTTTCCTAGGATATTTAAGGTGTAATGAAGTGGGGGTTCTTGTCAACAGAGCAGCCCTAAACTTTGGGGTGCCTGTGTCTTGCTGATTTTTAGTTTTCCCAATTTATACGCCCATGAGTGGAAGTGCCCTATGCTCTCCAAGCTGTGTTTTTTAGATGTTTCAGAACACACCATACACTTCTCCAGAGTGGCTGTTGGCAATTTACATCCCACCCATCAGCGTAGCAAGGCTCCCATTTCTCCATGGCCGGTCCTGCATTTCTGGTTTGGGCATTTTTTCCGCATGGCCCTTTTGCCCGCTGGGAAGCGAGACTTCTTTGGACCGCTGATTGGCCTTTCCAAGTTGCTTGGTTGGCCAAAAAGGGCGTATGCGTTTTTTCCTGAATATATTCAGGAAAAAACGCATACGCCCTTTTTGGCCAAGGGCATCATTGTCCACGTTTTGCCGCTTTTCATGTGCTTTCAAGGCGATTCGAATCTACCTCCTGAAATCTGTTTCCTGCAATTCTGCCTTGCTTTCAAAGCCTCTTCGTTGCCTTCCCTTAATATATTTGTGGACGAGAGGTATCATTTAAAACTCTGCAGGTTTGTGAATTGCAGTGCCCCTGAGCTCCATTTTTCAACTCGCTTTTTTGGGAGCTGGCCGCAAAAGCGCAGGATTGCTTCAGGCCCTCTTCTGGTTCTGGGGGGCAGGCTGAGCTTGTGCTTAATTCTTCTTCCTGATGGGAAAATAGAGTGACCTGTGCCTGTCCCAACACCTAGAGCTAGTCTTTCATTGGTTCCCCCTCTTCCCGTTCATCCTCAGGACAAATTGCAACCTGTACGGAACAGGAGGTTAAAGGTGCTGATTCTCCAAGGAGGGAGATGCCTAGTAAATCGGCTGGAATGGCGAACCCGAGCAAAGGAGATGAGAAATGAGGTGCGTTTTAGAAACCTTTCCCGATCACACGGGGTACCATCTTCTGGGTTTCTCATGCCTGTTTTCGACGTAGGAAGATGCCCTTGAACCTGGAGATTTGGGACCCATGGGATGGGTACCATGCAGTATTACTTGAAAGGGTCTGCGTTGGCTCACCCAACCTCACCGAACCTCTCAGCCCCAAGAGTGTCCACCCTTATGTCTCAATCAGCTGTGGGTCTAGATATGGTCAATCCAGGTTGCATCACAGCCCCTGAACGAATTTTGTAAGAATTTCTCTCTCTTTCACTGTCTTTGTTTCACGGGTTTTGAAAAGTAATTTATTTTTATAATGGGGTTTAGCTGCTTTTCACGGCTGTGTTTATGCCGCTTTACACTCCCTTGACTCACTTACAGAGAGATATCAATACATAGGTTTGAAGATTCTTACTAGTCAGATATATTCTTGTGCGGTGAATAGGGGGTGTTGAGTCCAGTTCACTGAGCAAGGAATAGGTCTTGTCTATTACATATTGGGTTTATGGAACAGTATCTGAGCTAATTTGAAACCCTTGTTTTATGCATCACCCCACCTCACCTTTCCCGTTCAGCAGCCATAGTGTGTTTCATAAACGTGTGACTCTGTTCTGTTTTGCAATTCAGTTCAAGTGTAGCGGTTTTTACATTCCCTCTAGAAGTGATATCTTAGGATAAGTGTCTTTTTCTGTGTGACTTCTTTCACTTAGAATCGTCGTACCTAAATCCACTCATCGTGCTGCTACTAGCCTTATGACGTTGATTTCATGGCTGAGTGATATTCCATTGTACATGAGGACCCCAACTTCTTTATCCATTTTTCTCTTTCCTAGGATATTTAAGGTGTAATGAAGTGCGGGTTCTTGTCAACAGAGCAGCCCTAAACTTTGGGGTGCCTGTGTCTTGCTGATTTTTATTTTTCCCAATTTATACGCCCATGAGTGGAAGTGCCCTATGCTCTCCAAGCTGTGTTTTTTAGATGTTTCAGAACACACCGTACACTTCTCCAGAGTGGCTGTTGGCAATTTACATCCCGCCCATCAGCGTAGCAAGGCTCCCATTTCTCCATGGCCGGTCCTGCATTTCTGGTTTGGACACTTTTTTCCGCATGGCCCTTTTGCCCGCTGGGAAGCGAGACTTCTTTGGAGCGCTGATTTGCCTTTCCAGGTTGCTTGGTTGGCCAAAAAGGGCGTATGAGTTTTTTCCTGAATATATTCAGTAAAAATATATTCAGGAAAAAACGCATACGCCCTTTTTGGCCAAGGGCATCATTGTCCACGTTTTGCCGCTTTTCATGTGCTTTCAAGGCGATTCGAATCTACCTCCTGAAATCTGTTTCCTGCAATTTATAAGCCCATGAGTGGAAGTGCCCTATGCTCTCCAAGCTGTGTTTTTTAGATGTTTCAGAACACACCGTACACTTCTCCAGAGTGGCTGTTGGCAATTTACATCCCGCCCATCAGCGTAGCAAGGCTCCCATTTCTCCATGGCCGGTCCTGCATTTCTGGTTTGGACACTTTTTTCCGCATGGCCCTTTTGCCCGCTGGGAAGCGAGACTTCTTTGGAGCGCTGATTTGCCTTTCCAGGTTGCTTGGTTGGCCAAAAAGGGCGTATGCGTTTTTTCCTGAATATATTCAGGAAAAATATATTCAGGAAAAAACGCATACGCCCTTTTTGGCCAAGGGCATCATTGTCCACGTTTTGCCGCTTTTCATGTGCTTTCAAGGCGATTCGAATCTACCTCCTGAAATCTGTTTCCTGCAATTCTGCCTTGCTTTCAAAGCCTCTTCGTTGCCTTCCCTTAATATATTTGTGGGCGAGAGGTATCATTTAAAACTCTGCAGGTTTGTGAATTGCAGTGCCCCTGAGCTCCATTTTTCAACTCGCTTTTTTGGGAGCTGGCCGCAAAAGCGCAGGATTGCTTCAGGCCCTCTTCTGGTTCTGGGGGGCAGGCTGAGCTTGTGCTTAATTCTTCTTCCTGATGGGAAAATAGAGTGACCTGTGCCTGTCCCAACACCTAGAGCTAGTCTCTCATTGGTTCCCCCTCTTCCCGTTCATCCTCAGGACAAATTGCAACCTGTACGGAACAGGAGGTTAAAGGTGCTGATTCTCCAAGGAGGGAGATGGCTAGTAAATCGGCTGGAATGGCGAACCCGAGCAAAGGAGATGAGAAATGAGGTGCGTTTTAGAAACCTTTCCCGATCACACGGTGTACCATCTTCTGGGTTTCTCATGCCTGTTTTCGACGTAGGAAGATGCCCTTGAACCTGGAGATTTGGGACCCATGGGATGGGTACCATGCAGTATTACTTGAAAGGGTCTGCGTTGGCTCACCCAACCTCACCGAACCTCTCAGCCCCAAGAGTGTCCACCCTTATGTCTCAATCAGCTGTGGGTCTAGATATGGTCAATCCAGGTTGCATCACAGCCCCTGAACGAATTTTGTAAGAATTTCTCTCTCTTTCACTGTCTTTGTTTCACGGGTTTTGAAAAGTAATTTATTTTTATAATGGGGTTTAGCTGCTTTTCACGGCTGTGTTTATGCCGCTTTACACTCCCTTGACTCACTTACAGAGAGATATCAATACATAGGTTTGAAGATTCTTACTAGTCAGATATATTCTTGTGCGGTGAATAGGGGGTGTTGAGTCCAGTTCACTGAGCAAGGAATAGGTCTTGTCTATTACATATTGGGTTTATGGAACAGTATCTGAGCTAATTTGAAACCCTTGTTTTATGCATCACCCCACCTCACCTTTCCCGTTCAGCAGCCATAGTGTGTTTCCTAAACGTGTGACTCTGTTCTGTTTTGCAATTCAGTTCAAGTGTAGCGGTTTTTACATTCCCTCTAGAAGTGATATCTTAGGATAAGTGTCTTTTTCTGTGTGACTTATTTCACTTAGAATCGTCGTACCTAAATCCACTCATCGTGCTGCTACTAGCCTTATGACGTTGATTTCATGGCTGAGTGATATTCCATTGTACATGAGGACCACAACTTCTTTATCCATTTTTCTCTTTCCTAGGATATTTAAGGTGTAATGAAGTGGGGGTTCTTGTCAACAGAGCAGCCCTAAACTTTGGGGTGCCTGTGTCTTGCTGATTTTTAGTTTTCCCAATTTATACGCCCATGAGTGGAAGTGCCCTATGCTCTCCAAGCTGTGTTTTTTAGATGTTTCAGAACACACCATACACTTCTCCAGAGTGGCTGTTGGCAATTTACATCCCGCCCATCAGCGTAGCAAGGCTCCCATTTCTCCATGGCCGGTCCTGCATTTCTGGTTTGGACACTTTTTTCCGCATGGCCCTTTTGCCCACTGGGAAGCGAGACTTCTTTGGAGCGCTGATTTGCGTTTCCAAGTTGCTTGGTTGGCCAAAAAGGGCGTATGCGTTTTTTCCTGAATATATTCAGGAAAAAACGCATACGCCCTTTTTGGCCAAGGGCATCATTGTCCACGTTTTGCCGCTTTTCATGTGCTTTCAAGGCGATTCGAATCTACCTCCTGAAATCTGTTTCCTGCAATTCTGCCTTGCTTTCAAAGCCTCTTCGTTGCCTTCCCTTAATATATTTGTGGACGAGAGGTATCATTTAAAACTCTGCAGGTTTGTGAATTGCAGTGCCCCTGAGCTCCATTTTTCAACTCGCTTTGTTGGGAGCTGGCCGCAAAAGCGCAGGATTGCTTCAGGCCCTCTTCTGGTTCTGGGGGGCAGGCTGAGCTTGTGCTTAATTCTTCTTCCTGATGGGAAAATAGAGTGACCTGTGCCTGTCCCAACACCTAGAGCTAGTCTTTCATTGGTTCCCCCTCTTCCCGTTCATCCTCAGGACAAATTGCAACCTGTACGGAACAGGAGGTTAAAGGTGCTGATTCTCCAAGGAGGGAGATGCCTAGTAAATCGGCTGGAATGGCGAACCCGAGCAAAGGAGATGAGAAATGAGGTGCGTTTTAGAAACCTTTCCCGATCACACGGGGTACCATCTTCTGGGTTTCTCATGCCTGTTTTCGACGTAGGAAGATGCCCTTGAACCTGGAGATTTGGGACCCATGGGATGGGTACCATGCAGTATTACTTGAAAGGGTCTGCGTTGGCTCACCCAACCTCACCGAACCTCTCAGCCCCAAGAGTGTCCACCCTTATGTCTCAATCAGCTGTGGGTCTAGATATGGTCAATCCAGGTTGCATCACAGCCCCTGAACGAATTTTGTAAGAATTTCTCTCTCTTTCACTGTCTTTGTTTCACGGGTTTTGAAAAGTAATTTATTTTTATAATGGGGTTTAGCTGCTTTTCACGGCTGTGTTTATGCCGCTTTACACCCCCTTGACTCACTTACAGAGAGATATCAATACATAGGTTTGAAGATTCTTACTAGTCAGATATATTCTTGTGCGGTGAATAGGGGGTGTTGAGTCCAGTTCACTGAGCAAGGAATAGGTCTTGTCTCTTACATATTGGGTTTATGGAACGGTATCTGAACTAATTTGAAACCCTTGTTTTATGCATCACCCCACCTCACCTTTCCCGTTCAGCAGCCATAGTGTGTTTCCTAAACGTGTGACTCTGTTCTGTTTTGCAATTCAGTTCAAGTGTAGCGGTTTTTACATTCCCTCTATAAGTGATATCTTAGGATAAGTGTCTTTTTCTGTGTGACTTATTTCACTTAGAATCGTCGTACCTAAATCCACTCATCGTGCTGCTACTAGCCTTATGACGTTGATTTCATGGCTGAGTGATATTCCATTGTACATGAGGACCCCAACTTCTTTATCCATTTTTCTCTTTCCTAGGATATTTAAGGTGTAATGAAGTGGGGGTTCTTGTCAACAGAGCAGCCCTAAACTTTGGGGTGCCTGTGTCTTGCTGATTTTTAGTTTTCCCAATTTATACGCCCATGAGTGGAAGTGCTCTATGCTCTCCAAGCTGTGTTTTTTAGATGTTTCAGAACACACCATACACTTCTCCAGAGTGGCTGTTGGCAATTTACATCCCGCCCATCAGCGTAGCAAGGCTCCCATTTCTCCATGGCCGGTCCTGCATTTCTGGTTTGGACACTTTTTTCCGCATGGCCCTTTTGCCCACTGGGAAGCGAGACTTCTTTGGAGCGCTGATTTGCCTTTCCAGGTTGCTTGGTTGGCCAAAAAGGGCGTATGCGTTTTTTCCTGAATATATTCAGGAAAAAACGCATACGCCCTTTTTGGCCAAGGGCATCATTGTCCACGTTTTGCCGCTTTTCATGTGCTTTCAAGGCGATTCGAATCTACCTCCTGAAATCTGTTTCCTGCAATTCTGCCTTGCTTTCAAAGCCTCTTCGTTGCCTTCCCTTAATATATTTGTGGACGAGAGGTATCATTTAAAACTCTGCAGGTTTGTGAATTGCAGTGCCCCTGAGCTCCATTTTTCAACTCGCTTTGTTGGGAGCTGGCCGCAAAAGCGCAGGATTGCTTCAGGCCCTCTTCTGGTTCTGGGGGGCAGGTTGAGCTTGTGCTTAATTCTTCTTCCTGATGGGAAAATAGAGTGACCTGTGCCTGTCCCAACACCTAGAGCTAGTCTCTCATTGGTTCCCCCTCTTCCCGTTCATCCTCAGGACAAATTGCAACCTGTACGGAACAGGAGGTTAAAGGTGCTGATTCTCCAAGGAGGGAGATGGCTAGTAAATCGGCTGGAATGGTGAACCCGAGCAAAGGAGATGAGAAATGAGGTGCGTTTTAGAAACCTTTCCCGATCACACGGTGTACCATCTTCTGGGTTTCTCATGCCTGTTTTCGACGTAGGAAGATGCCCTTGAACCTGGAGATTTGGGACCCATGGGATGGGTACCATGCAGTATTACTTGAAAGGGTCTGCGTTAGCTCACCCAACCTCACCGAACCTCTCAGCCCCAAGAGTGTCCACCCTTATGTCTCAATCAGCTGTGGGTCTAGATATGGTCAATCCAGGTTGCATCACAGCCCCTGAACGAATTTTGTAAGAATTTCTCTCTCTTTCACTGTCTTTGTTTCATGGGTTTTGAAAAGTAATTTATTTTTATAATGGGGTTTAGCTGCTTTTCACGGCTGTGATTATGCCGCTTTACACCCCCTTGACTCACTTACAGAGAGATATCAATACATAGGTTTGAAGATTCTTACTAGTCAGATATATTCTTGTGCGGTGAATAGGGGGTGTTGAGTCCAGTTCACTGAGCAAGGAATAGGTCTTGTCTCTTACATATTGGGTTTATGGAACGGTATCTGAGCTAATTTGAAACCCTTGTTTTATGCATCACCCCACCTCACCTTTCCCGTTCAGCAGCCATAGTGTGTTTCCTAAACGTGTGACTCTGTTCTGTTTTGCAATTCAGTTCAAGTGTAGCGGTTTTTACATTCCCTCTAGAAGTGATATCTTATGATAAGTGTCTTTTTCTGTGTGACTTATTTCACTTAGAATCGTCGTACCTAAATCCACTCATCGTGCTGCTACTAGCCTTATGACGTTGATTTCATGGCTGAGTGATATTCCATTGTACATGAGGACCACAACTTCTTTATCCATTTTTCTCTTTCCTAGGATATTTAAGGTGTAATGAAGTGGGGGTTCTTGTCAACAGAGCAGCCCTAAACTTTGGGGTGCCTGTGTCTTGCTGATTTTTAGTTTTCCCAATTTATACGCCCATGAGTGGAAGTGCCCTATGCTCTCCAAGCTGTGTTTTTTAGATGTTTCAGAACACACCATACACTTCTCCAGAGTGGCTGTTGGCAATTTACATCCCACCCATCAGCGTAGCAAGGCTCCCATTTCTCCATGGCCGGTCCTGCATTTCTGGTTTGGGCATTTTTTCCGCATGGCCCTTTTGCCCGCTGGGAAGCGAGACTTCTTTGGACCGCTGATTGGCCTTTCCAAGTTGCTTGGTTGGCCAAAAAGGGCGTATGCGTTTTTTCCTGAATATATTCAGGAAAAAACGCATACGCCCTTTTTGGCCAAGGGCATCATTGTCCACGTTTTGCCGCTTTTCATGTGCTTTCAAGGCGATTCGAATCTACCTCCTGAAATCTGTTTCCTGCAATTCTGCCTTGCTTTCAAAGCCTCTTCGTTGCCTTCCCTTAATATATTTGTGGACGAGAGGTATCATTTAAAACTCTGCAGGTTTGTGAATTGCAGTGCCCCTGAGCTCCATTTTTCAACTCGCTTTTTTGGGAGCTGGCCGCAAAAGCGCAGGATTGCTTCAGGCCCTCTTCTGGTTCTGGGGGGCAGGCTGAGCTTGTGCTTAATTCTTCTTCCTGATGGGAAAATAGAGTGACCTGTGCCTGTCCCAACACCTAGAGCTAGTCTTTCATTGGTTCCCCCTCTTCCCGTTCATCCTCAGGACAAATTGCAACCTGTACGGAACAGGAGGTTAAAGGTGCTGATTCTCCAAGGAGGGAGATGCCTAGTAAATCGGCTGGAATGGCGAACCCGAGCAAAGGAGATGAGAAATGAGGTGCGTTTTAGAAACCTTTCCCGATCACACGGGGTACCATCTTCTGGGTTTCTCATGCCTGTTTTCGACGTAGGAAGATGCCCTTGAACCTGGAGATTTGGGACCCATGGGATGGGTACCATGCAGTATTACTTGAAAGGGTCTGCGTTGGCTCACCCAACCTCACCGAACCTCTCAGCCCCAAGAGTGTCCACCCTTATGTCTCAATCAGCTGTGGGTCTAGATATGGTCAATCCAGGTTGCATCACAGCCCCTGAACGAATTTTGTAAGAATTTCTCTCTCTTTCACTGTCTTTGTTTCACGGGTTTTGAAAAGTAATTTATTTTTATAATGGGGTTTAGCTGCTTTTCACGGCTGTGTTTATGCCGCTTTACACCCCCTTGACTCATTTACAGAGAGATATCAATACATAGGTTTGAAGATTCTTACTAGTCAGATATATTCTTGTGCGGTGAATAGGGGGTGTTGAGTCCAGTTCACTGAGCAAGGAATAGGTCTTGTCTCTTACATATTGGGTTTATGGAACGGTATCGGAGCTAATTTGAAACCCTTGTTTTATGCATCACCCCACCTCACCTTTCCCATTCAGCAGCCATAGTGTGTTTCCTAAACGTGTGACTCTGTTCTGTTTTGTAATTCAGTTCAAGTGTAGCGGTTTTTACATTCCCTCTAGAAGTGATATCTTATGGTAAGTGTCTTTTTCTGTGTGACTTATTTCACTTAGAATCGTCGTACCTAAATCCACTCATCGTGCTGCTACTAGCCTTATGACGTTGATTTCATGGCTGAGTGATATTCCATTGTACATGAGGACCACAACTTCTTTATCCATTTTTCTCTTTCCTAGGATATTTAAGGTGTAATGAAGTGGGGGTTCTTGTCAACAGAGCAGCCCTAAACTTTGGGGTGCCTGTGTCTTGCTGATTTTTAGTTTTCCCAATTTATACGACCATGAGTGGAAGTGCCCTATGCTCTCCAAGCTGTGTTTTTTAGATGTTTCAGAACACACCGTACACTTCTCCAGAGTGGCTGTTGGCAATTTACATCCCACCCATCAGCGTAGCAAGGCTCCCATTTCTCCATGGCCGGTCCTGCATTTCTGGTTTGGGCATTTTTTCCGCATGGCCCTTTTGCCCGCTGGGAAGCGAGACTTCTTTGGACCGCTGATTGGCCTTTCCAGGTTGCTTGGTTGGCCAAAAAGGGCGTATGCGTTTTTTCCTGAATATATTCAGGAAAAAACGCATACGCCCTTTTTGGCCAAGGGCATCATTGTCCACGTTTTGCCGCTTTTCATGTGCTTTCAAGGCGATTCGAATCTACCTCCTGAAATCTGTTTCCTGCAATTCTGCCTTGCTTTCAAAGCCTCTTCGTTGCCTTCCCTTAATATATTTGTGGACGAGAGGTATCATTTAAAACTCTGCAGGTTTGTGAATTGCAGTGCCCCTGAGCTCCATTTTTCAACTCTCTTTTTTGGGAGCTGGCCGCAAAAGCGCAGGATTGCTTCAGGCCCTCTTCTGGTTCTCGGGGGCAGGCTGAGCTTGTGCTTAATTCTTCTTCCTGATGGGAAAATAGAGTGACCTGTGCCTGTCCCAACACCTAGAGCTAGTCTTTCATTGGTTCCCCCTCTTCCCGTTCATCCTCAGGACAAATTGCAACCTGTACGGAACAGGAGGTTAAAGGTGCTGATTCTCCAAGGAGGGAGATGCCTAGTAAATCGGCTGGAATGGCGAACCCGAGCAAAGGAGATGAGAAATGAGGTGCGTTTTAGAAACCTTTCCCGATCACACGGGGTACCATCTTCTGGGTTTCTCATGCCTGTTTTCGACGTAGGAAGATGCCCTTGAACCTGGAGATTTGGGACCCATGGGATGGGTACCATGCAGTATTACTTGAAAAGGTCTGCGTTGGCTCACCCAACCTCACCGAACCTCTCAGCCCCAAGAGTGTCCACCCTTATGTCTCAATCAGCTGTGGGTCTAGATATGGTCAATCCAGGTTGCATCACAGCCCCTGAACGAATTTTGTAACAATTTCTCTCTCTTTCACTGTCTTTGTTTCACGGGTTTTGAAAAGTAATTTATTTTTATAATGGGGTTTAGCTGCTTTTCACGGCTGTGTTTATGCCGCTTTACACCCCCTTGACTCATTTACAGAGAGATATCAATACATAGGTTTGAAGATTCTTACTAGTCAGATATATTCTTGTGCGGTGAATAGGGGGTGTTGAGTCCAGTTCACTGAGCAAGGAATAGGTCTTGTCTCTTACATATTGGGTTTATGGAACGGTATCGGAGCTAATTTGAAACCCTTGTTTTATGCATCACCCCACCTCACCTTTCCCATTCAGCAGCCATAGTGTGTTTCCTAAACGTGTGACTCTGTTCTGTTTTGTAATTCAGTTCAAGTGTAGCGGTTTTTACATTCCCTCTAGAAGTGATATCTTATGGTAAGTGTCTTTTTCTGTGTGACTTATTTCACTTAGAATCGTCGTACCTAAATCCACTCATCGTGCTGCTACTAGCCTTATGACGTTGATTTCATGGCTGAGTGATATTCCATTGTACATGAGGACCACAACTTCTTTATCCATTTTTCTCTTTCCTAGGATATTTAAGGTGTAATGAAGTGGGGGTTCTTGTCAACAGAGCAGCCCTAAACTTTGGGGTGCCTGTGTCTTGCTGATTTTTAGTTTTCCCAATTTATACGCCCATGAGTGGAAGTGCCCTATGCTCTCCAAGCTGTGTTTTTTAGATGTTTCAGAACACACCGTACACTTCTCCAGAGTGGCTGTTGACAATTTACATCCCACCCATCAGCGTAGCAAGGCTCCCATTTCTCCATGGCCAGTCCTGCATTTCTGGTTTGGACACTTTTTTCCGCATGGCCCTTTTGCCCGCTGGGAAGCGAGACTTCTTTGGAGCGCTGATTTGCCTTTCCAGGTTGCTTGGTTGGCCAAAAAGGGCGTATGCGTTTTTTCCTGAATATATTCAGGAAAAAACGCATACGCCCTTTTTGGCCAAGGGCATCATTGTCCACGTTTTGCCGCTTTTCATGTGCTTTCAAGGCGATTCGAATCTACCTCCTGAAATCTGTTTCCTGCAATTCTGCCTTGCTTTCAAAGCCTCTTCGTTGCCTTCCCTTAATATATTTGTGGACGAGAGGTATCATTTAAAACTCTGCAGGTTTGTGAATTGCAGTGCCCCTGAGCTCCATTTTTCAACTCGCTTTTTTGGGAGCTGGCCGCAAAAGCGCAGGATTGCTTCAGGCCCTCTTCTGGTTCTGGGGGGCAGGCTGAGCTTGTGCTTAATTCTTCTTCCTGATGGGAAAAGAGAGTGACCTGTGCCTGTCCCAACACCTAGAGCTAGTCTTTCATTGGTTCCCCCTCTTCCCGTTCATCCTCAGGACAAATTGCAACCTGTACGGAACAGGAGGTTAAAGGTGCTGCTTCTCCAAGGAGGGAGATGCCTAGTAAATCGGCTGGAATGGCGAACCCGAGCAAAGGAGATGAGAAATGAGGTGCGTTTTAGAAACCTTTCCCGATCACACGGGGTACCATCTTCTGGGTTTCTCATGCCTGTTTTCGACGTAGGAAAATGCGCTTGAACCTGGAGATTTGGGACCCATGGGATGGGTACCATGCAGTATTACTTGAAAGGGTCTGCGTTGGCTCACCCAACCTCACCGAACCTCTCAGCCCCAAGAGTGTCCACCCTTATGTCTCAATCAGCTGTGGGTCTAGATATGGTCAATCCAGGTTGCATCACAGCCCCTGAACGAATTTTGTAAGAATTTCTCTCTCTTTCACTGTCTTTGTTTCACGGGTTTTGAAAAGTAATTTATTTTTTTAATGGGGTTTAGCTGCTTTTCACGGCTGTGTTTATGCCGCTTTACACCCCCTTGACTCACTTACAGAGAGATATCAATACATAGGTTTGAAGATTCTTACTAGTCAGATATATTCTTGTGCGGTGAATAGGGGGTGTTGAGTCCAGTTCACTGAGCAAGGAATAGGTCTTGTCTCTTACATATTGGGTTTATGGAACGGTATCTGAGCTAATTTGAAACCCTTGTTTTATGCATCACCCCACCTCACCTTTCCCGTTCAGCAGCCATAGTGTGTTTCCTAAACGTGTGACTCTGTTCTGTTTTGTAATTCAGTTCAAGTGTAGCGGTTTTTACATTCCCTCTAGAAGTGATATCTTATGGTAAGTGTCTTTTTCTGTGTGACTTATTTCACTTAGAATCGTCGTACCTAAATCCACTCATCGTGCTGCTACTAGCCTTATGACGTGGATTTCATGGCTGAGTGATATTCCATTGTACATGAGGACCACAACTTCTTTATCCATTTTTCTCTTTCCTAGGATATTTAAGGTGTAATGAAGTGGGGGTTCTTGTCAACAGAGCAGCCCTAAACTTTGGGGTGCCTGTGTCTTGCTGATTTTTAGTTTTCCCAATTTATACGCCCATGAGTGGAAGTGCCCTATGCTCTCCAAGCTGTGTTTTTTAGATGTTTCAGAACACACCGTACACTTCTCCAGAGTGGCTGTTGGCAATTTACATCCCACCCATCAGCGTAGCAAGGCTCCCATTTCTCCATGGCCAGTCCTGCATTTCTGGTTTGGACACTTTTTTCCGCATGGCCCTTTTGCCCGCTGGGAAGGGAGACTTCTTTGGAGCGCTGATTGGCCTTTCCAGGTTGCTTGGTTGGCCAAAAAGGGCGTATGCGTTTTTTCCTGAATATATTCAGGAAAAAACGCATACGCCCTTTTTGGCCAAGGGCATCATTGTCCACGTTTTGCCGCTTTTCATGTGCTTTCAAGGCGATTCGAATCTACCTCCTGAAATCTGTTTCCTGCAATTCTGCCTTGCTTTCAAAGCCTCTTCGTTGCCTTCCCTCAATATATTTGTGGACGAGAGTTATCATTTCAAACTCTGCAGGTTTGTGAATTGCAGTGCCCCTGAGCTCCATTTTTCAACTCGCTTTTTTGGGAGCTGGCCGCAAAAGCGCAGGATTGCTTCAGGCCCTCTTCTGGTTCTGGGGGGCAGGCTGAGCTTGTGCTTAATTCTTCTTCCTGATGGGAAAATAGAGTGACCTGTGCCTGTCCCAACACCTAGAGCTAGTCTCTCATTGGTTCCCCCTCTTCCCGTTCATCCTCAGGACAAATTGCAACCTGTACGGAACAGGAGGTTAAAGGTGCTGATTCTCCAAGGAGGGAGATGCCTAGTAAATCGGCTGGAATGGCGAACCCGAGCAAAGGAGATGAGAAATGAGGTGCGTTTTAGAAACCTTTCCCGATCACACGGGGTACCATCTTCTGGGTTTCTCATGCCTGTTTTCGACGTAGGAAGATGCGCTTGAACCTGGAGATTTGGGACCCATGGGATGGGTACCATGCAGTATTACTTGAAAGGGTCTGCGTTGGCTCACCCAACCTCACCGAACCTCTCAGCCCCAAGAGTGTCCACCCTTATGTCTCAATCAGCTGTGGGTCTAGATATGGTCAATCCAGGTTGCATCACAGCCCCTGAACGAATTTTGTAAGAATTTCTCTCTCTTTCACTGTCTTTGTTTCACGGGTTTTGAAAAGTAATTTATTTTTTTAATGGGGTTTAGCTGCTTTTCACGGCTGTGTTTATGCCGCTTTACACCCCCTTGACTCACTTACAGAGAGATATCAATACATAGGTTTGAAGATTCTTACTAGTCAGATATATTCTTGTGCGGTGAATAGGGGGTGTTGAGTCCAGTTCACTGAGCAAGGAATAGGTCTTGTCTCTTACATATTGGGTTTATGGAACGGTATCTGAGCTAATTTGAAACCCTTGTTTTATGCATCACCCCACCTCACCTTTCCCGTTCAGCAGCCATAGTGTGTTTCCTAAACGTGTGACTCTGTTCTGTTTTGTAATTCAGTTCAAGTGTAGCGGTTTTTACATTCCCTCTAGAAGTGATATCTTATGGTAAGTGTCTTTTTCTGTGTGACTTATTTCACTTAGAATCGTCGTACCTAAATCCACTCATCGTGCTGCTACTAGCCTTATGACGTTGATTTCATGGCTGAGTGATATTCCATTGTACATGAGGACCACAACTTCTTTATCCATTTTTCTCTTTCCTAGGATATTTAAGGTGTAATGAAGTGGGGGTTCTTGTCAACAGAGCAGCCCTAAACTTTGGGGTGCCTGTGTCTTGCTGATTTTTAGTTTTCCCAATTTATACGCCCATGAGTGGAAATGCCCTATGCTCTCCAAGCTGTGTTTTTTAGATGTTTCAGAACACACCGTACACTTCTCCAGAGTGGCTGTTGGCAATTTACATCCCACCCATCAGCGTAGCAAGGCTCCCATTTCTCCATGGCCAGTCCTGCATTTCTGGTTTGGACACTTTTTTCCGCATGGCCCTTTTGCCCGCTGGGAAGGGAGACTTCTTTGGAGCGCTGCTTGGCCTTTCCAGGTTGCTTGGTTGGCCAAAAAGGGCGTATGCGTTTTTTCCTGAATATATTCAGGAAAAAACGCATACGCCCTTTTTGGCCAAGGGCATCATTGTCCACGTTTTGCCGCTTTTCATGTGCTTTCAAGGCGATTCGAATCTACCTCCTGAAATCTGTTTCCTGCAATTCTGCCTTGCTTTCAAAGCCTCTTCGTTGCCTTCCCTCAATATATTTGTGGACGAGAGTTATCATTTCAAACTCTGCAGGTTTGTGAATTGCAGTGCCCCTGAGCTCCATTTTTCAACTCGCTTTTTTGGGAGCTGGCCGCAAAAGCGCAGGATTGCTTCAGGCCCTCTTCTGGTTCTGGGGGGCAGGCTGAGCTTGTGCTTAATTCTTCTTCCTGATGGGAAAATAGAGTGACCTGTGCCTGTCCCAACACCTAGAGCTAGCCTTTCATTGGTTCCCCCTCTTCCCGTTCATCCTCAGGACAAATTGCAACCTGTACGGAACAGGAGGTTAAAGGTGCTGATTCTCCAAGGAGGGAGATGCCTAGTAAATCGGCTGGAATGGCGAACCCGAGCAAAGGAGATGAGAAATGAGGTGCGTTTTAGAAACCTTTCCCGATCACACGGGGTACCATCTTCTGGGTTTCTCATGCCTGTTTTCGACGTAGGAAGATGCCCTTGAACCTGGAGATTTGGGACCCATGGGATGGGTACCATGCAGTATTACTTGAAAGGGTCTGCGTTGGCTCCCCCAACCTCACCGAACCTCTCAGCCCCAAGAGTGTCCACCCTTATGTCTCAATCAGCTGTGGGTCTAGATATGGTCAATCCAGGTTGCATCATAGCCCCTGAACGAATTTTGTAAGAATTTCTCTCTCTTTCACTGTCTTTGTTTCACGGGTTTTGAAAAGTAATTTATTTTTATAATGGGGTTTAGCTGCTTTTCACGGCTGTGTTTATGCCGCTTTACACCCCCTTGACTCATTTACAGAGAGATATCAATACATAGGTTTGAAGATTCTTACTAGTCAGATATATTCTTGTGCGGTGAATAGGGGGTGTTGAGTCCAGTTCACTGAGCAAGGAATAGGTCTTGTCTCTTACATATTGGGTTTATGGAACGGTATCGGAGCTAATTTGAAACCCTTGTTTTATGCATCACCCCACCTCACCTTTCCCGTTCAGCAGCCATAGTGTGTTTCCTAAACGTGTGACTCTGTTCTGTTTTGTAATTCAGTTCAAGTGTAGCGGTTTTTACATTCCCTCTAGAAGTGATATCTTATGGTAAGTGTCTTTTTCTGTGTGACTTATTTCACTTAGAATCGTCGTACCTAAATCCACTCATCGTGCTGCTACTAGCCTTATGACGTTGATTTCATGGCTGAGTGATATTCCATTGTACATGAGGACCCCAACTTCTTTATCCATTTTTCTCTTTCCTAGGATATTTAAGGTGTAATGAAGTGGGGGTTCTTGTCAACAGAGCAGCCCTAAACTTTGGGGTGCCTGTGTCTTGCTGATTTTTAGTTTTCCCAATTTATACGCCCATGAGTGGAAGTGCCCTATGCTCTCCAAGCTGTGTTTTTTAGATGTTTCAGAACACACCGTACACTTCTCCAGAGTGGCTGTTGGCAATTTACATCCCACCCATCAGCGTAGCAAGGCTCCCATTTCTCCATGGCCAGTCCTGCATTTCTGGTTTGGACACTTTTTTCCGCATGGCCCTTTTGCCCGCTGGGAAGCGAGACTTCTTTGGAGCGCTGATTGGCTTTTCCAGGTTGCGTGGTTGGCCAAAAAGGGCGTATGCGTTTTTTCCTGAATATATTCAGGAAAAAACGCATACGCCCTTTTTGGCCAAGGGCATCATTGTCCACGTTTTGCCGCTTTTCATGTGCTTTCAAGGCGATTCGAATCTACCTCCTGAAATCTGTTTCCTGCAATTCTGCCTTGCTTTCAAAGCCTCTTCGTTGCCTTCCCTCAATATATTTGTGGACGAGAGTTATCATTTAAAACTCTGCAGGTTTGTGAATTGCAGTGCCCCTGAGCTCCATTTTTCAACTCGCTTTTTTGGGAGCTGGCCGCAAAAGCGCAGGATTGCTTCAGGCCCTCTTCTGGTTCTGGGGGGCAGGCTGAGCTTGTGCTTAATTCTTCTTCCTGATGGGAAAATAGAGTGACCTGTGCCTGTCCCAACACCTAGAGCTAGTCTTTCATTGGTTCCCCCTCTTCCCGTTCATCCTCAGGACAAATTGCAACCTGTACGGAACAGGAGGTTAAAGGTGCTGATTCTCCAAGGAGGGAGATGCCTAGTAAATCGGCTGGAATGGCGAACCCGAGCAAAGGAGATGAGAAATGAGGTGCGTTTTAGAAACCTTTCCCGATCACACGGGGTACCATCTTCTGGGATTCTCATGCCTGTTTTCGACGTAGGAAGATGCGCTTGAACCTGGAGATTTGGGACCCATGGGATGGGTACCATGCAGTATTACTTGAAAGGGTCTGCGTTGGCTCACCCAACCTCACCGAACCTCTCAGCCCCAAGAGTGTCCACCCTTATGTCTCAATCAGCTGTGGGTCTAGATATGGTCAATCCAGGTTGCATCACAGCCCCTGAACGAATTTTGTAAGAATTTCTCTCTCTTTCACTGTCTTTGTTTCACGGGTTTTGAAAAGTAATTTATTTTTTTAATGGGGTTTAGCTGCTTTTCACGGCTGTGTTTATGCCGCTTTACACCCCCTTGACTCACTTACAGAGAGATATCAATACATAGGTTTGAAGATTCTTACTAGTCAGATATATTCTTGTGCGGTGAATAGGGGGTGTTGAGTCCAGTTCACTGAGCAAGGAATAGGTCTTGTCTCTTACATATTGGGTTTATGGAACGGTATCTGAGCTAATTTGAAACCCTTGTTTTATGCATCACCCCACCTCACCTTTCCCGTTCAGCAGCCATAGTGTGTTTCCTAAACGTGTGACTCTGTTCTGTTTTGTAATTCAGTTCAAGTGTAGCGGTTTTTACATTCCCTCTAGAAGTGATATCTTATGGTAAGTGTCTTTTTCTGTGTGACTTATTTCACTTAGAATCGTCGTACCTAAATCCACTCATCGTGCTGCTACTAGCCTTATGACGTTGATTTCATGGCTGAGTGATATTCCATTGTACATGAGGACCACAACTTCTTTATCCATTTTTCTCTTTCCTAGGATATTTAAGGTGTAATGAAGTGGGGGTTCTTGTCAACAGAGCAGCCCTAAACTTTGGGGTGCCTGTGTCTTGCTGATTTTTAGTTTTCCCAATTTATACGCCCATGAGTGGAAGTGCCCTATGCTCTCCAAGCTGTGTTTTTTAGATGTTTCAGAACACACCGTACACTTCTCCAGAGTGGCTGTTGGCAATTTACATCCCACCCATCAGCGTAGCAAGGCTCCCATTTCTCCATGGCCAGTCCTGCATTTCTGGTTTGGACACTTTTTTCCGCATGGCCCTTTTGCCCGCTGGGAAGGGAGACTTCTTTGGAGCGCTGATTGGCCTTTCCAGGTTGCTTGGTTGGCCAAAAAGGGCGTATGCGTTTTTTCCTGAATATATTCAGGAAAAAACGCATACGCCCTTTTTGGCCAAGGGCATCATTGTCCACGTTTTGCCGCTTTTCATGTGCTTTCAAGGCGATTCGAATCTACCTCCTGAAATCTGTTTCCTGCAATTCTGCCTTGCTTTCAAAGCCTCTTCGTTGCCTTCCCTCAATATATTTGTGGACGAGAGTTATCATTTCAAACTCTGCAGGTTTGTGAATTGCAGTGCCCCTGAGCTCCATTTTTCAACTCGCTTTTTTGGGAGCTGGCCGCAAAAGCGCAGGATTGCTTCAGGCCCTCTTCTGGTTCTGGGGGGCAGGCTGAGCTTGTGCTTAATTCTTCTTCCTGATGGGAAAATAGAGTGACCTGTGCCTGTCCCAACACCTAGAGCTAGTCTCTCATTGGTTCCCCCTCTTCCCGTTCATCCTCAGGACAAATTGCAACCTGTACGGAACAGGAGGTTAAAGGTGCTGATTCTCCAAGGAGGGAGATGCCTAGTAAATCGGCTGGAATGGCGAACCCGAGCAAAGGAGATGAGAAATGAGGTGCGTTTTAGAAACCTTTCCCGATCACACGGGGTACCATCTTCTGGGTTTCTCATGCCTGTTTTCGACGTAGGAAGATGCCCTTGAACCTGGAGATTTGGGACCCATGGGATGGGTACCATGCAGTATTACTTTAAAGGGTCTGCGTTGGCTCCTCCAACCTCACCGAACCTCTCAGCCCCAAGAGTGTCCACCCTTATGTCTCAATCAGCTGTGGGTCTAGATATGGTCAATCCAGGTTGCATCATAGCCCCTGAACGAATTTTGTAAGAATTTCTCTCTCTTTCACTGTCTTTGTTTCACGGGTTTTGAAAAGTAATTTATTTTTATAATGGGGTTTAGCTGCTTTTCACGGCTGTGTTTATGCCGCTTTACACCCCCTTGACTCATTTACAGAGAGATATCAATACATAGGTTTGAAGATTCTTACTAGTCAGATATATTCTTGTGCGGTGAATAGGGGGTGTTGAGTCCAGTTCACTGAGCAAGGAATAGGTCTTGTCTCTTACATATTGGGTTTATGGAACGGTATCGGAGCTAATTTGAAACCCTTGTTTTATGCATCACCCCACCTCACCTTTCCCGTTCAGCAGCCATAGTGTGTTTCCTAAACGTGTGACTCTGTTCTGTTTTGTAATTCAGTTCAAGTGTAGCGGTTTTTACATTCCCTCTAGAAGTGATATCTTATGGTAAGTGTCTTTTTCTGTGTGACTTATTTCACTTAGAATCGTCGTACCTAAATCCACTCATCGTGCTGCTACTAGCCTTATGACGTTGATTTCATGGCTGAGTGATATTCCATTGTACATGAGGACCCCAACTTCTTTATCCATTTTTCTCTTTCCTAGGATATTTAAGGTGTAATGAAGTGGGGGTTCTTGTCAACAGAGCAGCCCTAAACTTTGGGGTGCCTGTGTCTTGCTGATTTTTAGTTTTCCCAATTTATACGCCCATGAGTGGAAGTGCCCTATGCTCTCCAAGCTGTGTTTTTTAGATGTTTCAGAACACACCGTACACTTCTCCAGAGTGGCTGTTGGCAATTTACATCCCACCCATCAGCGTAGCAAGGCTCCCATTTCTCCATGGCCAGTCCTGCATTTCTGGTTTGGACACTTTTTTCCGCATGGCCCTTTTGCCCGCTGGGAAGCGAGACTTCTTTGGAGCGCTGATTGGCATTTCCAGCTTGCGTGGTTGGCCAAAAAGGGCGTATGCGTTTTTTCCTGAATATATTCAGGAAAAAACGCATACGCCCTTTTTGGCCAAGGGCATCATTGTCCACGTTTTGCCGCTTTTCATGTGCTTTCAAGGCGATTCGAATCTACCTCCTGAAATCTGTTTCCTGCAATTCTGCCTTGCTTTCAAAGCCTCTTCGTTGCCTTCCCTTAATATATTTGTGGACGAGAGTTATCATTTAAAACTCTGCAGGTTTGTGAATTGCAGTGCCCCTGAGCTCCATTTTTCAACTCGCTTTGTTGGGAGCTGGCCGCAAAAGCGCAGGATTGCTTCAGGCCCTCTTCTGGTTCTGGGGGGCAGGCTGAGCTTGTGCTTAATTCTTCTTCCTGATGGGAAAATAGAGTGACCTGTGCCTGTCCCAACACCTAGAGCTAGTCTCTCATTGGTTCCCCCTCTTCCCGTTCATCCTCAGGACAAATTGCAACCTGTACGGAACAGGAGGTTAAAGGTGCTGATTCTCCAAGGAGGGAGATGGCTAGTAAATCGGCTGGAATGGCGAACCCGAGCAAAGGAGATGAGAAATGAGGTGCGTTTTAGAAACCTTTCCCGATCACACGGGGTACCATCTTCTGGGTTTCTCATGCCTGTTTTCCACGTAGGAAGATGCCCTTGAACCTGGAGATTTGGGACCCATGGGATGGGTACCATGCAGTATTACATGAAAGGGTCTGCGTTGGCTCACCCAACCTCACCGAACCTCTCAGCCCCAAGAGTGTCCACCCTTATGTCTCAATCAGCTGTGGGTCTAGATATGGTCAATCCAGGTTGCATCACAGCCCCTGAACGAATTTTGTAAGAATTTCTCTCTCTTTCACTGTCTTTGTTTCACGGGTTTTGAAAAGTAATTTATTTTTATAATGGGGTTTAGCTGCTTTTCACGGCTGTGTTTATGCCGCTTTACACCCCCTTGACTCACTTACAGAGAGATATCAATACATAGGTTTGAAGATTCTTACTAGTCAGATATATTCTTGTGCGGTGAATAGGGGGTGTTGAGTCCAGTTCACTGAGCAAGGAATAGGTCTTGTCTCTTACATATTGGGTTTATGGAACGGTATCGGAGCTAATTTGAAACCCTTGTTTTATGCATCACCCCACCTCACCTTTCCCGTTCAGCAGCCATAGTGTGTTTCCTAAACGTGTGACTCTGTTCTGTTTTGTAATTCAGTTCAAGTGTAGCGGTTTTTACATTCCCTCTAGAAGTGATATCTTATGGTAAGTGTCTTTTTCTGTGTGACTTATTTCACTTAGAATCGTCGTACCTAAATCCACTCATCGTGCTGCTACTAGCCTTATGACGTTGATTTCATGGCTGAGTGATATTCCATTGTACATGAGGACCACAACTTCTTTATCCATTTTTCTCTTTCCTAGGATATTTAAGGTGTAATGAAGTGGGGGTTCTTGTCAACAGAGCAGCCCTAAACTTTGGGGTGCCTGTGTCTTGCTGATTTTTAGTTTTCCCAATTTATACGCCCATGAGTGGAAGTGCCCTATGCTCTCCAAGCTGTGTTTTTTAGATGTTTCAGAACACACCGTACACTTCTCCAGAGTGGCTGTTGGCAATTTACATCCCACCCATCAGCGTAGCAAGGCTCCCATTTCTCCATGGCCGGTCTTGCATTTCTGGTTTGGACACTTTTTTCCGCATGGCCCTTTTGCCCGCTGGGAAGCGAGACTTCTTTGGAGCGCTGATTGGCCTTTCCAGGTTGCTTGGTTGGCCAAAAAGGGCGTATGCGTTTTTTCCTGAATATATTCCGGAAAAAACGCATACGCCCTTTTTGGCCAAGGGCATCATTGTCCACGTTTTGCCGCTTTTCATGTGCTTTCAAGGCGATTCGAATCTACCTCCTGAAATCTGTTTCCTGCAATTCTGCCTTGTTTTCAAAGCCTCTTCGTTGCCTTCCCTTAATATATTTGTGGACGAGAGGTATCATTTAAAACTCTGCAGGTTTGTGAATTGCAGTGCCCCTGAGCTCCATTTTTCAACTCGCTTTTTTGGGAGCTGGCCGCAAAAGTGCAGGATTGCTTCAGGCCCTCTTCTGGTTCTGGGGGGCAGGCTGAGCTTGTGCTTAATTCTTCTTCCTGATGGGAAAATAGAGTGACCTGTGCCTGTCCCAACACCTAGAGCTAGCCTTTCATTGGTTCCCCCTCTTCCCGTTCATCCTCAGGACAAATTGCAACCTGTACGGAACAGGAGGTTAAAGGTGCTGATTCTCCAAGGAGGGAGATGCCTAGTAAATCGGCTGGAATGGCGAACCCGAGCAAAGGAGATGAGAAATGAGGTGCGTTTTAGAAACCTTTCCCGATCACACGGGGTACCATCTTCTGGGTTTCTCATGCCTGTTTTCGACGTAGGAAGATGCCCTTGAACCTGGAGATTTGGGACCCATGGGATGGGTACCATGCAGTATTACTTGAAAGGGTCTGCGTTGGCTCACCCAACCTCACCGAACCTCTCAGCCCCAAGAGTGTCCACCCTTATGTCTCAATCAGCTGTGGGTCTAGATATGGTCAATCCAGGTTGCATCACAGCCCCTGAACGAATTTTGTAAGAATTTCTCTCTCTTTCACTGTCTTTGTTTCACGGGTTTTGAAAAGTAATTTATTTTTTTAATGGGGTTTAGCTGCTTTTCACGGCTGTGTTTATGCCGCTTTACACCCCCTTGACTCATTTACAGAGAGATATCAATACATAGGTTTGAAGATTCTTACTAGTCAGATATATTCTTGTGCGGTGAATAGGGGGTGTTGAGTCCAGTTCACTGAGAAAGGAATAGGTCTTGTCTCTTACATATTGCGTTTATGGAACGGTATCAGAGCTAATTTGAAACCCTTGTTTTATGCATCACCCCACCTCACCTTTCCCGTTCAGCAGCCATAGTGTGTTTCCTAAACGTGTGACTCTGTTCTGTTTTGTAATTCAGTTCAAGTGTAGCGGTTTTTACATTCCCTCTAGAAGTGATATCTTATGGTAAGTGTCTTTTTCTGTGTGACTTATTTCACTTAGAATCGTCGTACCTAAATCCACTCATCGTGCTGCTACTAGCCTTATGACGTTGATTTCATGGCTGAGTGATATTCCATTGTACATGAGGACCACAACTTCTTTATCCATTTTTCTCTTTCCTAGGATATTTAAGGTGTAATGAAGTGGGGGTTCTTGTCAACAGAGCAGCCCTAAACTTTGGGGTGCCTGTGTCTTGCTGATTTTTAGTTTTCCCAATTTATACGCCCATGAGTGGAAGTGCCCTATGCTCTCCAAGCTGTGTTTTTTAGATGTTTCAGAACACACCGTACACTTCTCCAGAGTGGCTGTTGGCAATTTACATCCCACCCATCAGCGTAGCAAGACTCCCATTTCTCCATGGCCAGTCCTGCATTTCTGGTTTGGACACTTTTTTCCGCATGGCCCTTTTGCCCGCTGGGAAGCGAGACTTCTTTGGAGCGCTGATTGGCCTTTCCAGGTTGCGTGGTTGGCCAAAAAGGGCGTATGCGTTTTTTCCTGAATATATTCAGGAAAAAACGCATACGCCCTTTTTGGCCAAGGGCATCATTGTCCACGTTTTGCCGCTTTTCATGTGCTTTCAAGGCGATTCGAATCTACCTCCTGAAATCTGTTTCCTGCAATTCTGCCTTGCTTTCAAAGCCTCTTCGTTGCCTTCCCTCAATATATTTGTTGACGAGAGTTATTATTTAAAACTCTGCAGGTTTGTGAATTGCAGTGCCCCTGAGCTCCATTTTTCAACTCGCTTTGTTGGGAGCTGGCCGCAAAAGCGCAGGATTGCTTCAGGCCCTCTTCTGGTTCTGGGGGGCAGGCTGAGCTTGTGCTTAATTCTTCTTCCTGATGGGAAAATAGAGTGACCTGTGCCTGTCCCAACACCTAGAGCTAGTCTCTCATTGGTTCCCCCTCTTCCCGTTCATCCTCAGGACAAATTGCAACCTGTACGGAACAGGAGGTTAAAGGTGCTGATTCTCCAAGGAGGGAGATGGCTAGTAAATCGGCTGGAATGGCGAACCCGAGCAAAGGAGATGAGAAATGAGGTGCGTTTTAGAAACCTTTCCCGATCACACGGGGTACCATCTTCTGGGTTTCTCATGCCTGTTTTCGACATAGGAAGATGCCCTTGAACCTGGAGATTTGGGACCCATGGGATGGGTACCATGCAGTATTACTTGAAAGGGTCTGCGTTGGCTCACCCAACCTCACTGAACCTCTCAGCCCCAAGAGTGTCCACCCTTATGTCTCAATCAGCTGTGGGTCTAGATATGGTCAATCCAGGTTGCATCACAGCCCCTGAACGAATTTTGTAAGAATTTCTCTCTCTTTCACTGTCTTTGTTTCACGGGTTTTGAAAAGTAATTTATTTTTATAATGGGGTTTAGCTGCTTTTCACGGCTGTGTTTATGCCGCTTTACACCCCCTTGACTCACTTACAGAGAGATATCAATACATAGGTTTGAAGATTCTTACTAGTCAGATATATTCTTGTGCGGTGAATAGGGGGTGTTGAGTCCAGTTCACTGAGCAAGGAATAGGTCTTGTCTCTTACATATTGGGTTTATGGAACGGTATCGGAGCTAATTTGAAACCCTTGTTTTATGCATCACCCCACCTCACCTTTCCCGTTCAGCAGCCATAGTGTGTTTCTTAAACGTGTGACTCTGTTCTGTTTTGTAATTCAGTTCAAGTGTAGCGGTTTTTACATTCCCTCTAGAAGTGATATCTTATGATAAGTGTCTTTTTCTGTGTGACTTATTTCACTTAGAATCGTCGTACCTAAATCCACTCATCGTGCTGCTACTAGCCTTATGACGTTGATTTCATGGCTGAGTGATATTCCATTGTACATGAGGACCACAACTTCTTTATCCATTTTTCTCTTTCCTAGGATATTTAAGGTGTAATGAAGTGGGGGTTCTTGTCAACAGAGCAGCCCTAAACTTTGGGGTGCCTGTGTCTTGCTGATTTTTAGTTTTCCCAATTTATACGCCCATGAGTGGAAGTGAACTATGCTCTCCAAGCTGTGTTTTTTAGATGTTTCAGAACACACCGTACACTTCTCCAGAGTGGCTGTTGGCAATTTACATCCCACCCATCAGCGTAGCAAGGCTCCCATTTCTCCATGGCCGGTCCTGCATTTCTGGTTTGGGCATTTTTTCCGCATGGCCCTTTTGCCCGCTGGGAAGCGAGACTTCTTTGGACCGCTGATTGGCCTTTCCAGGTTGCTTGGTTGGCCAAAAAGGGCGTATGCGTTTTTTCCTGAATATATTCAGGAAAAAACGCATACGCCCTTTTTGGCCAAGGGCATCATTGTCCACGTTTTGCCGCTTTTCATGTGCTTTCAAGGCGATTCGAATCTACCTCCTGAAATCTGTTTCCTGCAATTCTGCCTTGCTTTCAAAGCCTCTTCGTTGCCTTCCCTTAATATATTTGTGGACGAGAGGTATCATTTAAAACTCTGCAGGTTTGTGAATTGCAGTGCCCCTGAGCTCCATTTTTCAACTCGCTTTGTTGGGAGCTGGCCGCAAAAGCGCAGGATTGCTTCAGGCCCTCTTCTGGTTCTGGGGGGCAGGCTGAGCTTGTGCTTAATTCTTCTTCCTGATGGGAAAATAGAGTGACCTGTGCCTGTCCCAACACCTAGAGCTAGCCTTTCATTGGTTCCCCCTCTTCCCGTTCATCCTCAGGACAAATTGCAACCTGTACGGAACAGGAGGTTAAAGGTGCTGATTCTCCAAGGAGGGAGATGCCTAGTAAATCGGCTGGAATGGCGAACCCGAGCAAAGGAGATGAGAAATGAGGTGCGTTTTAGAAACCTTTCCCGATCACACGGGGTACCATCTTCTGGGTTTCTCATGCCTGTTTTCGACGTAGGAAGATGCCCTTGAACCTGGAGATTTGGGACCCATGGGATGGGTACCATGCAGTATTACTTGAAAGGGTCTGCGTTGGCTCACCCAACCTCACCGAACCTCTCAGCCCCAAGAGTGTCCACCCTTATGTCTCAATCAGCTGTGGGTCTAGATATGGTCAATCCAGGTTGCATCACAGCCCCTGAACGAATTTTGTAAGAATTTCTCTCTCTTTCACTGTCTTTGTTTCACGGGTTTTGAAAAGTAATTTATTTTTTTAATGGGGTTTAGCTGCTTTTCACGGCTGTGTTTATGCCGCTTTACACCCCCTTGACTCACTTACAGAGAGATATCAATACATAGGTTTGAAGATTCTTACTAGTCAGATATATTCTTGTGCGGTGAATAGGGGGTGTTGAGTCCAGTTCACTGAGCAAGGAATAGGTCTTGTCTCTTACATATTGGGTTTATGGAACGGTATCTGAGCTAATTTGAAACCCTTGTTTTATGCATCACCCCACCTCACCTTTCCCGTTCAGCAGCCATAGTGTGTTTCCTAAACGTGTGACTCTGTTCTGTTTTGTAATTCAGTTCAAGTGTAGCGGTTTTTACATTCCCTCTAGAAGTGATATCTTATGGTAAGTGTCTTTTTCTGTGTGACTTATTTCACTTAGAATCGTCGTACCTAAATCCACTCATCGTGCTGCTACTAGCCTTATGACGTTGATTTCATGGCTGAGTGATATTCCATTGTACATGAGGACCACAACTTCTTTATCCATTTTTCTCTTTCCTAGGATATTTAAGGTGTAATGAAGTGGGGGTTCTTGTCAACAGAGCAGCCCTAAACTTTGGGGTGCCTGTGTCTTGCTGATTTTTAGTTTTCCCAATTTATACGCCCATGAGTGGAAGTGCCCTATGCTCTCCAAGCTGTGTTTTTTAGATGTTTCAGAACACACCGTACACTTCTCCAGAGTGGCTGTTGGCAATTTACATCCCACCCATCAGCGTAGCAAGGCTCCCATTTCTCCATGGCCAGTCCTGCATTTCTGGTTTGGACACTTTTTTCCGCATGGCCCTTTTGCCCGCGGGGAAGGGAGACTTCTTTGGAGCGCTGATTGGCCTTTCCAGGTTGCGTGGTTGGCCAAAAAGGGCGTATGCGTTTTTTCCTGAATATATTCAGGAAAAAACGCATACGCCCTTTTTTGCCAAGGGCATCATTGTCCACGTTTTGCCGCTTTTCATGTGCTTTCAAGGCGATTCGAATCTACCTCCTGAAATCTGTTTCCTGCAATTCTGCCTTGCTTTCAAAGCCTCTTCGTTGCCTTCCCTCAATATATTTGTGGACGAGAGGTATCATTTCAAACTCTGCAGGTTTGTGAATTGCAGTGCCCCTGAGCTCCATTTTTCAACTCGCTTTTTTGGGAGCTGGCCGCAAAAGCGCAGGATTGCTTCAGGCCCTCTTCTGGTTCTGGGGGGCAGGCTGAGCTTGTGCTTAATTCTTCTTCCTGATGGGAAAATAGAGTGACCTGTGCCTGTCCCAACACCTAGAGCTAGTCTCTCATTGGTTCCCCCTCTTCCCGTTCATCCTCAGGACAAATTGCAACCTGTACGGAACAGGAGGTTAAAGGTGCTGATTCTCCAAGGAGGGAGATGGCTAGTAAATCGGCTGGAATGGCGAACCCGAGCAAAGGAGATGAGAAATGAGGTGCGTTTTAGAAACCTTTCCCGATCACACGGGGTACCATCTTCTGGGTTTCTCATGCCTGTTTTCGACGTAGGAAGATGCCCTTGAACCTGGAGATTTGGGACCCATGGGATGGGTACCATGCAGTATTACTTGAAAGGGTCTGCGTTGGCTCACCCAACCTCACCGAACCTCTCAGCCCCAAGAGTGTCCACCCTTATGTCTCAATCAGCTGTGGGTCTAGATATGGTCAATCCAGGTTGCATCACAGCCCCTGAACGAATTTTGGAAGAATTTCTCTCTCTTTCACTGTCTTTGTTTCACGGGTTTTGAAAAGTAATTTATTTTTATAATGGGGTTTAGCTGCTTTTCACGGCTGTGTTTATGCCGCTTTACACCCCCTTGACTCATTTACAGAGAGATATCAATACATAGGTTTGAAGATTCTTACTAGTCAGATATATTCTTGTGCGGTGAATAGGGGGTGTTGAGTCCAGTTCACTGAGCAAGGAATAGGTCTTGTCTCTTACATATTGGGTTTATGGAACGGTATCGGAGCTAATTTGAAACCCTTGTTTTATGCATCACCCCACCTCACCTTTCCCGTTCAGCAGCCATAGTGTGTTTCCTAAACGTGTGACTCTGTTCTGTTTTGTAATTCAGTTCAAGTGTAGCGGTTTTTACATTCCCTCTAGAAGTGATATCTTATGGTAAGTGTCTTTTTCTGTGTGACTTATTTCACTTAGAATCGTCGTACCTAAATCCACTCATCGTGCTGCTACTAGCCTTATGACGTTGATTTCATGGCTGAGTGATATTCCATTGTACATGAGGACCACAACTTCTTTATCCATTTTTCTCTTTCCTAGGATATTTAAGGTGTAATGAAGTGGGGGTTCTTGTCAACAGAGCAGCCCTAAACTTTGGGGTGCCTGTGTCTTGCTGATTTTTAGTTTTCCCAATTTATACGCCCATGAGTGGAAGTGCCCTATGCTCTCCAAGCTGTGTTTTTTAGATGTTTCAGAACACACCGTACACTTCTCCAGAGTGGCTGTTGGCAATTTACATCCCACCCATCAGCGTAGCAAGGCTCCCATTTCTCCATGGCCGGTCCTGCATTTCTGGTTTGGGCATTTTTTCCGCATGGCCCTTTTGCCCGCTGGGAAGCGAGACTTCTTTGGACCGCTGATTGGCCTTTCCAGGTTGCTTGGTTGGCCAAAAAGGGCGTATGCGTTTTTTCCTGAATATATTCAGGAAAAAACGCATACGCCCTTTTTGGCCAAGGGCATCATTGTCCACGTTTTGCCGCTTTTCATGTGCTTTCAAGGCGATTCGAATCTACCTCCTGAAATCTGTTTCCTGCAATTCTGCCTTGCTTTCAAAGCCTCTTCGTTGCCTTCCCTTAATATATTTGTGGACGAGAGGTATCATTTAAAACTCTCCAGTTTTGTGAATTGCAGTGCCCCTGAGCTCCATTTTTCAACTCGCTTTTTTGGGAGCTGGCCGCAAAAGCGCAGGATTGCTTCAGGCCCTCTTCTGGTTCTGGGGGGCAGGCTGAGCTTGTGCTTAATTCTTCTTCCTGATGGGAAAATAGAGTGACCTGTGCCTGTCCCAACACCTAGAGCTAGCCTTTCATTGGTTCCCCCTCTTCCCGTTCATCCTCAGGACAAATTGCAACCTGTACGGAACAGGAGGTTAAAGGTGCTGATTCTCCAAGGAGGGAGATGCCTAGTAAATCGGCTGGAATGGCGAACCCGAGCAAAGGAGATGAGAAATGAGGTGCGTTTTAGAAACCTTTCCCGATCACACGGGGTACCATCTTCTGGGTTTCTCATGCCTGTTTTCGACGTAGGAAGATGCCCTTGAACCTGGAGATTTGGGACCCATGGGATGGGTACCATGCAGTATTACTTGAAAGGGTCTGCGTTGGCTCACCCAACCTCACCGAACCTCTCAGCCCCAAGAGTGTCCACCCTTATGTCTCAATCAGCTGTGGGTCTAGATATGGTCAATCCAGGTTGCATCACAGCCCCTGAACGAATTTTGTAAGAATTTCTCTCTCTTTCACTGTCTTTGTTTCACGGGTTTTGAAAAGTAATTTATTTTTTTAATGGGGTTTAGCCTGCTTTTCACGGCTGTGTTTATGCCGCTTTACACCCCCTTGACTCACTTACAGAGAGATATCAATACATAGGTTTGAAGATTCTTACTAGTCAGATATATTCTTGTGCGGTGAATAGGGGGTGTTGAGTCCAGTTCACTGAGCAAGGAATAGGTCTTGTCTCTTACATATTGGGTTTATGGAACGGTATCGGAGCTAATTTGAAACCCTTGTTTTATGCATCACCCCACCTCACCTTTCCCGTTCAGCAGCCATAGTGTGTTTCCTAAACGTGTGACTCTGTTCTGTTTTGTAATTCAGTTCAAGTGTAGCGGTTTTTACATTCCCTCTAGAAGTGATATCTTATGGTAAGTGTCTTTTTCTGTGTGACTTATTTCACTTAGAATCGTCGTACCTAAATCCACTCATCGTGCTGCTACTAGCCTTATGACGTTGATTTCATGGCTGAGTGATATTCCATTGTACATGAGGACCACAACTTCTTTATCCATTTTTCTCTTTCCTAGGATATTTAAGGTGTAATGAAGTGGGGGTTCTTGTCAACAGAGCAGCCCTAAACTTTGGGGTGCCTGTGTCTTGCTGATTTTTCGTTTTCCCAATTTATACGCCCATGAGTGGAAGTGCCCTATGCTCTCCAAGCTGTGTTTTTTAGATGTTTCAGAACACACCGTACACTTCTCCAGAGTGGCTGTTGGCAATTTACATCCCACCCATCAGCGTAGCAAGGCTCCCATTTCTCCATGGCCAGTCCTGCATTTCTGGTTTGGACACTTTTTTCCGCATGGCCCTTTTGCCCGCTGGGAAGCGAGACTTCTTTGGAGCGCTGATTGGCCTTTCCAGGTTGCGTGGTTGGCCAAAAAGGGCGTATGCGTTTTTTCCTGAATATATTCAGGAAAAAACGCATACGCCCTTTTTGGCCAAGGGCATCATTGTCCACGTTTTGCCGCTTTTCATGTGCTTTCAAGGCGATTCGAATCTACCTCCTGAAATCTGTTTCCTGCAATTCTGCCTTGCTTTCAAAGCCTCTTCGTTGCCTTCCCTTAATATATTTGTGGACGAGAGGTATCATTTAAAACTCTGCAGGTTTGTGAATTGCAGTGCCCCTGAGCTCCATTTTTCAACTCGCTTTGTTGGGAGCTGGCCGCAAAAGCGCAGGATTGCTTCAGGCCCTCTTCTGGTTCTGGGGGGCAGGCTGAGCTTGTGCTTAATTCTTCTTCCTGATGGGAAAATAGAGTGACCTGTGCCTGTCCCAACACCTAGAGCTAGTCTCTCATTGGTTCCCCCTCTTCCCGTTCATCCTCACGAAAAATTGCAACCTGTACGGAACAGGAGGTTAAAGGTGCTGATTCTCCAAGGAGGGAGATGGCTAGTAAATCGGCTGGAATGGCGAACCCGAGCAAAGGAGATGAGAAATGAGGTGCGTTTTAGAAACCTTTCCCGATCACACGGTGTACCATCTTCTGGGTTTCTCATGCCTGTTTTCGACGTAGGAAGATGCCCTTGAACCTGGAGATTTGGGACCCATGGGATGGGTACCATGCAGTATTACTTGAAAGGGTCTGCGTTGGCTCACCCAACCTCACCGAACCTCTCAGCCCCAAGAGTGTCCACCCTTATGTCTCAATCAGCTGTGGGTCTAGATATGGTCAATCCAGGTTGCATCACAGCCCCTGAACGAATTTTGTAAGAATTTCTCTCTCTTTCACTGTCTTTGTTTCACGGGTTTTGAAAAGTAATTTATTTTTATAATGGGGTTTAGCTGCTTTTCACGGCTGTGTTTATGCCGCTTTACACCCCCTTGACTCACTTACAGAGAGATATCAATACATAGGTTTGAAGATTCTTACTAGTCAGATATATTCTTGTGCGGTGAATAGGGGGTGTTGAGTCCAGTTCACTGAGCAAGGAATAGGTCTTGTCTCTTACATATTGGGTTTATGGAACGGTATCGGAGCTAATTTGAAACCCTTGTTTTATGCATCACCCCACCTCACCTTTCCCGTTCAGCAGCCATAGTGTGTTTCCTAAACGTGTGACTCTGTTCTGTTTTGTAATTCAGTTCAAGTGTAGCGGTTTTTACATTCCCTCTAGAAGTGATATCTTATGGTAAGTGTCTTTTTCTGTGTGACTTATTTCACTTAGAATCGTCGTACCTAAATCCACTCATCGTGCTGCTACTAGCCTTATGACGTTGATTTCATGGCTGAGTGATATTCCATTGTACATGAGGACCACAACTTCTTTATCCATTTTTCTCTTTCCTAGGATATTTAAGGTGTAATGAAGTGGGGGTTCTTGTCAACAGAGCAGCCCTAAACTTTGGGGTGCCTGTGTCTTGCTGATTTTTAGTTTTCCCAATTTATACGCCCATGAGTGGAAGTGCCCTATGCTCTCCAAGCTGTGTTTTTTAGATGTTTCAGAACACACCGTACACTTCTCCAGAGTGGCTGTTGGCAATTTACATCCCACCCATCAGCGTAGCAAGGCTCCCATTTCTCCATGGCCAGTCCTGCATTTCTGGTTTGGACACTTTTTTCCGCATGGCCCTTTTGCCCGCTGGGAAGCGAGACTTCTTTGGAGCGCTGATTGGCCTTTCCAGGTTGCTTGGTTGGCCAAAAAGGGCGTATGCGTTTTTTCCTGAATATATTCAGGAAAAAACGCATACGCCCTTTTTGGCCAAGGGCATCATTGTCCACGTTTTGCCGCTTTTCATGTGCTTTCAAGGCGATTCGAATCTACCTCCTGAAATCTGTTTCCTGCAATTCTGCCTTGCTTTCAAAGCCTCTTCGTTGCCTTCCCTTAATATATTTGTGGACGAGAGGTATCATTTAAAACTCTGCAGGTTTGTGAATTGCAGTGCCCCTGAGCTCCATTTTTCAACTCGCTTTGTTGGGAGCTGGCCGCAAAAGCGCAGGATTGCTTCAGGCCCTCTTCTGGTTCTGGGGGGCAGGCTGAGCTTGTGCTTAATTCTTCTTCCTGATGGGAAAATAGAGTGACCTGTGCCTGTCCCAACACCTAGAGCTAGTCTCTCATTGGTTCCCCCTCTTCCCGTTCATCCTCAGGACAAATTGCAACCTGTACGGAACAGGAGGTTAAAGGTGCTGATTCTCCAAGGAGGGAGATGGCTAGTAAATCGGCTGGAATGGCGAACCCGAGCAAAGGAGATGAGAAATGAGGTGCGTTTTAGAAACCTTTCCCGATCACACGGGGTACCATCTTCTGGGTTTCTCATGCCTGTTTTCGACGTAGGAAGATGCCCTTGAACCTGGAGATTTGGGACCCATGGGATGGGTACCATGCAGTATTACTTGAAAGGGTCTGCGTTGGCTCACCCAACCTCACCGAACCTCTCAGCCCCAAGAGTGTCCACCCTTATGTCTCAATCAGCTGTGGGTCTAGATATGGTCAATCCAGGTTGCATCACAGCCCCTGAACGAATTTTGTAAGAATTTCTCTCTCTTTCACTGTCTTTGTTTCACGGGTTTGGAAAAGTAATTTATTTTTATAATGGGGTTTAGCTGCTTTTCACGGCTGTGTTTATGCCGCTTTACACCCCCTTGACTCACTTACAGAGAGATATCAATACATAGGTTTGAAGATTCTTACTAGTCAGATATATTCTTGTGCGGTGAATAGGGGGTGTTGAGTCCAGTTCACTGAGCAAGGAATAGGTCTTGTCTCTTACATATTGGGTTTATGGAACGGTATCGGAGCTAATTTGAAACCCTTGTTTTATGCATCACCCCACCTCACCTTTCCCGTTCAGCAGCCATAGTGTGTTTCCTAAACGTGTGACTCTGTTCTGTTTTGTAATTCAGTTCAAGTGTAGTGGTTTTTACATTCCCTCTAGAAGTGATATCTTATGGTAAGTGTCTTTTTCTGTGTGACTTATTTCACTTAGAATCGTCGTACCTAAATCCACTCATCGTGCTGCTACTAGCCTTATGACGTTGATTTCATGGCTGAGTGATATTCCATTGTACATGAGGACCACAACTTCTTTATCCATTTTTCTCTTTCCTAGGATATTTAAGGTGTAATGAAGTGGGGGTTCTTGTCAACAGAGCAGCCCTAAACTTTGGGGTGCCTGTGTCTTGCTGATTTTTAGTTTTCCCAATTTATACGCCCATGAGTGGAAGTGCCGTATGCTCTCCAAGCTGTGTTTTTTAGATGTTTCAGAACACACCGTACACTTCTCCAGAGTGGCTGTTGGCAATTTACATCCCACCCATCAGCGTAGCAAGGCTCCCATTTCTCCATGGCCAGTCCTGCATTTCTGGTTTGGACACTTTTTTCCGCATGGCCCTTTTGCCCGCTGGGAAGCGAGACTTCTTTGGAGCGCTGATTGGCCTTTCCAGGTTGCTTGGTTGGCCAAAAAGGGCGTATGCGTTTTTTCCTGAATATATTCAGGAAAAAACTCATACGCCCTTTTTGGCCAAGGGCATCATTGTCCACGTTTTGCCGCTTTTCATGTGCTTTCAAGGCGATTCGAATCTACCTCCTGAAATCTGTTTCCTGCAATTCTGCCTTGCTTTCAAAGCCTCTTCGTTGCCTTCCCTCAATATATTTGTGGACGAGAGTTATCATTTAAAACTCTGCAGGTTTGTGAATTGCAGTGCCCCTGAGCTCCATTTTTCAACTCGCTTTGTTGGGAGCTGGCCGCAAAAGCGCAGGATTGCTTCAGGCCCTCTTCTGGTTCTGGGGGGCAGGCTGAGCTTGTGCTTAATTCTTCTTCCTGATGGGAAAATAGAGTGACCTGTGCCTGTCCCAACACCTAGAGCTAGTCTCTCATTGGTTCCCCCTCTTCCCGTTCATCCTCAGGACAAATTGCAACCTGTACGGAACAGGAGGTTAAAGGTGCTGATTCTCCAAGGAGGGAGATGCCTAGTAAATCGGCTGGAATGGCGAACCCGAGCAAAGGAGATGAGAAATGAGGTGCGTTTTAGAAACCTTTCCCGATCACACGGGGTACCATCTTCTGGGTTTCTCATGCCTGTTTTCGACGTAGGAAGATGCCCTTGAACCTGGAGATTTGGGACCCATGGGATGGGTACCATGCAGTATTACTTGAAAGGGTCTGCGTTGGCTCACCCAACCTCACCGAACCTCTCAGCCCCAAGAGTGTCCACCCTTATGTCTCAATCAGCTGTGGGTCTAGATATGGTCAATCCAGGTTGCATCACAGCCCCTGAAAGAATTTTGTAAGAATTTCTCTCTCTTTCACTGTCTTTGTTTCACGGGTTTTGAAAAGTAATTTATTTTTATAATGGGGTTTAGCTGCTTTTCACGGCTGTGTTTATGCCGCTTTACACCCCCTTGACTCACTTACAGAGAGATATCAATACATAGGTTTGAAGATTCTTACTAGTCAGATATATTCTTGTGCGGTGAATAGGGGCTGTTGAGTCCAGTTCACTGAGCAAGGAATAGGTCTTGTCTCTTACATATTGGGTTTATGGAACGGTATCTGAGCTAATATGAAACCCTTGTTTTATGCATCACCCCACCTCACCTTTCCCGTTCAGCAGCCATAGTGTGTTTCCTAAACGTGTGACTCTGTTCTGTTTTGTAATTCAGTTCAAGTGTAGCGGTTTTTACATTCCCTCTAGAAGTGATATCTTATGATAAGTGTCTTTTTCTGTGTGACTTATTTCACTTAGAATCGTCGTACCTAAATCCACTCATCGTGCTGCTACTAGCCTTATGACGTTGATTTCATGGCTGAGTGATATTCCATTGTACATGAGGACCACAACTTCTTTATCCATTTTTCTCTTTCCTAGGATATTTAAGGTGTAATGAAGTGGGGGTTCTTGTCCACAGAGCAGCCCTAAACTTTGGGGTGCCTGTGTCTTGCTGATTTTTCGTTTTCCCAATTTATACGCCCATGAGTGGAAGTGCCGTATGCTCTCCAAGCTGTGTTTTTTAGATGTTTCAGAACACATCGTACACTTCTCCAGAGTGGCTGTTGGCAATTTACATCCCACCCATCAGCGTAGCAAGGCTCCCATTTCTCCATGGCCGGTCCTGCATTTCTGGTTTGGGCATTTTTTCCGCATGGCCCTTTTGCCCGCTGGGAAGCGAGACTTCTTTGGAGCGCTGATTGGCCTTTCCAGGTTGCTTGGTTGGCCAAAAAGGGCGTATGCGTTTTTTCCTGAATATATTCAGGAAAAAACGCATACGCCCTTTTTGGCCAAGGGCATCATTGTCCACGTTTTGCCGCTTTTCATGTGCTTTCAAGGCGATTCGAATCTACCTCCTGAAATCTGTTTCCTGCAATTCTGCCTTGCTTTCAAAGCCTCTTCGTTGCCTTCCCTTAATATATTTGTGGACGAGAGGTATCATTTAAAACTCTGCAGGTTTGTGAATTGCAGTGCCCCTGAGCTCCATTTTTCAACTCGCTTTGTTGGGAGCTGGCCGCAAAAGCGCAGGATTGCTTCAGGCCCTCTTCTGGTTCTGGGGGGCAGGCTGAGCTTGTGCTTAATTCTTCTTCCTGATGGGAAAATAGAGTGACCTGTGCCTGTCCCAACACCTAGAGCTAGTCTCTCATTGGTTCCCCCTCTTCCCGTTCATCCTCAGGACAAATTGCAACCTGTACGGAACAGGAGGTTAAAGGTGCTGATTCTCCAAGGAGGGAGATGGCTAGTAAATCGGCTGGAATGGCGAACCCGAGCAAAGGAGATGAGAAATGAGGTGCGTTTTAGAAACCTTTCCCGATCACACGGGGTACCATCTTCTGGGTTTCTCATGCCTGTTTTCGACGTAGGAAGATGCCCTTGAACCTGGAGATTTGGGACCCATGGGATGGGTACCATGCAGTATTACTTGAAAGGGTCTGCGTTGGCTCACCCAACCTCACCGAACCTCTCAGCCCCAAGAGTGTCCACCCTTATGTCTCAATCAGCTGTGGGTCTAGATATGGTCAATCCAGGTTGCATCACAGCCCCTGAACGAATTTTGTAAGAATTTCTCTCTCTTTCACTGTCTTTGTTTCACGGGTTTGGAAAAGTAATTTATTTTTATAATGGGGTTTAGCTGCTTTTCACGGCTGTGTTTATGCCGCTTTACACCCCCTTGACTCACTTACAGAGAGATATCAATACATAGGTTTGAAGATTCTTACTAGTCAGATATATTCTTGTGCGGTGAATAGGGGGTGTTGAGTCCAGTTCACTGAGCAAGGAATAGGTCTTGTCTCTTACATATTGGGTTTATGGAACGGTATCGGAGCTAATTTGAAACCCTTGTTTTATGCATCACCCCACCTCACCTTTCCCGTTCAGCAGCCATAGTGTGTTTCCTAAACGTGTGACTCTGTTCTGTTTTGTAATTCAGTTCAAGTGTAGTGGTTTTTACATTCCCTCTAGAAGTGATATCTTATGGTAAGTGTCTTTTTCTGTGTGACTTATTTCACTTAGAATCGTCGTACCTAAATCCACTCATCGTGCTGCTACTAGCCTTATGACGTTGATTTCATGGCTGAGTGATATTCCATTGTACATGAGGACCACAACTTCTTTATCCATTTTTCTCTTTCCTAGGATATTTAAGGTGTAATGAAGTGGGGGTTCTTGTCAACAGAGCAGCCCTAAACTTTGGGGTGCCTGTGTCTTGCTGATTTTTAGTTTTCCCAATTTATACGCCCATGAGTGGAAGTGCCGTATGCTCTCCAAGCTGTGTTTTTTAGATGTTTCAGAACACACCGTACACTTCTCCAGAGTGGCTGTTGGCAATTTACATCCCACCCATCAGCGTAGCAAGGCTCCCATTTCTCCATGGCCAGTCCTGCATTTCTGGTTTGGACACTTTTTTCCGCATGGCCCTTTTGCCCGCTGGGAAGCGAGACTTCTTTGGAGCGCTGATTGGCCTTTCCAGGTTGCTTGGTTGGCCAAAAAGGGCGTATGCGTTTTTTCCTGAATATATTCAGGAAAAAACTCATACGCCCTTTTTGGCCAAGGGCATCATTGTCCACGTTTTGCCGCTTTTCATGTGCTTTCAAGGCGATTCGAATCTACCTCCTGAAATCTGTTTCCTGCAATTCTGCCTTGCTTTCAAAGCCTCTTCGTTGCCTTCCCTCAATATATTTGTGGACGAGAGTTATCATTTAAAACTCTGCAGGTTTGTGAATTGCAGTGCCCCTGAGCTCCATTTTTCAACTCGCTTTGTTGGGAGCTGGCCGCAAAAGCGCAGGATTGCTTCAGGCCCTCTTCTGGTTCTGGGGGGCAGGCTGAGCTTGTGCTTAATTCTTCTTCCTGATGGGAAAATAGAGTGACCTGTGCCTGTCCCAACACCTAGAGCTAGTCTCTCATTGGTTCCCCCTCTTCCCGTTCATCCTCAGGACAAATTGCAACCTGTACGGAACAGGAGGTTAAAGGTGCTGATTCTCCAAGGAGGGAGATGCCTAGTAAATCGGCTGGAATGGCGAACCCGAGCAAAGGAGATGAGAAATGAGGTGCGTTTTAGAAACCTTTCCCGATCACACGGGGTACCATCTTCTGGGTTTCTCATGCCTGTTTTCGACGTAGGAAGATGCCCTTGAACCTGGAGATTTGGGACCCATGGGATGGGTACCATGCAGTATTACTTGAAAGGGTCTGCGTTGGCTCACCCAACCTCACCGAACCTCTCAGCCCCAAGAGTGTCCACCCTTATGTCTCAATCAGCTGTGGGTCTAGATATGGTCAATCCAGGTTGCATCACAGCCCCTGAACGAATTTTGTAAGAATTTCTCTCTCTTTCACTGTCTTTGTTTCACGGGTTTTGAAAAGTAATTTATTTTTATAATGGGGTTTAGCTGCTTTTCACGGCTGTGTTTATGCCGCTTTACACCCCCTTGACTCACTTACAGAGAGATATCAATACATAGGTTTGAAGATTCTTACTAGTCAGATATATTCTTGTGCGGTGAATAGGGGCTGTTGAGTCCAGTTCACTGAGCAAGGAATAGGTCTTGTCTCTTACATATTGGGTTTATGGAACGGTATCTGAGCTAATATGAAACCCTTGTTTTATGCATCACCCCACCTCACCTTTCCCGTTCAGCAGCCATAGTGTGTTTCCTAAACGTGTGACTCTGTTCTGTTTTGTAATTCAGTTCAAGTGTAGCGGTTTTTACATTCCCTCTAGAAGTGATATCTTATGATAAGTGTCTTTTTCTGTGTGACTTATTTCACTTAGAATCGTCGTACCTAAATCCACTCATCGTGCTGCTACTAGCCTTATGACGTTGATTTCATGGCTGAGTGATATTCCATTGTACATGAGGACCACAACTTCTTTATCCATTTTTCTCTTTCCTAGGATATTTAAGGTGTAATGAAGTGGGGGTTCTTGTCCACAGAGCAGCCCTAAACTTTGGGGTGCCTGTGTCTTGCTGATTTTTCGTTTTCCCAATTTATACGCCCATGAGTGGAAGTGCCGTATGCTCTCCAAGCTGTGTTTTTTAGATGTTTCAGAACACATCGTACACTTCTCCAGAGTGGCTGTTGGCAATTTACATCCCACCCATCAGCGTAGCAAGGCTCCCATTTCTCCATGGCCGGTCCTGCATTTCTGGTTTGGGCATTTTTTCCGCATGGCCCTTTTGCCCGCTGGGAAGCGAGACTTCTTTGGACCGCTGATTGGCCTTTCCAGGTTGCATGGTTGGCCAAAAAGGGCGTATGCGTTTTTTCCTGAATATATTCAGGAAAAAACGCATACGCCCTTTTTGGCCAAGGGCATCATTGTCCACGTTTTGCCGCTTTTCATGTGCTTTCAAGGCGATTCGAATCTACCTCCTGAAATCTGTTTCCTGCAATTCTGCCTTGCTTTCAAAGCCTCTTCGTTGCCTTCCCTCAATATATTTGTGGACGAGAGTTATCATTTAAAACTCTGCAGGTTTGTGAATTGCAGTGCCCCTGAGCTCCATTTTTCAACTCGCTTTGTTGGGAGCTGGCCGCAAAAGCGCAGGATTGCTTCAGGCCCTCTTCTGGTTCTGGGGGGCAGGCTGAGCTTGTGCTTAATTCTTCTTCCTGATGGGAAAATAGAGTGACCTGTGCCTGTCCCAACACCTAGAGCTAGTCTCTCATTGGTTCCCCCTCTTCCCGTTCATCCTCAGGACAAATTGCAACCTGTACGGAACAGGAGGTTAAAGGTGCTGATTCTCCAAGGAGGGAGATGGCTAGTAAATCGGCTGGAATGGCGAACCCGAGCAAAGGAGATGAGAAATGAGGTGCGTTTTAGAAACCTTTCCCGATCACACGGGGTACCATCTTCTGGGTTTCTCATGCCTGTTTTCGACGTAGGAAGATGCCCTTGAACCTGGAGATTTGGGACCCATGGGATGGGTACCATGCAGTATTACTTGAAAGGGTCTGCGTTGGCTCACCCAACCTCACCGAACCTCTCAGCCCCAAGAGTGTCCACCCTTATGTCTCAATCAGCTGTGGGTCTAGATATGGTCAATCCAGGTTGCATCACAGCCCCTGAACGAATTTTGTAAGAATTTCTCTCTCTTTCACTGTCTTTGTTTCACGGGTTTTGAAAAGTAATTTATTTTTATAATGGGGTTTAGCTGCTTTTCACGGCTGTGTTTATGCCGCTTTACACCCCCTTGACTCACTTACAGAGAGATATCAATACATAGGTTTGAAGATTCTTACTAGTCAGATATATTCTTGTGCGGTGAATAGGGGGTGTTGAGTCCAGTTCACTGAGCAAGGAATAGGTCTTGTCTCTTACATATTGGGTTTATGGAACGGTATCGGAGCTAATTTGAAACACTTGTTTTATGCATCACCCCACCTCACCTTTCCCGTTCAGCAGCCATAGTGTGTTTCCTAAACGTGTGACTCTGTTCTGTTTTGTAATTCAGTTCAAGTGTAGCGGTTTTTACATTCCCTCTAGAAGTGATATCTTATGATAAGTGTCTTTTTCTGTGTGACTTATTTCACTTAGAATCGTCGTACCTAAATCCACTCATCGTGCTGCTACTAGCCTTATGACGTTGATTTCATGGCTGAGTGATATTCCATTGTACATGAGGACCACAACTTCTTTATCCATTTTTCTCTTTCCTAGGATATTTAAGGTGTAATGAAGTGGGGGTTCTTGTCCACAGAGCAGCCCTAAACTTTGGGGTGCCTGTGTCTTGCTGATTTTTCGTTTTCCCAATTTATACGCCCATGAGTGGAAGTGCCGTATGCTCTCCAAGCTGTGTTTTTTAGATGTTTCAGAACACATCGTACACTTCTCCAGAGTGGCTGTTGGCAATTTACATCCCACCCATCAGCGTAGCAAGGCTCCCATTTCTCCATGGCCGGTCCTGCATTTCTGGTTTGGGCATTTTTTCCGCATGGCCCTTTTGCCCGCTGGGAAGCGAGACTTCTTTGGAGCGCTGATTGGCCTTTCCAGGTTGCTTGGTTGGCCAAAAAGGGCGTATGCGTTTTTTCCTGAATATATTCAGGAAAAAACGCATACGCCCTTTTTGGCCAAGGGCATCATTGTCCACGTTTTGCCGCTTTTCATGTGCTTTCAAGGCGATTCGAATCTACCTCCTGAAATCTGTTTCCTGCAATTCTGCCTTGCTTTCAAAGCCTCTTCGTTGCCTTCCCTTAATATATTTGTGGACGAGAGGTATCATTTAAAACTCTGCAGGTTTGTGAATTGCAGTGCCCCTGAGCTCCATTTTTCAACTCGCTTTGTTGGGAGCTGGCCGCAAAAGCGCAGGATTGCTTCAGGCCCTCTTCTGGTTCTGGGGGGCAGGCTGAGCTTGTGCTTAATTCTTCTTCCTGATGGGAAAATAGAGTGACCTGTGCCTGTCCCAACACCTAGAGCTAGTCTCTCATTGGTTCCCCCTCTTCCCGTTCATCCTCAGGACAAATTGCAACCTGTACGGAACAGGAGGTTAAAGGTGCTGATTCTCCAAGGAGGGAGATGGCTAGTAAATCGGCTGGAATGGCGAACCCGAGCAAAGGAGATGAGAAATGAGGTGCGTTTTAGAAACCTTTCCCGATCACACGGGGTACCATCTTCTGGGTTTCTCATGCCTGTTTTCGACGTAGGAAGATGCCCTTGAACCTGGAGATTTGGGACCCATGGGATGGGTACCATGCAGTATTACTTGAAAGGGTCTGCGTTGGCTCACCCAACCTCACCGAACCTCTCAGCCCCAAGAGTGTCCACCCTTATGTCTCAATCAGCTGTGGGTCTAGATATGGTCAATCCAGGTTGCATCACAGCCCCTGAACGAATTTTGTAAGAATTTCTCTCTCTTTCACTGTCTTTGTTTCACGGGTTTGGAAAAGTAATTTATTTTTATAATGGGGTTTAGCTGCTTTTCACGGCTGTGTTTATGCCGCTTTACACCCCCTTGACTCACTTACAGAGAGATATCAATACATAGGTTTGAAGATTCTTACTAGTCAGATATATTCTTGTGCGGTGAATAGGGGGTGTTGAGTCCAGTTCACTGAGCAAGGAATAGGTCTTGTCTCTTACATATTGGGTTTATGGAACGGTATCGGAGCTAATTTGAAACCCTTGTTTTATGCATCACCCCACCTCACCTTTCCCGTTCAGCAGCCATAGTGTGTTTCCTAAACGTGTGACTCTGTTCTGTTTTGTAATTCAGTTCAAGTGTAGTGGTTTTTACATTCCCTCTAGAAGTGATATCTTATGGTAAGTGTCTTTTTCTGTGTGACTTATTTCACTTAGAATCGTCGTACCTAAATCCACTCATCGTGCTGCTACTAGCCTTATGACGTTGATTTCATGGCTGAGTGATATTCCATTGTACATGAGGACCACAACTTCTTTATCCATTTTTCTCTTTCCTAGGATATTTAAGGTGTAATGAAGTGGGGGTTCTTGTCAACAGAGCAGCCCTAAACTTTGGGGTGCCTGTGTCTTGCTGATTTTTAGTTTTCCCAATTTATACGCCCATGAGTGGAAGTGCCGTATGCTCTCCAAGCTGTGTTTTTTAGATGTTTCAGAACACACCGTACACTTCTCCAGAGTGGCTGTTGGCAATTTACATCCCACCCATCAGCGTAGCAAGGCTCCCATTTCTCCATGGCCAGTCCTGCATTTCTGGTTTGGACACTTTTTTCCGCATGGCCCTTTTGCCCGCTGGGAAGCGAGACTTCTTTGGAGCGCTGATTGGCCTTTCCAGGTTGCTTGGTTGGCCAAAAAGGGCGTATGCGTTTTTTCCTGAATATATTCAGGAAAAAACTCATACGCCCTTTTTGGCCAAGGGCATCATTGTCCACGTTTTGCCGCTTTTCATGTGCTTTCAAGGCGATTCGAATCTACCTCCTGAAATCTGTTTCCTGCAATTCTGCCTTGCTTTCAAAGCCTCTTCGTTGCCTTCCCTCAATATATTTGTGGACGAGAGTTATCATTTAAAACTCTGCAGGTTTGTGAATTGCAGTGCCCCTGAGCTCCATTTTTCAACTCGCTTTGTTGGGAGCTGGCCGCAAAAGCGCAGGATTGCTTCAGGCCCTCTTCTGGTTCTGGGGGGCAGGCTGAGCTTGTGCTTAATTCTTCTTCCTGATGGGAAAATAGAGTGACCTGTGCCTGTCCCAACACCTAGAGCTAGTCTCTCATTGGTTCCCCCTCTTCCCGTTCATCCTCAGGACAAATTGCAACCTGTACGGAACAGGAGGTTAAAGGTGCTGATTCTCCAAGGAGGGAGATGCCTAGTAAATCGGCTGGAATGGCGAACCCGAGCAAAGGAGATGAGAAATGAGGTGCGTTTTAGAAACCTTTCCCGATCACACGGGGTACCATCTTCTGGGTTTCTCATGCCTGTTTTCGACGTAGGAAGATGCCCTTGAACCTGGAGATTTGGGACCCATGGGATGGGTACCATGCAGTATTACTTGAAAGGGTCTGCGTTGGCTCACCCAACCTCACCGAACCTCTCAGCCCCAAGAGTGTCCACCCTTATGTCTCAATCAGCTGTGGGTCTAGATATGGTCAATCCAGGTTGCATCACAGCCCCTGAACGAATTTTGTAAGAATTTCTCTCTCTTTCACTGTCTTTGTTTCACGGGTTTTGAAAAGTAATTTATTTTTATAATGGGGTTTAGCTGCTTTTCACGGCTGTGTTTATGCCGCTTTACACCCCCTTGACTCACTTACAGAGAGATATCAATACATAGGTTTGAAGATTCTTACTAGTCAGATATATTCTTGTGCGGTGAATAGGGGCTGTTGAGTCCAGTTCACTGAGCAAGGAATAGGTCTTGTCTCTTACATATTGGGTTTATGGAACGGTATCTGAGCTAATATGAAACCCTTGTTTTATGCATCACCCCACCTCACCTTTCCCGTTCAGCAGCCATAGTGTGTTTCCTAAACGTGTGACTCTGTTCTGTTTTGTAATTCAGTTCAAGTGTAGCGGTTTTTACATTCCCTCTAGAAGTGATATCTTATGATAAGTGTCTTTTTCTGTGTGACTTATTTCACTTAGAATCGTCGTACCTAAATCCACTCATCGTGCTGCTACTAGCCTTATGACGTTGATTTCATGGCTGAGTGATATTCCATTGTACATGAGGACCACAACTTCTTTATCCATTTTTCTCTTTCCTAGGATATTTAAGGTGTAATGAAGTGGGGGTTCTTGTCCACAGAGCAGCCCTAAACTTTGGGGTGCCTGTGTCTTGCTGATTTTTCGTTTTCCCAATTTATACGCCCATGAGTGGAAGTGCCGTATGCTCTCCAAGCTGTGTTTTTTAGATGTTTCAGAACACATCGTACACTTCTCCAGAGTGGCTGTTGGCAATTTACATCCCACCCATCAGCGTAGCAAGGCTCCCATTTCTCCATGGCCGGTCCTGCATTTCTGGTTTGGGCATTTTTTCCGCATGGCCCTTTTGCCCGCTGGGAAGCGAGACTTCTTTGGACCGCTGATTGGCCTTTCCAGGTTGCATGGTTGGCCAAAAAGGGCGTATGCGTTTTTTCCTGAATATATTCAGGAAAAAACGCATACGCCCTTTTTGGCCAAGGGCATCATTGTCCACGTTTTGCCGCTTTTCATGTGCTTTCAAGGCGATTCGAATCTACCTCCTGAAATCTGTTTCCTGCAATTCTGCCTTGCTTTCAAAGCCTCTTCGTTGCCTTCCCTCAATATATTTGTGGACGAGAGTTATCATTTAAAACTCTGCAGGTTTGTGAATTGCAGTGCCCCTGAGCTCCATTTTTCAACTCGCTTTGTTGGGAGCTGGCCGCAAAAGCGCAGGATTGCTTCAGGCCCTCTTCTGGTTCTGGGGGGCAGGCTGAGCTTGTGCTTAATTCTTCTTCCTGATGGGAAAATAGAGTGACCTGTGCCTGTCCCAACACCTAGAGCTAGTCTCTCATTGGTTCCCCCTCTTCCCGTTCATCCTCAGGACAAATTGCAACCTGTACGGAACAGGAGGTTAAAGGTGCTGATTCTCCAAGGAGGGAGATGGCTAGTAAATCGGCTGGAATGGCGAACCCGAGCAAAGGAGATGAGAAATGAGGTGCGTTTTAGAAACCTTTCCCGATCACACGGGGTACCATCTTCTGGGTTTCTCATGCCTGTTTTCGACGTAGGAAGATGCCCTTGAACCTGGAGATTTGGGACCCATGGGATGGGTACCATGCAGTATTACTTGAAAGGGTCTGCGTTGGCTCACCCAACCTCACCGAACCTCTCAGCCCCAAGAGTGTCCACCCTTATGTCTCAATCAGCTGTGGGTCTAGATATGGTCAATCCAGGTTGCATCACAGCCCCTGAACGAATTTTGTAAGAATTTCTCTCTCTTTCACTGTCTTTGTTTCACGGGTTTTGAAAAGTAATTTATTTTTATAATGGGGTTTAGCTGCTTTTCACGGCTGTGTTTATGCCGCTTTACACCCCCTTGACTCACTTACAGAGAGATATCAATACATAGGTTTGAAGATTCTTACTAGTCAGATATATTCTTGTGCGGTGAATAGGGGGTGTTGAGTCCAGTTCACTGAGCAAGGAATAGGTCTTGTCTCTTACATATTGGGTTTATGGAACGGTATCGGAGCTAATTTGAAACCCTTGTTTTATGCATCACCCCACCTCACCTTTCCCGTTCAGCAGCCATAGTGTGTTTCCTAAACGTGTGACTCTGTTCTGTTTTGTAATTCAGTTCAAGTGTAGTGGTTTTTACATTCCCTCTAGAAGTGATATCTTATGGTAAGTGTCTTTTTCTGTGTGACTTATTTCACTTAGAATCGTCGTACCTAAATCCACTCATCGTGCTGCTACTAGCCTTATGACGTTGATTTCATGGCTGAGTGATATTCCATTGTACATGAGGACCACAACTTCTTTATCCATTTTTCTCTTTCCTAGGATATTTAAGGTGTAATGAAGTGGGGGTTCTTGTCCACAGAGCAGCCCTAAACTTTGGGGTGCCTGTGTCTTGCTGATTTTTCGTTTTCCCAATTTATACGCCCATGAGTGGAAGTGCCGTATGCTCTCCAAGCTGTGTTTTTTAGATGTTTCAGAACACATCGTACACTTCTCCAGAGTGGCTGTTGGCAATTTACATCCCACCCATCAGCGTAGCAAGGCTCCCATTTCTCCATGGCCGGTCCTGCATTTCTGGTTTGGGCATTTTTTCCGCATGGCCCTTTTGCCCGCTGGGAAGCGAGACTTCTTTGGACCGCTGATTGGCCTTTCCAGGTTGCATGGTTGGCCAAAAAGGGCGTATGCGTTTTTTCCTGAATATATTCAGGAAAAACGCATACGCCCTTTTTGGCCAAGGGCATCATTGTCCACGTTTTGCCGCTTTTCATGTGCTTTCAAGGCGATTCGAATCTACCTCCTGAAATCTGTTTCCTGCAATTCTGCCTTGCTTTCAAAGCCTCTTCGTTGCCTTCCCTTAATATATTTGTGGACGAGAGGTATCATATAAAACTCTGCAGGTTTGTGAATTGCAGTGCCCCTGAGCTCCATTTTTCAACTCGCTTTTTTGGGAGCTGGCCGCAAAAGCGCAGGATTGCTTCAGGCCCTCTTCTGGTTCTGGGGCGCAGGCTGAGCTTGTGCTTAATTCTTCTTCCTGATGGGAAAATAGAGTGACCTGTGCCTGTCCCAACACCTAGAGCTAGTCTTGCATTGGTTCCCCCTCTTCCCGTTCATCCTCAGGACAAATTGCAACCTGTACGGAACAGGAGGTTAAAGGTGCTGATTCTCCAAGGAGGGAGATGGCTAGTAAATCGGCTGGAATGGCGACCCCGAGCAAAGGAGATGAGAAATGAGGTGCGTTTTACAAACCTTTCCCGATCACACGGTGTACCATCTTCTGGGTTTCTCATGCCTGTTTTTAATGTAGGAAGATGCCCTTGAACCTGGAGATTTGGGACCCATGGGATGGGTACCATGCAGTATTACTTGAAAGGGTCTGCGTTGGCTCACCCAACCTCACCGAACCTCTCAGCCCCAAGAGTGTCCACCCTTATGTCTCAATCAGCTGTGGGTCTAGATATGGTCAATCCAGGTTGCATCACAGCCCCTGAACGAATTTTGTAAGAATTTCTCTCTCTTTCACTGTCTTTGTTTCACGGGTTTTGAAAAGTAATTTATTTTTATAATGGGGTTTAGCTGCTTTTCACGGCTGTGTTTATGCCGCTTTACACCCCCTTGACTCACTTACAGAGAGATATCAATACATAGGTTTGAAGATTCTTACTAGTCAGATATATTCTTGTGCGGTGAATAGGGGGTGTTGAGTCCAGTTCACTGAGCAAGGAATAGGTCTTGTCTCTTACATATTGGGTTTATGGAACGGTATCGGAGCTAATTTGAAACACTTGTTTTATGCATCACCCCACCTCACCTTTCCCGTTCAGCAGCCATAGTGTGTTTCCTAAACGTGTGACTCTGTTCTGTTTTGTAATTCAGTTCAAGTGTAGCGGTTTTTACATTCCCTCTAGAAGTGATATCTTATGATAAGTGTCTTTTTCTGTGTGACTTATTTCACTTAGAATCGTCGTACCTAAATCCACTCATCGTGCTGCTACTAGCCTTATGACGTTGATTTCATGGCTGAGTGATATTCCATTGTACATGAGGACCACAACTTCTTTATCCATTTTTCTCTTTCCTAGGATATTTAAGGTGTAATGAAGTGGGGGTTCTTGTCCACAGAGCAGCCCTAAATTTTGGGGTGCCTGTGTCTTGCTGATTTTTCGTTTTCCCAATTTATACGCCCATGAGTGGAAGTGCCGTATGCTCTCCAAGCTGTGTTTTTTAGATGTTTCAGAACACATCGTACACTTCTCCAGAGTGGCTGTTGGCAATTTACATCCCACCCATCAGCGTAGCAAGGCTCCCATTTCTCCATGGCCGGTCCTGCATTTCTGGTTTGGGCATTTTTTCCGCATGGCCCTTTTGCCCGCTGGGAAGCGAGACTTCTTTGGACCGCTGATTGGCCTTTCCAGGTTGCATGGTTGGCCAAAAAGGGCGTATGCGTTTTTTCCTGAATATATTCAGGAAAAAACGCATACGCCCTTTTTGGCCAAGGGCATCATTGTCCACGTTTTGCCGCTTTTCATGTGCTTTCAAGGCGATTCGAATCTACCTCCTGAAATCTGTTTCCTGCAATTCTGCCTTGCTTTCAAAGCCTCTTCGTTGCCTTCCCTTAATATATTTGTGGACGAGAGGTATCATATAAAACTCTGCAGGTTTGTGAATTGCAGTGCCCCTGAGCTCCATTTTTCAACTCGCTTTTTTGGGAGCTGGCCGCAAAAGCGCAGGATTGCTTCAGGCCCTCTTCTGGTTCTGGGGCGCAGGCTGAGCTTGTGCTTAATTCTTCTTCCTGATGGGAAAATAGAGTGACCTGTGCCTGTCCCAACACCTAGAGCTAGTCTTGCATTGGTTCCCCCTCTTCCCGTTCATCCTCAGGACAAATTGCAACCTGTACGGAACAGGAGGTTAAAGGTGCTGATTCTCCAAGGAGGGAGATGCCTAGTAAATCGGCTGGAATGGCGAACCCGAGCAAAGGAGATGAGAAATGAGGTGCGTTTTAGAAACCTTTCCCGATCACACGGGGTACCATCTTCTGGGTTTCTCATGCCTGTTTTCGACGTAGGAAGATGCCCTTGAACCTGGAGATTTGGGACCCATGGGATGGGTACCATGCAGTATTACTTGAAAGGGTCTGCGTTGGCTCACCCAACCTCACCGAACCTCTCAGCCCCAAGAGTGTCCACCCTTATGTCTCAATCAGCTGTGGGTCTAGATATGGTCAATCCAGGTTGCATCACAGCCCCTGAACGAATTTTGTAAGAATTTCTCTCTCTTGCACTGTCTTTGTTTCACGAGTTTGGAAAAGTAATTTATTTTTATAATGGGGTTTAGCTGCTTTTCACGGCTGTGTTTATGCCGCTTTACACCCCCTTGACTCACTTACAGAGAGATATCAATACATAGGTTTGAAGATTCTTACTAGTCAGATATATTCTTGTGCGGTGAATAGGGGGTGTTGAGTCCAGTTCACTGAGCAAGGAATAGGTCTTGTCTCTTACATATTGGGTTTATGGAACGGTATCGGAGCTAATTTGAAACCCTTGTTTTATGCATCACCCCACCTCACCTTTCCCGTTCAGCAGCCATAGTGTGTTTCCTAAACGTGTGACTGTGTTCTGTTTTGTAATTCAGTTCAAGTGTAGCGGTTTTTACATTCCCTCTAGAAGTGATATCTTATGATAAGTGTCTTTTTCTGTGTGACTTATTTCACTTAGAATCGTCGTACCTAAATCCACTCATCGTGCTGCTACTAGCCTTATGACGTTGATTTCATGGCTGAGTGATATTCCATTGTACATGAGGACCACAACTTCTTTATCCATTTTTCTCTTTCCTAGGATATTTAAGGTGTAATGAAGTGGGGGTTCTTGTCCACAGAGCAGCCCTAAACTTTGGGGTGCCTGTGTCTTGCTGATTTTTCGTTTTCCCAATTTATACGCCCATGAGTGGAAGTGCCGTATGCTCTCCAAGCTGTGTTTTTTAGATGTTTCAGAACACATCGTACACTTCTCCAGAGTGGCTGTTGGCAATTTACATCCCACCCATCAGCGTAGCAAGGCTCCCATTTCTCCATGGCCGGTCCTGCATTTCTGGTTTGGGCATTTTTTCCGCATGGCCCTTTTGCCCGCTGGGAAGCGAGACTTCTTTGGACCGCTGATTGGCCTTTCCAGGTTGCATGGTTGGCCAAAAAGGGCGTATGCGTTTTTTCCTGAATATATTCAGGAAAAAACGCATACGCCCTTTTTGGCCAAGGGCATCATTGTCCACGTTTTGCCGCTTTTCATGTGCTTTCAAGGCGATTCGAATCTACCTCCTGAAATCTGTTTCCTGCAATTCTGCCTTGCTTTCAAAGCCTCTTCGTTGCCTTCCCTCAATATATTTGTGGACGAGAGTTATCATTTAAAACTCTGCAGGTTTGTGAATTGCAGTGCCCCTGAGCTCCATTTTTCAACTCGCTTTGTTGGGAGCTGGCCGCAAAAGCGCAGGATTGCTTCAGGCCCTCTTCTGGTTCTGGGGGGCAGGCTGAGCTTGTGCTTAATTCTTCTTCCTGATGGGAAAATAGAGTGACCTGTGCCTGTCCCAACACCTAGAGCTAGTCTCTCATTGGTTCCCCCTCTTCCCGTTCATCCTCAGGACAAATTGCAACCTGTACGGAACAGGAGGTTAAAGGTGCTGATTCTCCAAGGAGGGAGATGGCTAGTAAATCGGCTGGAATGGCGAACCCGAGCAAAGGAGATGAGAAATGAGGTGCGTTTTAGAAACCTTTCCCGATCACACGGGGTACCATCTTCTGGGTTTCTCATGCCTGTTTTCGACGTAGGAAGATGCCCTTGAACCTGGAGATTTGGGACCCATGGGATGGGTACCATGCAGTATTACTTGAAAGGGTCTGCGTTGGCTCACCCAACCTCACCGAACCTCTCAGCCCCAAGAGTGTCCACCCTTATGTCTCAATCAGCTGTGGGTCTAGATATGGTCAATCCAGGTTGCATCACAGCCCCTGAACGAATTTTGTAAGAATTTCTCTCTCTTTCACTGTCTTTGTTTCACGGGTTTTGAAAAGTAATTTATTTTTATAATGGGGTTTAGCTGCTTTTCACGGCTGTGTTTATGCCGCTTTACACCCCCTTGACTCACTTACAGAGAGATATCAATACATAGGTTTGAAGATTCTTACTAGTCAGATATATTCTTGTGCGGTGAATAGGGGGTGTTGAGTCCAGTTCACTGAGCAAGGAATAGGTCTTGTCTCTTACATATTGGGTTTATGGAACGGTATCGGAGCTAATTTGAAACACTTGTTTTATGCATCACCCCACCTCACCTTTCCCGTTCAGCAGCCATAGTGTGTTTCCTAAACGTGTGACTCTGTTCTGTTTTGTAATTCAGTTCAAGTGTAGCGGTTTTTACATTCCCTCTAGAAGTGATATCTTATGATAAGTGTCTTTTTCTGTGTGACTTATTTCACTTAGAATCGTCGTACCTAAATCCACTCATCGTGCTGCTACTAGCCTTATGACGTTGATTTCATGGCTGAGTGATATTCCATTGTACATGAGGACCACAACTTCTTTATCCATTTTTCTCTTTCCTAGGATATTTAAGGTGTAATGAAGTGGGGGTTCTTGTCCACAGAGCAGCCCTAAACTTTGGGGTGCCTGTGTCTTGCTGATTTTTCGTTTTCCCAATTTATACGCCCATGAGTGGAAGTGCCGTATGCTCTCCAAGCTGTGTTTTTTAGATGTTTCAGAACACATCGTACACTTCTCCAGAGTGGCTGTTGGCAATTTACATCCCACCCATCAGCGTAGCAAGGCTCCCATTTCTCCATGGCCGGTCCTGCATTTCTGGTTTGGGCATTTTTTCCGCATGGCCCTTTTGCCCGCTGGGAAGCGAGACTTCTTTGGACCGCTGATTGGCCTTTCCAGGTTGCATGGTTGGCCAAAAAGGGCGTATGCGTTTTTTCCTGAATATATTCAGGAAAAAACGCATACGCCCTTTTTGGCCAAGGGCATCATTGTCCACGTTTTGCCGCTTTTCATGTGCTTTCAAGGCGATTCGAATCTACCTCCTGAAATCTGTTTCCTGCAATTCTGCCTTGCTTTCAAAGCCTCTTCGTTGCCTTCCCTTAATATATTTGTGGACGAGAGGTATCATATAAAACTCTGCAGGTTTGTGAATTGCAGTGCCCCTGAGCTCCATTTTTCAACTCGCTTTTTTGGGAGCTGGCCGCAAAAGCGCAGGATTGCTTCAGGCCCTCTTCTGGTTCTGGGGCGCAGGCTGAGCTTGTGCTTAATTCTTCTTCCTGATGGGAAAATAGAGTGACCTGTGCCTGTCCCAACACCTAGAGCTAGTCTTGCATTGGTTCCCCCTCTTCCCGTTCATCCTCAGGACAAATTGCAACCTGTACGGAACAGGAGGTTAAAGGTGCTGATTCTCCAAGGAGGGAGATGCCTAGTAAATCGGCTGGAATGGCGAACCCGAGCAAAGGAGATGAGAAATGAGGTGCGTTTTAGAAACCTTTCCCGATCACACGGGGTACCATCTTCTGGGTTTCTCATGCCTGTTTTCGACGTAGGAAGATGCCCTTGAACCTGGAGATTTGGGACCCATGGGATGGGTACCATGCAGTATTACTTGAAAGGGTCTGCGTTGGCTCACCCAACCTCACCGAACCTCTCAGCCCCAAGAGTGTCCACCCTTATGTCTCAATCAGCTGTGGGTCTAGATATGGTCAATCCAGGTTGCATCACAGCCCCTGAACGAATTTTGTAAGAATTTCTCTCTCTTTCACTGTCTTTGTTTCACGGGTTTGGAAAAGTAATTTATTTTTATAATGGGGTTTAGCTGCTTTTCACGGCTGTGTTTATGCCGCTTTACACCCCCTTGACTCACTTACAGAGAGATATCAATACATAGGTTTGAAGATTCTTACTAGTCAGATATATTCTTGTGCGGTGAATAGGGGGTGTTGAGTCCAGTTCACTGAGCAAGGAATAGGTCTTGTCTCTTACATATTGGGTTTATGGAACGGTATCGGAGCTAATTTGAAACCCTTGTTTTATGCATCACCCCACCTCACCTTTCCCATTCAGCAGCCATAGTGTGTTTCCTAAACGTGTGACTCTGTTCTGTTTTGTAATTCAGTTCAAGTGTAGCGGTTTTTACATTCCCTCTAGAAGTGATATCTTATGGTAAGTGTCTTTTTCTGTGTGACTTATTTCACTTAGAATCGTCGTACCTAAATCCACTCATCATGCTGCTACTAGCCTTATGACGTTGATTTCATGGCTGAGTGATATTCCATTGTACATGAGGACCACAACTTCTTTATCCATTTTTCTCTTTCCTAGGATATTTAAGGTGTAATGAAGTGGGGGTTCTTGTCAACAGAGCAGCCCTAAACTTTGGGGTGCCTGTGTCTTGCTGATTTTTAGTTTTCCCAATTTATACGCCCATGAGTGGAAGTGCCCTATGCTCTCCAAGCTGTGTTTTTTAGATGTTTCAGAACACACCGTACACTTCTCCAGAGTGGCTGTTGGCAATTTACATCCCACCCATCAGCGTAGCAAGGCTCCCATTTCTCCATGGCCGGTCCTGCATTTCTGGTTTGGACACTTTTTTCCGCATGGCCCTTTTGCCCGCTGGGAAGCGAGACTTCTTTGGAGCGCTGATTGGCCTTTCCAGGTTGCTTGGTTGGCCAAAAAGGGCGTATGCGTTTTTTCCTGAATATATTCAGAAAAAAACGCATACGCCCTTTTTGGCCAAGGGCATCATTGTCCACGTTTTGCCGCTTTTCATGTGCTTTCAAGGCGATTCGAATCTACCTCCTGAAATCTGTTTCCTGCAATTCTGCCTTGCTTTCAAAGCCTCTTCGTTGCCTTCCCTTAATATATTTGTGGACGAGAGGTATCATATAAAACTCTGCAGGTTTGTGAATTGCAGTGCCCCTGAGCTCCATTTTTCAACTCGCTTTTTTGGGAGCTGGCCGCAAAAGCGCAGGATTGCTTCAGGCCCTCTTCTGGTTCTGGGGCGCAGGCTGAGCTTGTGCTTAATTCTTCTTCCTGATGGGAAAATAGAGTGACCTGTGCCTGTCCCAACACCTAGAGCTAGTCTTGCATTAGTTCCCCCTCTTCCCGTTCATCCTCAGGACAAATTGCAACCTGTACGGAACAGGAGGTTAAAGGTGCTGATTCTCCAAGGAGGGAGATGCCTAGTAAATCGGCTGGAATGGCGAACCCGAGCAAAGGAGATGAGAAATGAGGTGCGTTTTAGAAACCTTTCCCGATCACACGGGGTACCATCTTCTGGGTTTCTCATGCCTGTTTTCGACGTAGGAAGATGCCCTTGAACCTGGAGATTTGGGACCCATGGGATGGGTACCATGCAGTATTACTTGAAAGGGTCTGCGTTGGCTCACCCAACCTCACCGAACCTCTCAGCCCCAAGAGTGTCCACCCTTATGTCTCAATCAGCTGTGGGTCTAGATATGGTCAATCCAGGTTGCATCACAGCCCCTGAACGAATTTTGTAAGAATTTCTCTCTCTTTCACTGTCTTTGTTTCACGGGTTTGGAAAAGTAATTTATTTTTATAATGGGGTTTAGCTGCTTTTCACGGCTGTGTTTATGCCGCTTTACACCCCCTTGACTCACTTACAGAGAGATATCAATACATAGGTTTGAAGATTCTTACTAGTCAGATATATTCTTGTGCGGTGAATAGGGGGTGTTGAGTCCAGTTCACTGAGCAAGGAATAGGTCTTGTCTCTTACATATTGGGTTTATGGAACGGTATCGGAGCTAATTTGAAACCCTTGTTTTATGCATCACCCCACCTCACCTTTCCCGTTCAGCAGCCATAGTGTGTTTCCTAAACGTGTGACTCTGTTCTGTTTTGTAATTCAGTTCAAGTGTAGCGGTTTTTACATTCCCTCTAGAAGTGATATCTTATGGTAAGTGTCTTTTTCTGTGTGACTTATTTCACTTAGAATCGTCGTACCTAAATCCACTCATCGTGCTGCTACTAACCTTATGACGTTGATTTCATGGCTGAGTGATATTCCATTGTACATGAGGACCACAACTTCTTTATCCATTTTTCTCTTTCCTAGGATATTTAAGGTGTAATGAAGTGGGGGTTCTTGTCAACAGAGCAGCCCTAAACTTTGGGGTGCCTGTGTCTTGCTGATTTTTAGTTTTCCCAATTTATACGCCCATGAGTGGAAGTGCCCTATGCTCTCCAAGCTGTGTTTTTTAGATGTTTCAGAACACACCGTACACTTCTCCAGAGTGGCTGTTGGCAATTTACATCCCACCCATCAGCGTAGCAAGGCTCCCATTTCTCCATGGCCGGTCCTGCATTTCTGGTTTGGACACTTTTTTCCGCATGGCCCTTTTGCCCGCTGGGAAGCGAGACTTCTTTGGAGCGCTGATTGGCCTTTCCAGGTTGCTTGGTTGGCCAAAAAGGGCGTATGCGTTTTTTCCTGAATATATTCAGGAAAAAACGCATACGCCCTTTTTGGCCAAGGGCATCATTGTCCACGTTTTGCCCCTTTTCATGTGCTTTCAAGGCGATTCGAATCTACCTCCTGAAATCTGTTTCCTGCAATTCTGCCTTGCTTTCAAAGCCTCTTCGTTGCCTTACCTCAATATATTTGTGGACGACAGTTATCATTTAAAACTCTGCAGGTTTGTGAATTGCAGTGCCCCTGAGCTCCATTTTTCAACTCGCTTTGTTGGCAGCTGGCCGCAAAAGCGCAGGATTGCTTCAGGCCCTCTTCTGGTTCTGGGGGGCAGGCTGAGCTTGTGCTTAATTCTTCTTCCTGATGGGAAAATAGAGTGACCTGTGCCTGTCCCAACACCTAGAGCTAGTCTCTCATTGGTTCCCCCTCTTCCCGTTCATCCTCAGGACAAATTGCAACCTGTACGGAACAGGAGGTTAAAGGTGCTGATTCTCCAAGGAGGGAGATGGCTAGTAAATCGGCTGGAATGGCGAACCCGAGCAAAGGAGATGAGAAATGAGGTGCGTTTTAGAAACCTTTCCCGATCACACGGGGTACCATCTTCTGGGTTTCTCATGCCTGTTTTCGACGTAGGAAGATGCCCTTGAACCTGGAGATTTGGGACCCATGGGATGGGTACCATGCAGTATTACTTGAAAGGGTCTGCGTTGGCTCACCCAACCTCACCGAACCTCTCAGCCCCAAGAGTGTCCACCCTTATGTCTCAATCAGCTGTGGGTCTAGATATGGTCAATCCAGGTTGCATCACAGCCCCTGAACGAATTTTGTAAGAATTTCTCTCTCTTTCACTGTCTTTGTTTCACGGGTTTTGAAAAGTAATTTATTTTTATAATGGGGTTTAGCTGCTTTTCACGGCTGTGTTTATGCCGCTTTACACCCCCTTGACTCACTTACAGAGAGATATCAATACATAGGTTTGAAGTTTCTTACTAGTCAGATATATTCTTGTGCGGTGAATAGGGGGTGTTGAGTCCAGTTCACTGAGCAAGGAATAGGTTTTGTCTCTTACATATTGGGTTTATGGAACGGTATCGGAGCTAATTTGAAACACTTGTTTTATGCATCACCCCACCTCACCTTTCCCGTTCAGCAGCCATAGTGTGTTTCCTAAACGTGTGACTCTGTTCTGTTTTGTAATTCAGTTCAAGTGTAGCGGTTTTTACATTCCCTCTAGAAGTGATATCTTATGATAAGTGTCTTTTTCTGTGTGACTTATTTCACTTAGAATCGTCGTACCTAAATCCACTCATCGTGCTGCTACTAGCCTTATGACGTTGATTTCATGGCTGAGTGATATTCCATTGTACATGAGGACCACAACTTCTTTATCCATTTTTCTCTTTCCTAGGATATTTAAGGTGTAATGAAGTGGGGGTTCTTGTCCACAGAGCAGCCCTAAACTTTGGGGTGCCTGTGTCTTGCTGATTTTTCGTTTTCCCAATTTATACGCCCATGAGTGGAAGTGCCGTATGCTCTCCAAGCTGTGTTTTTTAGATGTTTCAGAACACATCGTACACTTCTCCAGAGTGGCTGTTGGCAATTTACATCCCACCCATCAGCGTAGCAAGGCTCCCATTTCTCCATGGCCGGTCCTGCATTTCTGGTTTGGGCATTTTTTCCGCATGGCCCTTTTGCCCGCTGGGAAGCGAGACTTCTTTGGACCGCTGATTGGCCTTTCCAGGTTGCATGGTTGGCCAAAAAGGGCGTATGCGTTTTTTCCTGAATATATTCAGGAAAAAACGCATACGCCCTTTTTGGCCAAGGGCATCATTGTCCACGTTTTGCCGCTTTTCATGTGCTTTCAAGGCGATTCGAATCTACCTCCTGAAATCTGTTTCCTGCAATTCTGCCTTGCTTTCAAAGCCTCTTCGTTGCCTTCCCTCAATATATTTGTGGACGAGAGTTATCATTTAAAACTCTGCAGGTTTGTGAATTGCAGTGCCCCTGAGCTCCATTTTTCAACTCGCTTTGTTGGGAGCTGGCCGCAAAAGCGCAGGATTGCTTCAGGCCCTCTTCTGGTTCTGGGGGGCAGGCTGAGCTTGTGCTTAATTCTTCTTCCTGATGGGAAAATAGAGTGACCTGTGCCTGTCCCAACACCTAGAGCTAGTCTCTCATTGGTTCCCCCTCTTCCCGTTCATCCTCAGGACAAATTGCAACCTGTACGGAACAGGAGGTTAAAGGTGCTGATTCTCCAAGGAGGGAGATGGCTAGTAAATCGGCTGGAATGGCGAACCCGAGCAAAGGAGATGAGAAATGAGGTGCGTTTTAGAAACCTTTCCCGATCACACGGGGTACCATCTTCTGGGTTTCTCATGCCTGTTTTCGACGTAGGAAGATGCCCTTGAACCTGGAGATTTGGGACCCATGGGATGGGTACCATGCAGTATTACTTGAAAGGGTCTGCGTTGGCTCACCCAACCTCACCGAACCTCTCAGCCCCAAGAGTGTCCACCCTTATGTCTCAATCAGCTGTGGGTCTAGATATGGTCAATCCAGGTTGCATCACAGCCCCTGAACGAATTTTGTAAGAATTTCTCTCTCTTTCACTGTCTTTGTTTCACGGGTTTTGAAAAGTAATTTATTTTTATAATGGGGTTTAGCTGCTTTTCACGGCTGTGTTTATGCCGCTTTACACCCCCTTGACTCACTTACAGAGAGATATCAATACATAGGTTTGAAGATTCTTACTAGTCAGATATATTCTTGTGCGGTGAATAGGGGGTGTTGAGTCCAGTTCACTGAGCAAGGAATAGGTCTTGTCTCTTACATATTGGGTTTATGGAACGGTATCGGAGCTAATTTGAAACACTTGTTTTATGCATCACCCCACCTCACCTTTCCCGTTCAGCAGCCATAGTGTGTTTCCTAAACGTGTGACTCTGTTCTGTTTTGTAATTCAGTTCAAGTGTAGCGGTTTTTACATTCCCTCTAGAAGTGATATCTTATGATAAGTGTCTTTTTCTGTGTGACTTATTTCACTTAGAATCGTCGTACCTAAATCCACTCATCGTGCTGCTACTAGCCTTATGACGTTGATTTCATGGCTGAGTGATATTCCATTGTACATGAGGACCACAACTTCTTTATCCATTTTTCTCTTTCCTAGGATATTTAAGGTGTAATGAAGTGGGGGTTCTTGTCCACAGAGCAGCCCTAAACTTTGGGGTGCCTGTGTCTTGCTGATTTTTCGTTTTCCCAATTTATACGCCCATGAGTGGAAGTGCCGTATGCTCTCCAAGCTGTGTTTTTTAGATGTTTCAGAACACATCGTACACTTCTCCAGAGTGGCTGTTGGCAATTTACATCCCACCCATCAGCGTAGCAAGGCTCCCATTTCTCCATGGCCGGTCCTGCATTTCTGGTTTGGGCATTTTTTCCGCATGGCCCTTTTGCCCGCTGGGAAGCGAGACTTCTTTGGACCGCTGATTGGCCTTTCCAGGTTGCATGGTTGGCCAAAAAGGGCGTATGCGTTTTTTCCTGAATATATTCAGGAAAAAACGCATACGCCCTTTTTGGCCAAGGGCATCATTGTCCACGTTTTGCCGCTTTTCATGTGCTTTCAAGGCGATTCGAATCTACCTCCTGAAATCTGTTTCCTGCAATTCTGCCTTGCTTTCAAAGCCTCTTCGTTGCCTTCCCTTAATATATTTGTGGACGAGAGGTATCATATAAAACTCTGCAGGTTTGTGAATTGCAGTGCCCCTGAGCTCCATTTTTCAACTCGCTTTTTTGGGAGCTGGCCGCAAAAGCGCAGGATTGCTTCAGGCCCTCTTCTGGTTCTGGGGCGCAGGCTGAGCTTGTGCTTAATTCTTCTTCCTGATGGGAAAATAGAGTGACCTGTGCCTGTCCCAACACCTAGAGCTAGTCTTGCATTGGTTCCCCCTCTTCCCGTTCATCCTCAGGACAAATTGCAACCTGTACGGAACAGGAGGTTAAAGGTGCTGATTCTCCAAGGAGGGAGATGCCTAGTAAATCGGCTGGAATGGCGAACCCGAGCAAAGGAGATGAGAAATGAGGTGCGTTTTAGAAACCTTTCCCGATCACACGGGGTACCATCTTCTGGGTTTCTCATGCCTGTTTTCGACGTAGGAAGATGCCCTTGAACCTGGAGATTTGGGACCCATGGGATGGGTACCATGCAGTATTACTTGAAAGGGTCTGCGTTGGCTCACCCAACCTCACCGAACCTCTCAGCCCCAAGAGTGTCCACCCTTATGTCTCAATCAGCTGTGGGTCTAGATATGGTCAATCCAGGTTGCATCACAGCCCCTGAACGAATTTTGTAAGAATTTCTCTCTCTTTCACTGTCTTTGTTTCACGGGTTTGGAAAAGTAATTTATTTTTATAATGGGGTTTAGCTGCTTTTCACGGCTGTGTTTATGCCGCTTTACACCCCCTTGACTCACTTACAGAGAGATATCAATACATAGGTTTGAAGATTCTTACTAGTCAGATATATTCTTGTGCGGTGAATAGGGGGTGTTGAGTCCAGTTCACTGAGCAAGGAATAGGTCTTGTCTCTTACATATTGGGTTTATGGAACGGTATCGGAGCTAATTTGAAACCCTTGTTTTATGCATCACCCCACCTCACCTTTCCCATTCAGCAGCCATAGTGTGTTTCCTAAACGTGTGACTCTGTTCTGTTTTGTAATTCAGTTCAAGTGTAGCGGTTTTTACATTCCCTCTAGAAGTGATATCTTATGGTAAGTGTCTTTTTCTGTGTGACTTATTTCACTTAGAATCGTCGTACCTAAATCCACTCATCATGCTGCTACTAGCCTTATGACGTTGATTTCATGGCTGAGTGATATTCCATTGTACATGAGGACCACAACTTCTTTATCCATTTTTCTCTTTCCTAGGATATTTAAGGTGTAATGAAGTGGGGGTTCTTGTCAACAGAGCAGCCCTAAACTTTGGGGTGCCTGTGTCTTGCTGATTTTTAGTTTTCCCAATTTATACGCCCATGAGTGGAAGTGCCCTATGCTCTCCAAGCTGTGTTTTTTAGATGTTTCAGAACACACCGTACACTTCTCCAGAGTGGCTGTTGGCAATTTACATCCCACCCATCAGCGTAGCAAGGCTCCCATTTCTCCATGGCCGGTCCTGCATTTCTGGTTTGGACACTTTTTTCCGCATGGCCCTTTTGCCCGCTGGGAAGCGAGACTTCTTTGGAGCGCTGATTGGCCTTTCCAGGTTGCTTGGTTGGCCAAAAAGGGCGTATGCGTTTTTTCCTGAATATATTCAGAAAAAAACGCATACGCCCTTTTTGGCCAAGGGCATCATTGTCCACGTTTTGCCGCTTTTCATGTGCTTTCAAGGCGATTCGAATCTACCTCCTGAAATCTGTTTCCTGCAATTCTGCCTTGCTTTCAAAGCCTCTTCGTTGCCTTCCCTCAATATATTTGTGGACGAGAGTTATCATTTAAAACTCTGCAGGTTTGTGAATTGCAGTGCCCCTGAGCTCCATTTTTCAACTCGCTTTTTTGGGAGCTGGCCGCAAAAGCGCAGGATTGCTTCAGGCCCTCTTCTGGTTCTGGGGGGCAGGCTGAGCTTGTGCTTAATTCTTCTTCCTGATGGGAAAATAGAGTGACCTGTGCCTGTCCCAACACCTAGAGCTAGTCTCTCATTGGTTCCCCCTCTTCCCGTTCATCCTCAGGACAAATTGCAACCTGTATGGAACAGGAGGTTAAAGGTGCTGATTCTCCAAGGAGGGAGATGGCTAGTAAACCGGCTGGAATGGCGAACCCGAGCAAAGGAGATGAGAAATGAGGTGCGATTTAGAAACCTTTCCCGATCACACGGTGTACCATCTTCTGGGTTTCTCATGCCTGTTTTCGACGTAGGAAGATGCCCTTGAACCTGGAGATTTGGGACCCATGGGATGGGTACCATGCAGTATTACTTGAAAGGGTCTGCGTTGGCTCACCCAACCTCACCGAACCTCTCAGCCCCAAGAGTGTCCACCCTTATGTCTCAATCAGCTGTGGGTCTAGATATGGTCAATCCAGGTTGCATCACAGCCCCTGAACGAATTTTGTAAGAATTTCTCTCTCTTTCACTGTCTTTGTTTCACGGGTTTTGAAAAGTAATTTATTTTTATAATGGGGTTTAGCTGCTTTTCACGGCTGTGTTTATGCCGCTTTACACCCCCTTGACTCACTTACAGAGAGATATCAATACATAGGTTTGAAGATTCTTACTAGTCAGATATATTCTTGTGCGGTGAATAGGGGGTGTTGAGTCCAGTTCACTGAGCAAGGAATAGGTCTTGTCTCTTATATTTTGGGTTTATGGAACGGTATCGGAGCTAATTTGAAACCCTTGTTTTAGGCATCACCCCACCTCACCTTTCCCGTTCAGCAGCCATAGTGTGTTTTCTAAACGTGTGACTCTGTTCTGTTTTGCAATTCAGTTCAAGTGTAGCGGTTTTTACATTCCCTCTAGAAGTGATATCTTAGGATAAGTGTCTTTTTCTGTGTGACTTATTTCACTTAGAATCGTCGTACCTAAATCCACTCATCGTGCTGCTACTAGCCTTATGACGTTGATTTCATGGCTGAGTGATATTCCATTGTACATGAGGACCACAACTTCTTTATCCATTTTTCTCTTTCCTAGGATATTTAAGGTGTAATGAAGTGGGGGTTCTTGTCAACAGAGCAGCCCTAAACTTTGGGGTGCCTGTGTCTTGCTGATTTTTCGTTTTCCCAATTTATACGCCCATGAGTGGAAGTGCCGTATGCTCTCCAAGCTGTGTTTTTTAGATGTTTCAGAACACACCGTACACTTCTCCAGAGTGGCTGTTGGCAATTTACATCCCACCCATCAGCGTAGCAAGGCTCCCATTTCTCCATGGCCGGTCCTGCATTTCTGGTTTGGGCATTTTTTCCGCATGGCCCTTTTGCCCGCTGGGAAGCGAGACTTCTTTGGAGCGCTGATTGGCCTTTCCAGGTTGCATGGTTGGCCAAAAAGTGCGTATGCGTTTTTTCCTGAATATATTCAGGAAAAAACGCATACGCCCTTTTTGGCCAAGGGCATCATTGTCCACGTTTTGCCGCTTTTCATGTGCTTTCAAGGCGATTCGAATCTACCTCCTGAAATCTGTTTCCTGCAATTCTGCCTTGCTTTCAAAGCCTCTTCGTTGCCTTCCCTTAATATATTTGTGGACGAGAGGTATCATTTAAAACTCTGCAGGTTTGTGAATTGCAGTGCCCCTGAGCTCCATTTTTCAACTCGCTTTTTTGGGAGCTGGCCGCAAAAGCGCAGGATTGCTTCAGGCCCTCTTCTGGTTCTGGGGGGCAGGCTGAGCTTGTGCTTAATTCTTCTTCCTGATGGGAAAATAGAGTGACCTGTGCCTGTCCCAACACCTAGAGCTAGTCTTGCATTGGTTCCCCCTCTTCCCGTTCATCCTCAGGACAAATTGCAACCTGTACGGAACAGGAGGTTAAAGGTGCTGATTCTCCAAGGAGGGAGATGCCTAGTAAATCGGCTGGAATGGCGAACCCGAGCAAAGGAGATGAGAAATGAGGTGCGTTTTAGAAACCTTTCCCGATCACAAGGGGTACCATCTTCTGGGTTTCTCATGCCTGTTTTCGACGTAGGAAGATGCCCTTGAACCTGGAGATTTGGGACCCATGGGATGGGTACCATGCAGTATTACTTGAAAGGGTCTGCGTTGGCTCACCCAACCTCACCGAACCTCTCAGCCCCAAGAGTGTCCACCCTTATGTCTCAATCAGCTGTGGGTCTAGATATGGTCAATCCAGGTTGCATCACAGCCCCTGAACGAATTTTGTAAGAATTTCTCTCTCTTTCACTGTCTTTGTTTCACGGGTTTTGAAAAGTAATTTATTTTTATAATGGGGTTTAGCTGCTTTTCACGGCTGTGTTTATGCCGCTTTACACCCCCTTGACTCACTTACAGAGAGATATCAATACATAGGTTTGAAGATTCTTACTAGTCAGATATATTCTTGTGCGGTGAATAGGGGGTGTTGAGTCCAGTTCACTGAGCAAGGAATAGGTCTTGTCTCTTACATATTGGGTTTATGGAACGGTATCGGAGCTAATTTGAAACCCTTGTTTTATGCATCACCCCACCTCACCTTTCCCGTTCAGCAGCCATAGTGTGATTCCTAAACGTGTGACTCTGTTCTGTTTTGTAATTCAGTTCAAGTGTAGCGGTTTTTACATTCCCTCTAGAAGTGATATCTTATGGTAAGTGTCTTTTTCTGTGTGACTTATTTCACTTAGAATCGTCGTACCTAAATCCACTCATCATGCTGCTACTAGCCTTATGACGTTGATTTCATGGCTGAGTGATATTCCATTGTACATGAGGACCACAACTTCTTTATCCATTTTTCTCTTTCCTAGGATATTTAAGGTGTAATGAAGTGGGGGTTCTTGTCAACAGAGCAGCCCTAAACTTTGGGGTGCCTGTGTCTTGCTGATTTTTAGTTTTCCCAATTTATACGCCCATGAGTGGAAGTGCCCTATGCTCTCCAAGCTGTGTTTTTTAGATGTTTCAGAACACACCGTACACTTCTCCAGAGTGGCTGTTGGCAATTTACATCCCACCCATCAGCGTAGCAAGGCTCCCATTTCTCCATGGCCGGTCCTGCATTTCTGGTTTGGACACTTTTTTCCGCATGGCCCTTTTGCCCGCTGGGAAGCGACACTTCTTTGGAGCGCTGATTGGCCTTTCCAGGTTGCTTGGTTGGCCAAAAAGGGCGTATGCGTTTTTTCCTGAATATATTCAGGAAAAAACGCATACGCCCTTTTTGGCCAAGGGCATCATTGTCCACGTTTTGCCGCTTTTCATGTGCTTTCAAGGCGATTCGAATCTACCTCCTGAAATCTGTTTCCTGCAATTCTGCCTTGCTTTCAAAGCCTCTTCGTTGCCTTCCCTCAATATATTTGTGGACGAGAGTTATCATTTAAAACTCTGCAGGTTTGTGAATTGCAGTGCCCCTGAGCTCCATTTTTCAACTCGCTTTTTTGGGAGCTGGCCGCAAAAGCGCAGGATTGCTTCAGGCCCTCTTCTGGTTCTGGGGGGCAGGCTGAGCTTGTGCTTAATTCTTCTTCCTGATGGGAAAATAGAGTGACCTGTGCCTATCCCAACACCTAGAGCTAGTCTCTCATTGGTTCCCCCTCTTCCCGTTCATCCTCAGGACAAATTGCAACCTGTATGGAACAGGAGGTTAAAGGTGCTGATTCTCCAAGGAGGGAGATGGCTAGTAAACCGGCTGGAATGGCGAACCCGAGCAAAGGAGATGAGAAATGAGGTGCGATTTAGAAACCTTTCCCGATCACACGGTGTACCATCTTCTGGGTTTCTCATGCCTGTTTTCGATGTAGGAAGATGCCCTTGAACCTGGAGATTTGGGACCCATGGGATGGGTACCATGCAGTATTACTTGAAAGGGTCTGCGTTGGCTCACCCAACCTCACCGAACCTCTCAGCCCCAAGAGTGTCCACCCTTATGTCTCAATCAGCTGTGGGTCTAGATATGGTCAATCCAGGTTGCATCACAGCCCCTGAACGAATTTTGTAAGAATTTCTCTCTCTTTCACTGTCTTTGTTTCACGGGTTTTGAAAAGTAATTTATTTTTATAATGGGGTTTAGCTGCTTTTCACGGCTGTGTTTATGCGGCTTTACACCCCCTTGACTCACTTACAGAGAGATATCAATACATAGGTTTGAAGATTCTTACTAGTCAGATATATTCTTGTGCGGTGAATAGGGGGTGTTGAGTCCAGTTCACTGAGCAAGGAATAGGTCTTGTCTCTTATATTTTGGGTTTATGGAACGGTATCGGAGCTAATTTGAAACCCTTGTTTTAGGCATCACCCCACCTCACCTTTCCCGTTCAGCAGCCATAGTGTGTTTTCTAAACGTGTGACTCTGTTCTGTTTTGCAATTCAGTTCAAGTGTAGCGGTTTTTACATTCCCTCTAGAAGTGATATCTTAGGATAAGTGTCTTTTTCTGTGTGACTTATTTCACTTAGAATCGTCGTACCTAAATCCACTCATCGTGCTGCTACTAGCCTTATGACGTTGATTTCATGGCTGAGTGATATTCCATTGTACATGAGGACCACAACTTCTTTATCCATTTTTCTCTTTCCTAGGATATTTAAGGTGTAATGAAGTGGGGGTTCTTGTCAACAGAGCAGCCCTAAACTTTGGGGTGCCTGTGTCTTGCTGATTTTTAGTTTTCCCAATTTATACGCCCATGAGTGGAAGTGCCCTATGCTCTCCAAGCTGTGTTTTTTAGATGTTTCAGAACACACCGTACACTTCTCCAGAGTGGCTGTTGGCAATTTACATCCCAGCCATCAGCGTAGCAAGGCTCCCATTTCTCCATGGCCAGTCCTGCATTTCTGGTTTGGACACTTTTTTCCGCATGGCCCTTTTGCCCGCTGGGAAGCGAGACTTCTTTGGAGCGCTGATTGGCCTTTCCAGGTTGCTTGGTTGGCCAAAAAGGGCGTATGCGTTTTTTCCTGAATATATTCAGGAAAAAACGCATACGCCCTTTATGGCCAAGGGCATCATTGTCCACGTTTTGCCCCTTTTCATGTGCTTTCAAGGCGATTCGAATCTACCTCCTGAAATCTGTTTCCTGCAATTCTGCCTTGCTTTCAAAGCCTCTTCGTTGCCTTCCCTTAATATATTTGTGGACGAGAGGTATCATTTAAAACTCTGCAGGTTTGTGAATTGCAGTGCCCCTGAGCTCCATTTTTCAACTCGCTTTTTTGGGAGCTGGCCGCAAAAGCGCAGGATTGCTTCAGGCCCTCTTCTGGTTCTGGGGGGCAGGCTGAGCTTGTGCTTAATTCTTCTTCCTGATGGGAAAATAGAGTGACCTGTGCCTGTCCCAACACCTAGAGCTAGTCTCTCATTGGTTCCCCCTCTTCCCGTTCATCCTCAGGACAAATTGCAACCTGTACGGAACAGGAGGTTAAAGGTGCTGATTCTCCAAGGAGGGAGATGCCTAGTAAATCGGCTGGAATGGCGAACCCGAGCAAAGGAGATGAGAAATGAGGTGCGTTTTAGAAACCTTTCCCGATCACACGGGGTACCATCTTCTGGGTTTCTCTTGCCTGTTTTCGACGTAGGAAGATGCCCTTGAACCTGGAGATTTGGGACCCATGGGATGGGTACCATGCAGTATTACTTGAAAGGCTGTGCGTTGGCTCACCCAACCTCACCGAACCTCTCAGCCCCAAGAGTGTCCACCCTTATGTCTCAATCAGCTGTGGGTCTAGATATGGTCAATCCAGGTTGCATCACAGCCCCTGAACGAATTTTGTAAGAATTTCTCTCTCTTTCACTGTCTTTGTTTCACGGGTTTTGAAAATTAATTTATTTTTATAATGGGGTTTAGCTGCTTTTCACGGTTGTGTTTATGCCGCTTTACACCCCCTTGACTCACTTACAGAGAGATATCAATACATAGGTTTGAAGATTCTTACTAGTCAGATATATTCTTGTGCGGTGAATAGGGGGTGTTGAGTCCAGTTCACTGAGCAAGGAATAGGTCTTGTCTCTTACATATTGGGTTTATGGAACGGTTTCGGAGCTAATTTGAAACCCTTGTTTTATGCATCACCCCACCTCACCTTTCCCGTTCAGCAGCCATAGTGTGTTTCCTAAACGTGTGACTCTGTTCTGTTTTGTAATTCAGTTCAAGTGTAGCGGTTTTTACATTCCCTCTAGAAGTGATATCTTATGGTAAGTGTCTTTTTCTGTGTGACTTATTTCACTTAGAATCGTCGTACCTAAATCCACTCATCATGCTGCTACTAGCCTTATGACGTTGATTTCATGGCTGAGTGATATTCCTTTGTACATGAGGACCACAACTTCTTTATCCATTTTTCTCTTTCCTAGGATATTTAAGGTGTAATGAAGTGGGGGTTCTTGTCAACAGAGCAGCCCTAAACTTTGGGGTGCCTGTGTCTTGCTGATTTTTAGTTTTCCCAATTTATACGCCCATGAGTGGAAGTGCCCTATGCTCTCCAAGCTGTGTTTTTTAGATGTTTCAGAACACACCGTACACTTCTCCAGAGTGGCTGTTGGCAATTTACATCCCACCCATCAGCGTAGCAAGGCTCCCATTTCTCCATGGCCGGTCCTGCATTTCTGGTTTGGACACTTTTTTCCGCATGGCCCTTTTGTCCGCTGGGAAGCGAGACTTCTTTGGAGCGCTGATTGGCCTTTCCAGGTTGCTTGGTTGGCCAAAAAGGGCGTAGGCGTTTTTTCCTGAATATATTCAGGAAAAAACGCATACGCCCTTTTTGGCCAAGGGCATCATTGTCCACGTTTTGCCGCTTTTCATGTGCTTTCAAGGCGATTCGAATCTACCTCCTGAAATCTGTTTCCTGCAATTCTGCCTTGCTTTCAAAGCCTCTTCGTTGCCTTCCCTCAATATATTTGTGGACGAGAGTTATCATTTAAAACTCTGCAGGTTTGTGAATTGCAGTGCCCCTGAGCTCCATTTTTCAACTCGCTTTTTTGGGAGCTGGCCGCAAAAGCGCAGGATTGCTTCAGGCCCTCTTCTGGTTCTGGGGGGCAGGCTGAGCTTGTGCTTAATTCTTCTTCCTGATGGGAAAATAGAGTGACCTGTGCCTGTCCCAACACCTAGAGCTAGTCTCTCATTGGTTCCCCCTCTTCCCGTTCATCCTCAGGACAAATTGCAACCTGTACGGGACAAAAGGTTAAAGGTGCTGATTCTCCAAGGAGGGAGATGGCTAGTAAATCGGCTGGAATGGCAAACCCGAGCAAAGGAGATGAGAAATGAGGTGCGATTTAGATACCTTTCCCGATCACACGGTGTACCATCTTCTGGGTTTCTCATGCCTGTTTTCGACGTAGGAAGATGCCCTTGAACCTGGAGATTTGGGACCCATGGGATGGGTACCATGCAGTATTACTTGAAAGGGTCTGCGTTGGCTCACCCAACCTCACCGAACCTCTCAGCCCCAAGAGTGTCCACCCTTATGTCTCAATCAGCTGTGGGTCTAGATATGGTCAATCCAGGTTGCATCACAGCCCCTGAACGAATTTTGTAAAAATTTCTCTCTCTTTCACTGTCTTTGTTTCACGGGTTTTGAAAAGTAATTTATTTTTATAATGGGGTTTAGCTGCTTTTCACGGCTGTGTTTATGCCGCTTTACACCCCCTTGACTCACTTACAGAGAGATATCAATACATAGGTTTGAAGATTCTTACTAGTCAGATATATTCTTGTGCGGTGAATAGGGGGTGTTGAGTCCAGTTCACTGAAAAAGGAATAGGTCTTGTCTCTTATATTTTGGGTTTATGGAACGGTATCGGAGCTAATTTGAAACCCTTGTTTTATGCATCACCCCACCTCACCTTTCCCGTTCAGCAGCCATAGTGTGTTTTCTAAACGTGTGACTCTGTTCTGTTTTGTAATTCAGTTCAAGTGTTGCGGTTTTTACATTCCCTCTAGAAGTGATATCTTATGATAAGTGTCTTTTTCTGTGTGACTTATTTCACTTAGAATCGTCGTACCTAAATCCACTCATCGTGCTGCTACTAGCCTTTTGACGTTGATTTCATGGCTGAGTGATATTCCATTGTACATGAGGACCACAACTTCTTTATCCATTTTTCTCTTTCCTAGGATATTTAAGGTGTAATGAAGTGGGGGTTCTTGTCAACAGAGCAGCCCTAAACTTTGGGGTGCCTGTGTCTTGCTGATTTTTAGTTTTCCCAATTTATACGCCCATGAGTGGAAGTGCCCTATGCTCTCCAAGCTGTGTTTTTTTAGATGTTTCAGAACACACCGTACACTTCTCCAGAGTGGCTGTTGGCAATTTACATCCCACCCATCAGCGTAGCAAGGCTCCCATTTCTCCATGGCCGGTCCTGCATTTCTGGTTTGGACACTTTTTTCCGCATGGCCCTTTTGCCCGCTGGGAAGCGAGACTTCTTTGGAGCGCTGATTGGCCTTTCCAGGTTGCTTGGTTGGCCAAAAAGGGCGTATGCGTTTTTTCCTGAATATATTCAGGAAAAAACGCATACGCCCTTTTTGGCCAAGGGCATCATTGTCCACGTTTTGCCGCTTTTCATGTGCTTTCAAGGCGATTCGAATCTACCTCCTGAAATCTGTTTCCTGCAATCCTGCCTTGCTTTCAAAGCCTCTTCGTTGCCTTCCCTTAATATATTTGTGGACGAGAGGTATCATTTAAAACTCTGCAGGTTTGTGAATTGCAGTGCCCCTGAGCTCCATTTTTCAACTCGCTTTTTTGGGAGCTGGCCGCAAAAGCGCAGGATTGCTTCAGGCCCTCTTCTGGTTCTGGGGGGCAGGCTGAGCTTGTGCTTAATTCTTCTTCCTGATGGGAAAATAGAGTGACCTGTGCCTGTCCCAACACCTAGAGCTAGTCTCTCATTGGTTCCCCCTCTTCCCGTTCATCCTCAGGACAAATTGCAACCTGTACGGAACAGGAGGTTAAAGGTGCTGATTCTCCAAGGAGGGAGATGGCTAGTAAATCGGCTGGAATGCCAAACCCGAGCAAAGGAGATGAGAAATGAGGTGCGATTTAGAAACCTTTCCCGATCACACGGTGTACCATCTTCTGGGTTTCTCATGCCTGTTTTCGACGTAGGAAGATGCCCTTGAACCTGGAGATTTGGGACCCATGGGATGGGTACCATGCAGTATTACTTGAAAGGGTCTGCGTTGGCTCACCCAACCTCACCGAACCTCTCAGCCCCAAGAGTGTCCACCCTTATGTCTCAATCAGCTGTGGGTCTAGATATGGTCAATCCAGGTTGCATCACAGCCCCTGAACGAATTTTGTAAAAATTTCTCTCTCTTTCACTGTCTTTGTTTCACGGGTTTTGAAAAGTAATTAATTTTTATAATGGGGTTTAGCTGCTTTTCACGGCTGTGTTTATGCCGCTTTACACCCCCTTGACTCACTTACAGAGAGATATCAATACATAGGTTTGAAGATTCTTACTAGTCAGATATATTCTTGTGCGGTGAATAGGGGGTGTTGAGTCCAGTTCACTGAAAAAGGAATAGGTCTTGTCTCTTATATTTTGGGTTTATGGAACGGTATCGGAGCTAATTTGAAACCCTTGTTTTATGCATCACCCCACCTCACCTTTCCCGTTCAGCAGCCATAGTGTGTTTTCTAAACGTGTGACTCTGTTCTGTTTTGTAATTCAGTTCAAGTGTTGCGGTTTTTACATTCCCTCTAGAAGTGATATCTTATGATAAGTGTCTTTTTCTGTGTGACTTATTTCACTTAGAATCGTCGTACCTAAATCCACTCATCGTGCTGCTACTAGCCTTTTGACGTTGATTTCATGGCTGAGTGATATTCCATTGTACATGAGGACCACAACTTCTTTATCCATTTTTCTCTTTCCTAGGATATTTAAGGTGTAATGAAGTGGGGGTTCTTGTCAACAGAGCAGCCCTAAACTTTGGGGTGCCTGTGTCTTGCTGATTTTTAGTTTTCCCAATTTATACGCCCATGAGTGGAAGTGCCCTATGCTCTCCAAGCTGTGTTTTTTTAGATGTTTCAGAACACACCGTACACTTCTCCAGAGTGGCTGTTGGCAATTTACATCCCACCCATCAGCGTAGCAAGGCTCCCATTTCTCCATGGCCGGTCCTGCATTTCTGGTTTGGACACTTTTTTCCGCATGGCCCTTTTGCCCGCTGGGAAGCGAGACTTCTTTGGAGCGCTGATTGGCCTTTCCAGGTTGCTTGGTTGGCCAAAAAGGGCGTATGCGTTTTTTCCTGAATATATTCAGGAAAAAACGCATACGCCCTTTTTGGCCAAGGGCATCATTGTCCACGTTTTGCCGCTTTTCATGTGCTTTCAAGGCGATTCGAATCTACCTCCTGAAATCTGTTTCCTGCAATCCTGCCTTGCTTTCAAAGCCTCTTCGTTGCCTTCCCTTAATATATTTGTGGACGAGAGGTATCATTTAAAACTCTGCAGGTTTGTGAATTGCAGTGCCCCTGAGCTCCATTTTTCAACTCGCTTTTTTGGGAGCTGGCCGCAAAAGCGCAGGATTGCTTCAGGCCCTCTTCTGGTTCTGGGGGGCAGGCTGAGCTTGTGCTTAATTCTTCTTCCTGATGGGAAAATAGAGTGACATGTGCCTGTCCCAACACCTAGAGCTAGTCTCTCATTGGTTCCCCCTCTTCCCGTTCATCCTCAGGACAAATTGCAACCTGTACGGAACAGGAGGTTAAAGGTGCTGATTCTCCAAGGAGGGAGATGGCTAGTAAATCGGCTGGAATGCCAAACCCGAGCAAAGGAGATGAGAAATGAGGTGCGATTTAGAAACCTTTCCCGATCACACGGTGTACCATCTTCTGGGTTTCTCATGCCTGTTTTCGACGTAGGAAGATGCCCTTGAACCTGGAGATTTGGGACCCATGGGATGGGTACCATGCAGTATTACTTGAAAGGGTCTGCGTTGGCTCACCCAACCTCACCGAACCTCTCAGCCCCAAGAGTGTCCACCCTTATGTCTCAATCAGCTGTGGGTCTAGATATGGTCAATCCAGGTTGCATCACAGCCCCTGAACGAATTTTGTAAAAATTTCTCTCTCTTTCACTGTCTTTGTTTCACGGGTTTTGAAAAGTAATTTATTTTTATAATGGGGTTTAGCTGCTTTTCACGGCTGTGTTTATGCCGCTTTACACCCCCTTGACTCACTTACAGAGAGATATCAATACATAGGTTTGAAGATTCTTACTAGTCAGATATATTCTTGTGCGGTGAATAGGGGGTGTTGAGTCCAGTTCACTGAAAAAGGAATAGGTCTTGTCTCTTATATTTTGGGTTTATGGAACGGTATCGGAGCTAATTTGAAACCCTTGTTTTATGCATCACCCCACCTCACCTTTCCCGTTCAGCAGCCATAGTGTGTTTTCTAAACGTGTGACTCTGTTCTGTTTTGTAATTCAGTTCAAGTGTTGCGGTTTTTACATTCCCTCTAGAAGTGATATCTTATGATAAGTGTCTTTTTCTGTGTGACTTATTTCACTTAGAATCGTCGTACCTAAATCCACTCATCGTGCTGCTACTAGCCTTTTGACGTTGATTTCATGGCTGAGTGATATTCCATTGTACATGAGGACCACAACTTCTTTATCCATTTTTCTCTTTCCTAGGATATTTAAGGTGTAATGAAGTGGGGGTTCTTGTCAACAGAGCAGCCCTAAACTTTGGGGTGCCTGTGTCTTGCTGATTTTTAGTTTTCCCAATTTATACGCCCATGAGTGGAAGTGCCCTATGCTCTCCAAGCTGTGTTTTTTTAGATGTTTCAGAACACACCGTACACTTCTCCAGAGTGGCTGTTGGCAATTTACATCCCACCCATCAGCGTAGCAAGGCTCCCATTTCTCCATGGCCGGTCCTGCATTTCTGGTTTGGACACTTTTTTCCGCATGGCCCTTTTGCCCGCTGGGAAGCGAGACTTCTTTGGAGCGCTGATTGGCCTTTCCAGGTTGCTTGGTTGGCCAAAAAGGGCGTATGCGTTTTTTCCTGAATATATTCAGGAAAAAACGCATACGCCCTTTTTGGCCAAGGGCATCATTGTCCACGTTTTGCCGCTTTTCATGTGCTTTCAAGGCGATTCGAATCTACCTCCTGAAATCTGTTTCCTGCAATCCTGCCTTGCTTTCAAAGCCTCTTCGTTGCCTTCCCTTAATATATTTGTGGACGAGAGGTATCATTTAAAACTCTGCAGGTTTGTGAATTGCAGTGCCCCTGAGCTCCATTTTTCAACTCGCTTTTTTGGGAGCTGGCCGCAAAAGCGCAGGATTGCTTCAGGCCCTCTTCTGGTTCTGGGGGGCAGGCTGAGCTTGTGCTTAATTCTTCTTCCTGATGGGAAAATAGAGTGACCTGTGCCTGTCCCAACACCTAGAGCTAGTCTCTCATTGGTTCCCCCTCTTCCCGTTCATCCTCAGGACAAATTGCAACCTGTACGGAACAGGAGGTTAAAGGTGCTGATTCTCCAAGGAGGGAGATGCCTAGTAAATCGGCTGGAATGGCGAACCCGAGCAAAGGAGATGAGAAATGAGGTGCGTTTTAGAAACCTTTCCCGATCACACGGGGTACCATCTTCTGGGTTTCTCTTGCCTGTTTTCGACGTAGGAAGATGCCCTTGAACCTGGAGATTTGGGACCCATGGGATGGGTACCATGCAGTATTACTTGAAAGGCTGTGCGTTGGCTCACCCAACCTCACCGAACCTCTCAGCCCCAAGAGTGTCCACCCTTATGTCTCAATCAGCTGTGGGTCTAGATATGGTCAATCCAGGTTGCATCACAGCCCCTGAACGAATTTTGTAAGAATTTCTCTCTCTTTCACTGTCTTTGTTTCACGGGTTTTGAAAATTAATTTATTTTTATAATGGGGTTTAGCTGCTTTTCACGGTTGTGTTTATGCCGCTTTACACCCCCTTGACTCACTTACAGAGAGATATCAATACATAGGTTTGAAGATTCTTACTAGTCAGATATATTCTTGTGCGGTGAATAGGGGGTGTTGAGTCCAGTTCACTGAGCAAGGAATAGGTCTTGTCTCTTACATATTGGGTTTATGGAACGGTTTCGGAGCTAATTTGAAACCCTTGTTTTATGCATCACCCCACCTCACCTTTCCCGTTCAGCAGCCATAGTGTGTTTCCTAAACGTGTGACTCTGTTCTGTTTTGTAATTCAGTTCAAGTGTAGCGGTTTTTACATTCCCTCTAGAAGTGATATCTTATGGTAAGTGTCTTTTTCTGTGTGACTTATTTCACTTAGAATCGTCGTACCTAAATCCACTCATCATGCTGCTACTAGCCTTATGACGTTGATTTCATGGCTGAGTGATATTCCTTTGTACATGAGGACCACAACTTCTTTATCCATTTTTCTCTTTCCTAGGATATTTAAGGTGTAATGAAGTGGGGGTTCTTGTCAACAGAGCAGCCCTAAACTTTGGGGTGCCTGTGTCTTGCTGATTTTTAGTTTTCCCAATTTATACGCCCATGAGTGGAAGTGCCCTATGCTCTCCAAGCTGTGTTTTTTAGATGTTTCAGAACACACCGTACACTTCTCCAGAGTGGCTGTTGGCAATTTACATCCCACCCATCAGCGTAGCAAGGCTCCCATTTCTCCATGGCCGGTCCTGCATTTCTGGTTTGGACACTTTTTTCCGCATGGCCCTTTTGTCCGCTGGGAAGCGAGACTTCTTTGGAGCGCTGATTGGCCTTTCCAGGTTGCTTGGTTGGCCAAAAAGGGCGTAGGCGTTTTTTCCTGAATATATTCAGGAAAAAACGCATACGCCCTTTTTGGCCAAGGGCATCATTGTCCACGTTTTGCCGCTTTTCATGTGCTTTCAAGGCGATTCGAATCTACCTCCTGAAATCTGTTTCCTGCAATTCTGCCTTGCTTTCAAAGCCTCTTCGTTGCCTTCCCTCAATATATTTGTGGACGAGAGTTATCATTTAAAACTCTGCAGGTTTGTGAATTGCAGTGCCCCTGAGCTCCATTTTTCAACTCGCTTTTTTGGGAGCTGGCCGCAAAAGCGCAGGATTGCTTCAGGCCCTCTTCTGGTTCTGGGGGGCAGGCTGAGCTTGTGCTTAATTCTTCTTCCTGATGGGAAAATAGAGTGACCTGTGCCTGTCCCAACACCTAGAGCTAGTCTCTCATTGGTTCCCCCTCTTCCCGTTCATCCTCAGGACAAATTGCAACCTGTACGGGACAAAAGGTTAAAGGTGCTGATTCTCCAAGGAGGGAGATGGCTAGTAAATCGGCTGGAATGGCAAACCCGAGCAAAGGAGATGAGAAATGAGGTGCGATTTAGATACCTTTCCCGATCACACGGTGTACCATCTTCTGGGTTTCTCATGCCTGTTTTCGACGTAGGAAGATGCCCTTGAACCTGGAGATTTGGGACCCATGGGATGGGTACCATGCAGTATTACTTGAAAGGGTCTGCGTTGGCTCACCCAACCTCACCGAACCTCTCAGCCCCAAGAGTGTCCACCCTTATGTCTCAATCAGCTGTGGGTCTAGATATGGTCAATCCAGGTTGCATCACAGCCCCTGAACGAATTTTGTAAAAATTTCTCTCTCTTTCACTGTCTTTGTTTCACGGGTTTTGAAAAGTAATTTATTTTTATAATGGGGTTTAGCTGCTTTTCACGGCTGTGTTTATGCCGCTTTACACCCCCTTGACTCACTTACAGAGAGATATCAATACATAGGTTTGAAGATTCTTACTAGTCAGATATATTCTTGTGCGGTGAATAGGGGGTGTTGAGTCCAGTTCACTGAAAAAGGAATAGGTCTTGTCTCTTATATTTTGGGTTTATGGAACGGTATCGGAGCTAATTTGAAACCCTTGTTTTATGCATCACCCCACCTCACCTTTCCCGTTCAGCAGCCATAGTGTGTTTTCTAAACGTGTGACTCTGTTCTGTTTTGTAATTCAGTTCAAGTGTTGCGGTTTTTACATTCCCTCTAGAAGTGATATCTTATGATAAGTGTCTTTTTCTGTGTGACTTATTTCACTTAGAATCGTCGTACCTAAATCCACTCATCGTGCTGCTACTAGCCTTTTGACGTTGATTTCATGGCTGAGTGATATTCCATTGTACATGAGGACCACAACTTCTTTATCCATTTTTCTCTTTCCTAGGATATTTAAGGTGTAATGAAGTGGGGGTTCTTGTCAACAGAGCAGCCCTAAACTTTGGGGTGCCTGTGTCTTGCTGATTTTTAGTTTTCCCAATTTATACGCCCATGAGTGGAAGTGCCCTATGCTCTCCAAGCTGTGTTTTTTTAGATGTTTCAGAACACACCGTACACTTCTCCAGAGTGGCTGTTGGCAATTTACATCCCACCCATCAGCGTAGCAAGGCTCCCATTTCTCCATGGCCGGTCCTGCATTTCTGGTTTGGACACTTTTTTCCGCATGGCCCTTTTGCCCGCTGGGAAGCGAGACTTCTTTGGAGCGCTGATTGGCCTTTCCAGGTTGCTTGGTTGGCCAAAAAGGGCGTATGCGTTTTTTCCTGAATATATTCAGGAAAAAACGCATACGCCCTTTTTGGCCAAGGGCATCATTGTCCACGTTTTGCCGCTTTTCATGTGCTTTCAAGGCGATTCGAATCTACCTCCTGAAATCTGTTTCCTGCAATCCTGCCTTGCTTTCAAAGCCTCTTCGTTGCCTTCCCTTAATATATTTGTGGACGAGAGGTATCATTTAAAACTCTGCAGGTTTGTGAATTGCAGTGCCCCTGAGCTCCATTTTTCAACTCGCTTTTTTGGGAGCTGGCCGCAAAAGCGCAGGATTGCTTCAGGCCCTCTTCTGGTTCTGGGGGGCAGGCTGAGCTTGTGCTTAATTCTTCTTCCTGATGGGAAAATAGAGTGACCTGTGCCTGTCCCAACACCTAGAGCTAGTCTCTCATTGGTTCCCCCTCTTCCCGTTCATCCTCAGGACAAATTGCAACCTGTACGGAACAGGAGGTTAAAGGTGCTGATTCTCCAAGGAGGGAGATGGCTAGTAAATCGGCTGGAATGCCAAACCCGAGCAAAGGAGATGAGAAATGAGGTGCGATTTAGAAACCTTTCCCGATCACACGGTGTACCATCTTCTGGGTTTCTCATGCCTGTTTTCGACGTAGGAAGATGCCCTTGAACCTGGAGATTTGGGACCCATGGGATGGGTACCATGCAGTATTACTTGAAAGGGTCTGCGTTGGCTCACCCAACCTCACCGAACCTCTCAGCCCCAAGAGTGTCCACCCTTATGTCTCAATCAGCTGTGGGTCTAGATATGGTCAATCCAGGTTGCATCACAGCCCCTGAACGAATTTTGTAAAAATTTCTCTCTCTTTCACTGTCTTTGTTTCACGGGTTTTGAAAAGTAATTAATTTTTATAATGGGGTTTAGCTGCTTTTCACGGCTGTGTTTATGCCGCTTTACACCCCCTTGACTCACTTACAGAGAGATATCAATACATAGGTTTGAAGATTCTTACTAGTCAGATATATTCTTGTGCGGTGAATAGGGGGTGTTGAGTCCAGTTCACTGAAAAAGGAATAGGTCTTGTCTCTTATATTTTGGGTTTATGGAACGGTATCGGAGCTAATTTGAAACCCTTGTTTTATGCATCACCCCACCTCACCTTTCCCGTTCAGCAGCCATAGTGTGTTTTCTAAACGTGTGACTCTGTTCTGTTTTGTAATTCAGTTCAAGTGTTGCGGTTTTTACATTCCCTCTAGAAGTGATATCTTATGATAAGTGTCTTTTTCTGTGTGACTTATTTCACTTAGAATCGTCGTACCTAAATCCACTCATCGTGCTGCTACTAGCCTTTTGACGTTGATTTCATGGCTGAGTGATATTCCATTGTACATGAGGACCACAACTTCTTTATCCATTTTTCTCTTTCCTAGGATATTTAAGGTGTAATGAAGTGGGGGTTCTTGTCAACAGAGCAGCCCTAAACTTTGGGGTGCCTGTGTCTTGCTGATTTTTAGTTTTCCCAATTTATACGCCCATGAGTGGAAGTGCCCTATGCTCTCCAAGCTGTGTTTTTTTAGATGTTTCAGAACACACCGTACACTTCTCCAGAGTGGCTGTTGGCAATTTACATCCCACCCATCAGCGTAGCAAGGCTCCCATTTCTCCATGGCCGGTCCTGCATTTCTGGTTTGGACACTTTTTTCCGCATGGCCCTTTTGCCCGCTGGGAAGCGAGACTTCTTTGGAGCGCTGATTGGCCTTTCCAGGTTGCTTGGTTGGCCAAAAAGGGCGTATGCGTTTTTTCCTGAATATATTCAGGAAAAAACGCATACGCCCTTTTTGGCCAAGGGCATCATTGTCCACGTTTTGCCGCTTTTCATGTGCTTTCAAGGCGATTCGAATCTACCTCCTGAAATCTGTTTCCTGCAATCCTGCCTTGCTTTCAAAGCCTCTTCGTTGCCTTCCCTTAATATATTTGTGGACGAGAGGTATCATTTAAAACTCTGCAGGTTTGTGAATTGCAGTGCCCCTGAGCTCCATTTTTCAACTCGCTTTTTTGGGAGCTGGCCGCAAAAGCGCAGGATTGCTTCAGGCCCTCTTCTGGTTCTGGGGGGCAGGCTGAGCTTGTGCTTAATTCTTCTTCCTGATGGGAAAATAGAGTGACCTGTGCCTGTCCCAACACCTAGAGCTAGTCTCTCATTGGTTCCCCCTCTTCCCGTTCATCCTCAGGACAAATTGCAACCTGTACGGAACAGGAGGTTAAAGGTGCTGATTCTCCAAGGAGGGAGATGGCTAGTAAATCGGCTGGAATGCCAAACCCGAGCAAAGGAGATGAGAAATGAGGTGCGATTTAGAAACCTTTCCCGATCACACGGTGTACCATCTTCTGGGTTTCTCATGCCTGTTTTCGACGTAGGAAGATGCCCTTGAACCTGGAGATTTGGGACCCATGGGATGGGTACCATGCAGTATTACTTGAAAGGGTCTGCGTTGGCTCACCCAACCTCACCGAACCTCTCAGCCCCAAGAGTGTCCACCCTTATGTCTCAATCAGCTGTGGGTCTAGATATGGTCAATCCAGGTTGCATCACAGCCCCTGAACGAATTTTGTAAAAATTTCTCTCTCTTTCACTGTCTTTGTTTCACGGGTTTTGAAAAGTAATTAATTTTTATAATGGGGTTTAGCTGCTTTTCACGGCTGTGTTTATGCCGCTTTACACCCCCTTGACTCACTTACAGAGAGATATCAATACATAGGTTTGAAGATTCTTACTAGTCAGATATATTCTTGTGCGGTGAATAGGGGGTGTTGAGTCCAGTTCACTGAAAAAGGAATAGGTCTTGTCTCTTATATTTTGGGTTTATGGAACGGTATCGGAGCTAATTTGAAACCCTTGTTTTATGCATCACCCCACCTCACCTTTCCCGTTCAGCAGCCATAGTGTGTTTTCTAAACGTGTGACTCTGTTCTGTTTTGTAATTCAGTTCAAGTGTTGCGGTTTTTACATTCCCTCTAGAAGTGATATCTTATGATAAGTGTCTTTTTCTGTGTGACTTATTTCACTTAGAATCGTCGTACCTAAATCCACTCATCGTGCTGCTACTAGCCTTTTGACGTTGATTTCATGGCTGAGTGATATTCCATTGTACATGAGGACCACAACTTCTTTATCCATTTTTCTCTTTCCTAGGATATTTAAGGTGTAATGAAGTGGGGGTTCTTGTCAACAGAGCAGCCCTAAACTTTGGGGTGCCTGTGTCTTGCTGATTTTTAGTTTTCCCAATTTATACGCCCATGAGTGGAAGTGCCCTATGCTCTCCAAGCTGTGTTTTTTTAGATGTTTCAGAACACACCGTACACTTCTCCAGAGTGGCTGTTGGCAATTTACATCCCACCCATCAGCGTAGCAAGGCTCCCATTTCTCCATGGCCGGTCCTGCATTTCTGGTTTGGACACTTTTTTCCGCATGGCCCTTTTGCCCGCTGGGAAGCGAGACTTCTTTGGAGCGCTGATTGGCCTTTCCAGGTTGCTTGGTTGGCCAAAAAGGGCGTATGCGTTTTTTCCTGAATATATTCAGGAAAAAACGCATACGCCCTTTTTGGCCAAGGGCATCATTGTCCACGTTTTGCCGCTTTTCATGTGCTTTCAAGGCGATTCGAATCTACCTCCTGAAATCTGTTTCCTGCAATCCTGCCTTGCTTTCAAAGCCTCTTCGTTGCCTTCCCTTAATATATTTGTGGACGAGAGGTATCATTTAAAACTCTGCAGGTTTGTGAATTGCAGTGCCCCTGAGCTCCATTTTTCAACTCGCTTTTTTGGGAGCTGGCCGCAAAAGCGCAGGATTGCTTCAGGCCCTCTTCTGGTTCTGGGGGGCAGGCTGAGCTTGTGCTTAATTCTTCTTCCTGATGGGAAAATAGAGTGACCTGTGCCTGTCCCAACACCTAGAGCTAGTCTCTCATTGGTTCCCCCTCTTCCCGTTCATCCTCAGGACAAATTGCAACCTGTACGGAACAGGAGGTTAAAGGTGCTGATTCTCCAAGGAGGGAGATGGCTAGTAAATCGGCTGGAATGCCAAACCCGAGCAAAGGAGATGAGAAATGAGGTGCGATTTAGAAACCTTTCCCGATCACACGGTGTACCATCTTCTGGGTTTCTCATGCCTGTTTTCGACGTAGGAAGATGCCCTTGAACCTGGAGATTTGGGACCCATGGGATGGGTACCATGCAGTATTACTTGAAAGGGTCTGCGTTGGCTCACCCAACCTCACCGAACCTCTCAGCCCCAAGAGTGTCCACCCTTATGTCTCAATCAGCTGTGGGTCTAGATATGGTCAATCCAGGTTGCATCACAGCCCCTGAACGAATTTTGTAAAAATTTCTCTCTCTTTCACTGTCTTTGTTTCACGGGTTTTGAAAAGTAATTTATTTTTATAATGGGGTTTAGCTGCTTTTCACGGCTGTGTTTATGCCGCTTTACACCCCCTTGACTCACTTACAGAGAGATATCAATACATAGGTTTGAAGATTCTTACTAGTCAGATATATTCTTGTGCGGTGAATAGGGGGTGTTGAGTCCAGTTCACTGAAAAAGGAATAGGTCTTGTCTCTTATATTTTGGGTTTATGGAACGGTATCGGAGCTAATTTGAAACCCTTGTTTTATGCATCACCCCACCTCACCTTTCCCGTTCAGCAGCCATAGTGTGTTTTCTAAACGTGTGACTCTGTTCTGTTTTGTAATTCAGTTCAAGTGTTGCGGTTTTTACATTCCCTCTAGAAGTGATATCTTATGATAAGTGTCTTTTTCTGTGTGACTTATTTCACTTAGAATCGTCGTACCTAAATCCACTCATCGTGCTGCTACTAGCCTTTTGACGTTGATTTCATGGCTGAGTGATATTCCATTGTACATGAGGACCACAACTTCTTTATCCATTTTTCTCTTTCCTAGGATATTTAAGGTGTAATGAAGTGGGGGTTCTTGTCAACAGAGCAGCCCTAAACTTTGGGGTGCCTGTGTCTTGCTGATTTTTAGTTTTCCCAATTTATACGCCCATGAGTGGAAGTGCCCTATGCTCTCCAAGCTGTGTTTTTTTAGATGTTTCAGAACACACCGTACACTTCTCCAGAGTGGCTGTTGGCAATTTACATCCCACCCATCAGCGTAGCAAGGCTCCCATTTCTCCATGGCCGGTCCTGCATTTCTGGTTTGGACACTTTTTTCCGCATGGCCCTTTTGCCCGCTGGGAAGCGAGACTTCTTTGGAGCGCTGATTGGCCTTTCCAGGTTGCTTGGTTGGCCAAAAAGGGCGTATGCGTTTTTTCCTGAATATATTCAGGAAAAAACGCATACGCCCTTTTTGGCCAAGGGCATCATTGTCCACGTTTTGCCGCTTTTCATGTGCTTTCAAGGCGATTCGAATCTACCTCCTGAAATCTGTTTCCTGCAATCCTGCCTTGCTTTCAAAGCCTCTTCGTTGCCTTCCCTTAATATATTTGTGGACGAGAGGTATCATTTAAAACTCTGCAGGTTTGTGAATTGCAGTGCCCCTGAGCTCCATTTTTCAACTCGCTTTTTTGGGAGCTGGCCGCAAAAGCGCAGGATTGCTTCAGGCCCTCTTCTGGTTCTGGGGGGCAGGCTGAGCTTGTGCTTAATTCTTCTTCCTGATGGGAAAATAGAGTGACATGTGCCTGTCCCAACACCTAGAGCTAGTCTCTCATTGGTTCCCCCTCTTCCCGTTCATCCTCAGGACAAATTGCAACCTGTACGGAACAGGAGGTTAAAGGTGCTGATTCTCCAAGGAGGGAGATGGCTAGTAAATCGGCTGGAATGCCAAACCCGAGCAAAGGAGATGAGAAATGAGGTGCGATTTAGAAACCTTTCCCGATCACACGGTGTACCATCTTCTGGGTTTCTCATGCCTGTTTTCGACGTAGGAAGATGCCCTTGAACCTGGAGATTTGGGACCCATGGGATGGGTACCATGCAGTATTACTTGAAAGGGTCTGCGTTGGCTCACCCAACCTCACCGAACCTCTCAGCCCCAAGAGTGTCCACCCTTATGTCTCAATCAGCTGTGGGTCTAGATATGGTCAATCCAGGTTGCATCACAGCCCCTGAACGAATTTTGTAAAAATTTCTCTCTCTTTCACTGTCTTTGTTTCACGGGTTTTGAAAAGTAATTTATTTTTATAATGGGGTTTAGCTGCTTTTCACGGCTGTGTTTATGCCGCTTTACACCCCCTTGACTCACTTACAGAGAGATATCAATACATAGGTTTGAAGATTCTTACTAGTCAGATATATTCTTGTGCGGTGAATAGGGGGTGTTGAGTCCAGTTCACTGAAAAAGGAATAGGTCTTGTCTCTTATATTTTGGGTTTATGGAACGGTATCGGAGCTAATTTGAAACCCTTGATTTATGCATCACCCCACCTCACCTTTCCCGTTCAGCAGCCATAGTGTGTTTTCTAAACGTGTGACTCTGTTCTGTTTTGTAATTCAGTTCAAGTGTACAGGTTTTTACATTCCCTCTAGAAGTGATATCTTATGATAAGTGTCTTTTTCTGTGTGACTTATTTCACTTAGAATCGTCGTACCTAAATCCACTCATCGTGCTGCTACTAGCCTTTTGACGTTGATTTCATGGCTGAGTGATATTCCATTGTACATGAGGACCACAACTTCTTTATCCATTTTTCTCTTTCCTAGGATATTTAAGGTGTAATGAAGTGGGGGTTCTTGTCAACAGAGCAGCCCTAAACTTTGGGGTGCCTGTGTCTTGCTGATTTTTAGTTTTCCCAATTTATACGCCCATGAGTGGAAGTGCCCTATGCTCTCCAAGCTGTGTTTTTTTAGATGTTTCAGAACACACCGTACACTTCTCCAGAGTGGCTGTTGGCAATTTACATCCCACCCATCAGCGTAGCAAGGCTCCCATTTCTCCATGGCCGGTCCTGCATTTCTGGTTTGGACACTTTTTTCCGCATGGCCCTTTTGCCCGCTGGGAAGCGAGACTTCTTTGGAGCGCTGATTGGCCTTTCCAGGTTGCTTGGTTGGCCAAAAAGGGCGTATGCGTTTTTTCCTGAATATATTCAGGAAAAAACGCATACGCCCTTTTTGGCCAAGGGCATCATTGTCCACGTTTTGCCGCTTTTCATGTGCTTTCAAGGCGATTCGAATCTACCTCCTGAAATCTGTTTCCTGCAATCCTGCCTTGCTTTCAAAGCCTCTTCGTTGCCTTCCCTTAATATATTTGTGGACGAGAGGTATCATTTAAAACTCTGCAGGTTTGTGAATTGCAGTGCCCCTGAGCTCCATTTTTCAACTCGCTTTTTTGGGAGCTGGCCGCAAAAGCGCAGGATGGCTTCAGGCCCTCTTCTGGTTCTGGGGGGCAGGCTGAGCTTGTGCTTAATTCTTCTTCCTGATGGGAAAATAGAGTGACCTGTGCCTGTCCCAACACCTAGAGCTAGTCTCTCATTGGTTCCCCCTCTTCCCGTTCATCCTCAGGACAAATTGCAACCTGTACGGAACAGGAGGTTAAAGGTGCTGATTCTCCAAGGAGGGAGATGGCTAGTAAATCGGCTGGAATGCCAAACCCGAGCAAAGGAGATGAGAAATGAGGTGCGATTTAGAAACCTTTCCCGATCACACGGTGTACCATCTTCTGGGTTTCTCATGCCTGTTTTCGACGTAGGAAGATGCCCTTGAACCTGGAGATTTGGGACCCATGGGATGGGTACCATGCAGTATTACTTGAAAGGGTCTGCGTTGGCTCACCCAACCTCACCGAACCCCTCAGCCCCAAGAGTGTCCACCCTTATGTCTCAATCAGCTGTGGGTCTAGATATGGTCAATCCAGGTTGCATCACAGCCCCTGAACGAATTTTGTAAAAATTTCTCTCTCTTTCACTGTCTTTGTTTCACGGGTTTTGAAAAGTAATTTATTTTTATAATGGGGTTTAGCTGCTTTTCACGGCTGTGTTTATGCCGCTTTACACCCCCTTGACTCACTTACAGAGAGATATCAATACATAGGTTTGAAGATTCTTACTAGTCAGATATATTCTTGTGCGGTGAATAGGGGGTGTTGAGTCCAGTTCAGTGAAAAAGGAATAGGTCTTGTCTCTTATATTTTGGGTTTATGGAACGGTATCGGAGCTAATTTGAAACCCTTGTTTTATGCATCACCCCACCTCACCTTTCCCGTTCAGCAGCCATAGTGTGTTTTCTAAACGTGTGACTCTGTTCTGTTTTGTAATTCAGTTCAAGTGTTGCGGTTTTTACATTCCCTCTAGAAGTGATATCTTATGATAAGTGTCTTTTTCTGTGTGACTTATTTCACTTAGAATCGTCGTACCTAAATCCACTCATCGTGCTGCTACTAGCCTTTTGACGTTGATTTCATGGCTGAGTGATATTCCATTGTACATGAGGACCACAACTTCTTTATCCATTTTTCTCTTTCCTAGGATATTTAAGGTGTAATGAAGTGGGGGTTCTTGTCAACAGAGCAGCCCTAAACTTTGGGGTGCCTGTGTCTTGCTGATTTTTAGTTTTCCCAATTTATACGCCCATGAGTGGAAGTGCCCTATGCTCTCCAAGCTGTGTTTTTTTAGATGTTTCAGAACACACCGTACACTTCTCCAGAGTGGCTGTTGGCAATTTACATCCCACCCATCAGCGTAGCAAGGCTCCCATTTCTCCATGGCCGGTCCTGCATTTCTGGTTTGGACACTTTTTTCCGCATGGCCCTTTTGCCCGCTGGGAAGCGAGACTTCTTTGGAGCGCTGATTGGCCTTTCCAGGTTGCTTGGTTGGCCAAAAAGGGCGTATGCGTTTTTTCCTGAATATATTCAGGAAAAAACGCATACGCCCTTTTTGGCCAAGGGCATCATTGTCCACGTTTTGCCGCTTTTCATGTGCTTTCAAGGCGATTCGAATCTACCTCCTGAAATCTGTTTCCTGCAATTCTGCCTTGCTTTCAAAGCCTCTTCGTTGCCTTCCCTTAATATATTTGTGGACGAGAGGTATCATTTAAAATTCTGCAGGTTTGTGAATTGCAGTGCCCCTGAGCTCCATTTTTCAACTCGCTTTTTTGGGAGCTGGCCGCAAAAGCGCAGGATTGCTTCAGGCCCTCTTCTGGTTCTGGGGGGCAGGCTGAGCTTGTGCTTAATTCTTCTTCCTGATGGGAAAATAGAGTGACCTGTGCCTGTCCCAACACCTAGAGCTAGTCTCTCATTGGTTCCCCCTCTTCCCGTTCATCCTCAGGACAAATTGCAACCTGTACGGAACAGGAGGTTAAAGGTGCTGATTCTTCAAGGAGGGAGATGGCTAGTAAATCGGCTGGAATGGCAAACCCGAGCAAAGGAGATGAGAAATGAGGTGCGATTTAGAAACCTTTCCCGATCACACGGTGTACCATCTTCTGGGTTTCTCATGCCTGTTTTCGACGTAGGAAGATGCCCTTGAACCTGGAGATTTGGGACCCATGGGATGGGTACCATGCAGTATTACTTGAAAGGGTCTGCGTTGGCTCACCCAACCTCACCGAACCTCTCAGCCCCAAGAGTGTCCACCCTTATGTCTCAATCAGCTGTGGGTCTAGATATGGTCAATCCAGGTTGCATCACAGCCCCTGAACGAATTTTGTAAAAATTTCTCTCTCTTTCACTGTCTTTGTTTCACGGGTTTTGAAAAGTAATTTATTTTTATAATGGGGTTTAGCTGCTTTTCACGGCTGTGTTTATGCCGCTTTACACCCCCTTGACTCACTTACAGAGAGATATCAATACATAGGTTTGAAGATTCTTACTAGTCAGATATATTCTTGTGCGGTGAATAGGGGGTGTTGAGTCCAGTTCACTGAAAAAGGAATAGGTCTTGTCTCTTATATTTTGGGTTTATGGAACGGTATCGGAGCTAATTTGAAACCCTTGTTTTATGCATCACCCCACCTCACCTTTCCCGTTCAGCAGCCATAGTGTGTTTTCTAAACGTGTGACTCTGTTCTGTTTTGTAATTCAGTTCAAGTGTAGCGGTTTTTACATTCCCTCTAGAAGTGATATCTTATGATAAGTGTCTTTTTCTGTGTGACTTATTTCACTTAGAATCGTCGTACCTAAATCCACTCATCGTGCTGCTACTAACCTTTTGACGTTGATTTCATGGCTGAGTGATATTCCATTGTACATGAGGACCACAACTTCTTTATCCATTTTTCTCTTTCCTAGGATATTTAAGGTGTAATGAAGTGGGGGTTCTTGTCAACAGAGCAGCCCTAAACTTTGGGGTGCCTGTGTCTTGCTGATTTTTAGTTTTCCCAATTTATACGCCCATGAGTGGAAGTGCCCTATGCTCTCCAAGCTGTGTTTTTTTAGATGTTTCAGAACACACCGTACACTTCTCCAGAGTGGCTGTTGGCAATTTACATCCCACCCATCAGCGTAGCAAGGCTCCCATTTCTCCATGGCCTGTCCTGCATTTCTGGTTTGGACACTTTTTTCCGCATGGCCCTTTTGCCCGCTGGGAAGCGAGACTTCTTTGGAGCGCTGATTTGCCTTTCCAGGTTGCTTGGTTGGCCAAAAAGGGCGTATGCGTTTTTTCCTGAATATATTCAGGAAAAAACGCATACGCCCTTTTTGGCCAAGGGCATCATTGTCCACGTTTTGCCGCTTTTCATGTGCTATCAAGGCGATTCGAATCTACCTCCTGAAATCTGTTTCCTGCAATTCTGCCTTGCTTTCAAAGCCTCTTCGTTGCCTTCCCTTAATATATTTGTGGGCGAGAGGTATCATTTAAAATTCTGCAGGTTTGTGAATTGCAGTGCCCCTGAGCTCCATTTTTCAACTCGCTTTTTTGGGAGCTGGCCGCAAAAGCGCAGGATTGCTTCAGGCCCTCTTCTGGTTCTGGGGGGCAGGCTGAGCTTGTGCTTAATTCTTCTTCCTGATGGGAAAATAGAGTGACCTGTGCCTGTCCCAACACCTAGAGCTAGTCTCTCATTGGTTCCCCCTCTTCCCGTTCATCCTCAGGACAAATTGCAACCTGTACGGAACAGGAGGTTAAAGGTGCTGATTCTTCAAGGAGGGAGATGGCTAGTAAATCGGCTGGAATGGCAAACCCGAGCAAAGGAGATGAGAAATGAGGTGCGATTTAGAAACCTTTCCCGATCACACGGTGTACCATCTTCTGGGTTTCTCATGCCTGTTTTCGACGTAGGAAGATGCCCTTGAACCTGGAGATTTGGGACCCATGGGATGGGTACCATGCAGTATTACTTGAAAGGGTGTGCGTTGGCTCAACCAACCTCACCGAACCTCTCAGCCCCAAGAGTGTCCACCCTTAAGTCTCAATCAGCTGTGGGTCTAGATATGGTCAATCCAGGTTGCATCACAGCCCCTGAACGAATTTTGTAAAAATTTCTCTCTCTTTCACTGTCTTTGTTTCACGGGTTTTGAAAAGTAATTTATTTTTATAATGGGGTTTAGCTGCTTTTCACGGCTGTGTTTATGCCGCTTTACACCCCCTTGACTCACTTACAGAGAGATATCAATACATAGGTTTGAAGATTCTTACTAGTCAGATATATTCTTGTGCGGTGAATAGGGGGTGTTGAGTCCAGTTCACAGAAAAAGGAATAGGTCTTGTCTCTTATATTTTGGGTTTATGGAACGGTATCGGAGCTAATTTGAAACCCTTGTTTTATGCATCACCCCACCTCACCTTTCCCGTTCAGCAGCCATAGTGTGTTTTCTAAACGTGTGACTCTCTTCTGTTTTGTAATTCAGTTCAAGTGTAGCGGTTTTTACATTCCCTCTAGAAGTGATATCTTATGATAAGTGTCTTTTTCTGTGTGACTTATTTCACTTAAAATCGTCGTACCTAAATCCACTCATCGTGCTGCTACTAGCCTTTTGACGTTGATTTCATGGCTGAGTGATATTCCATTGTACATGAGGACCACAACTTCTTTATCCATTTTTCTCTTTCCTAGGATATTTAAGGTGTAATGAAGTGGGGGTTCTTGTCAACAGAGCAGCCCTAAACTTTGGGGTGCCTGTGTCTTGCTGATTTTTAGTTTTCCCAATTTATACACCCATGAGTGGAAGTGCCCTATGCTCTCCAAGCTGTGTTTTTTTAGATGTTTCAGAACACACCGTACACTTCTCCAGAGTGGCTGTTGGCAATTTACATCCCACCCATCAGCGTAGCAAGGCTCCCATTTCTCCATGGCCGGTCCCGCATTTCTGGTTTGGACACTTTTTTCCGCATGGCCCTTTTGCCCGCTGGGAAGCGAGACTTCTTTGGAGCGCTGATTTGCCTTTCCAGGTTGCTTGGTTGGCCAAAAAGGGCGTATGCGTTTTTTCCTGAATATATTCAGGAAAAAACGCATACGCCCTTTTTGGCCAAGGGCATCATTGTCCACGTTTTGCCGCTTTTCATGTGATTTCAAGGCGATTCGAATCTACCTCCTGAAATCTGTTTCCTGCAATCCTGCCTTGCTTTCAAAGCCTCTTCGTTGCCTTCCCTTAATATATTTGTGGACGAGAGGTATCATTTAAAACTCTGCAGGTTTGTGAATTGCAGTGCCCCTGAGCTCCATTTTTCAACTCGCTTTTTTGGGAGCTGGCCGCAAAAGCGCAGGATGGCTTCAGGCCCTCTTCTGGTTCTGGGGGGCAGGCTGAGCTTGTGCTTAATTCTTCTTCCTGATGGGAAAATAGAGTGACCTGTGCCTGTCCCAACACCTAGAGCTAGTCTCTCATTGGTTACCCCTCTTCCCGTTCATCCTCAGGACAAATTGCAACCTGTACGGAACAGGAGGTTAAAGGTGCTGATTCTCCAAGGAGGGAGATGGCTAGTAAATCGGCTGGAATGCCAAACCCGAGCAAAGGAGATGAGAAATGAGGTGCGATTTAGAAACCTTTCCCGATCACACGGTGTACCATCTTCTGGGTTTCTCATGCCTGTTTTCGACGTAGGAAGATGCCCTTGAACCTGGAGATTTGGGACCCATGGGATGGGTACCATGCAGTATAACTTGAAAGGGTCTGCGTTGGCTCACCCAACCTCACCGAACCTCTCAGCCCCAAGAGTGTCCACCCTTATGTCTCAATCAGCTGTGGGTCTAGATATGGTCAATCCAGGTTGCATCACAGCCCCTGAACGAATTTTGTAAAAATTTCTCTCTCTTTCACTGTCTTTGTTTCACGGGTTTTGAAAAGTAATTTATTTTTATAATGGGGTTTAGCTGCTTTTCACGGCTGTGTTTATGCCGCTTTACACCCCCTTGACTCACTTACAGAGAGATATCAATACATAGGTTTGAAGATTCTTACTAGTCAGATATATTCTTGTGCGGTGAATAGGGGGTGTTGAGTCCAGTTCAGTGAAAAAGGAATAGGTCTTGTCTCTTATATTTTTTGTTTATGGAACGGTATCGGAGCTAATTTGAAACCTTTGTTTTATGCATCACCCCACCTCACCTTTCCCGTTCAGCAGCCATAGTGTGTTTTCTAAACGTGTGACTCTGTTCTGTTTTGTAATTCAGTTCAAGTGTAGCGGTTTTTACATTCCCTCTAGAAGTGATATCTTATGATAAGTGTCTTTTTCTGTGTGACTTATTTCACTTAAAATCGTCGTACCTAAATCCACTCATCGTGCTGCTACTAGCCTTTTGACGTTGATTTCATGGCTGAGTGATATTCCATTGTACATGAGGACCACAACTTCTTTATCCATTTTTCTCTTTCCTAGGATATTTAAGGTGTAATGAAGTGGGGGTTCTTGTCAACAGAGCAGCCCTAAACTTTGGGGTGCCTGTGTCTTGCTGATTTTTAGTTTTCCCAATTTATACGCCCATGAGTGGAAGTGCCCTATGCTCTCCAAGCTGTGTTTTTTTAGATGTTTCAGAACACACCGTACACTTCTCCAGAGTGGCTGTTGGCAATTTACATCCCACCCATCAGCGTAGCAAGGCTCCCATTTCTCCATGGCCGGTCCTGCATTTCTGGTTTGGACACTTTTTTCCGCATGGCCCTTTTGCCCGCTGGGAAGCGAGACTTCTTTGGAGCGCTGATTTGCCTTTCCAGGTTGCTTGGTTGGCCAAAAAGGGCGTATGCGTTTTTTCCTGAATATATTCAGGAAAAAACGCATACGCCCTTTTTGGCCAAGGGCATCATTGTCCACGATTTGCCGCTTTTCATGTGCTTTCAAGGCGATTCGAATCTACCTCCTGAAATCTGTTTCCTGCAATCCTGCCTTGCTTTCAAAGCCTCTTCGTTGCCTTCCCTTAATATATTTGTGGACGAGAGGTATCATTTAAAACTCTGCAGGTTTGTGAATTGCAGTGCCCCTGAGCTCCATTTTTCAACTCGCTTTTTTGGGAGCTGGCCGCAAAAGCGCAGGATGGCTTCAGGCCCTCTTCTGGTTCTGGGGGGCAGGCTGAGCTTGTGCTTAATTCTTCTTCCTGATGGGAAAATAGAGTGACCTGTGCCTGTCCCAACACCTAGAGCTAGTCTCTCATTGGTTCCCCCTCTTCCCGTTCATCCTCAGGACAAATTGCAACCTGTACGGAACAGGAGGTTAAAGGTGCTGATTCTCCAAGGAGGGAGATGGCTAGTAAATCGGCTGGAATGGCAAACCCGAGCAAAGGAGATGAGAAATGAGGTGCGATTTAGAAACCTTTCCCGATCACACGGTGTACCATCTTCTGGGTTTCTCATGCCTGTTTTCGACGTAGGAAGATGCCCTTGAACCTGGAGATTTGGGACCCATGGGATGGGTACCATGCAGTATTACTTGAAAGGGTCTGCGTTGGCTCACCCAACCTCACCGAACCTCTCAGCCCCAAGAGTGTCCACCCTTATGTCTCAATCAGCTGTGGGTCTAGATATGGTCAATCCAGGTTGCATCACAGCCCCTGAACGAATTTTGTAAAAATTTCTCTCTCTTTCACTGTCTTTGTTTCACGGGTTTTGAAAAGTAATTTATTTTTATAATGGGGTTTAGCTGCTTTTCACGGCTGTGTTTATGCCGCTTTACACCCCCTTGACTCACTTACAGAGAGATATCAATACATAGGTTTGAAGATTCTTACTAGTCAGATATATTCTTGTGCGGTGAATAGGGGGTGTTGAGTCCAGTTCACTGAAAAAGGAATAGGTCTTGTCTCTTATATTTTGGGTTTATGGAACGGTATCGGAGCTAATTTGAAACCCTTGTTTTATGCATCTCCCCACCTCACCTTTCCCGTTCAGCAGCCATAGTGTGTTTTCTAAACGTGTGACTCTGTTCTGTTTTGTAATTCAGTTCAAGTGTAGCGGTTTTTACATTCCCTCTAGAAGTGATATCTTATGATAAGTGTCTTTTTCTGTGTGAGTTATTTCACTTAGAATCGTCGTACCTAAATCGACTCATCGTGCTGCTACTAGCCTTTTGACGTTGATTTCATGGCTGAGTGATATTCCATTGTACATGAGGACCGCAACTTCTTTATCCATTTTTCTCTTTCCTAGGATATTTAAGGTGTAATGAAGTGGGGGTTCTTGTCAACAGAGCAGCCCTAAACTTTGGGGTGCCTGTGTCTTGCTGATTTTTAGTTTTCCCAATTTATACGCCCATGAGTGGAAGTGCCCTATGCTCTCCAAGCTGTGTTTTTTTAGATGTTTCAGAACACACCGTACACTTCTCCAGAGTGGCTGTTGGCAATTTACATCCCACCCATCAGCGTAGCAAGGCTCCCATTTCTCCATGGCCGGTCCTGCATTTCTGGTTTGGACACTTTTTTCCGCATGGCCCTTTTGCCCGCTGGGAAGCGAGACTTCTTTGGAGCGCTGATTTGCCTTTCCAGGTTGCTTGGTTGGCCAAAAAGGGCGTATGCGTTTTTTCCTGAATATATTCAGGAAAAAACGCATACGCCCTTTTTGGCCAAGGGCATCATTGTCCACGTTTTGCCGCTTTTCATGTGCTTTCAAGGCGATTCGAATCTACCTCCTGAAATCTGTTTCCTGCAATCCTGCCTTGCTTTCAAAGCCTCTTCGTTGCCTTCCCTTAATATATTTGTGGACGAGAGGTATCATTTCAAACTCTGCAGGTTTGTGAATTGCAGTGCCCCTGAGCTCCATTTTTCAACTCGCTTTTTTGGGAGCTGGCCGCAAAAGCGCAGGATTGCTTCAGGCCCTCTTCTGGTTCTGGGGGGCAGGCTGAGCTTGTGCTTAATTCTTCTTCCTGATGGGAAAATAGAGTGACCTGTGCCTGTCCCAACACCTAGAGCTAGTCTCTCATTGGTTCCCCCTCTTCCCGTTCATCCTCAGGACAAATTGCAACCTGTACGGAACAGGAGGTTAAAGGTGCTGATTCTCCAAGGAGGGAGATGGCTAGTAAATCGGCTGGAATGGCAAACCCGAGCAAAGGAGATGAGAAATGAGGTGCGATTTAGAAACCTTTCCCGATCACACGGTGTACCATCTTCTGGGTTTCTCATGCATGTTTTCGACGTAGGAAGATGCCCTTGAACCTGGAGATTTGGGACCCATGGGATGGGTACCATGCAGTATTACTTGAAAGGGTCTGCGTTGGCTCACCCAACCTCACCGAACCTCTCAGCCCCAAGAGTGTCCACCCTTATGTCTCAATCAGCTGTGGGTCTAGATATGGTCAATCCAGGTTGCATCACAGCCCCTGAACGAATTTTGTAAAAATTTCTCTCTCTTTCACTGTCTTTGTTTCACGGGTTTTGAAAAGTAATTTATTTTTATCATAGGGTTTAGCTGCTTTTCACGGCTGTGTTTATGCCGCTTTACACCCCCTTGACTCACTTACAGAGAGATATCAATACATAGGTTTGAAGATTCTTACTAGTCAGATATATTCTTGTGCGGTGAATAGGGGGTGTTGAGTCCAGTTCACTGAAAAAGGAATAGGTCTTGTCTCTTATATTTTGGGTTTATGGAACGGTATCGGAGCTAATTTGAAACCCTTGTTTTATGCATCACCCCACCTCACCTTTCCCGTTCAGCAGCCATAGTGTGTTTTCTAAACGTGTGACTCTGTTCTGTTTTGCAATTCAGTTCAAGTGTAGCGGTTTTTACATTCCCTCTAGAAGTGATATCTTATGATAAGTGTCTTTTTCTGTGTGACTTATTTCACTTAGAATCGTCGTACCTAAATCCACTCATCGTGCTGCTACTAGCCTTTTGACGTTGATTTCATGGCTGAGTGATATTCCATTGTACATGAGGACCACAACTTCTTTATCCATTTTTCTCTTTCCTAGGATATTTAAGGTGTAATGAAGTGGGGGTTCTTGTCAACAGAGCAGCCCTAAACTTTGGGGTGCCTGTGTCTTGCTGATTTTTAGTTTTCCCAATTTATACGCCCATGAGTGGAAGTGCCCTATGCTCTCCAAGCTGTGTTTTTTTAGATGTTTCAGAACACACCGTACACTTCTCCAGAGTGGCTGTTGGCAATTTACATCCCACCCATCAGCGTAGCAAGGCTCCCATTTCTCCATGGCCGGTCCTGCATTTCTGGTTTGGACACTTTTTTCCGCATGGCCCTTTTGCCCGCTGGGAAGCGAGACTTCTTTGGAGCGCTGATTTGCCTTTCCAGGTTGCTTGGTTGGCCAAAAAGGGCGTATGCGTTTTTTCCTGAATATATTCAGGAAAAAACGCATACGCCCTTTTTGGCCAAGGGCATCATTGTCCACGTTTTGCCGCTTTTCATGTGCTTTCAAGGCGATTCGAATCTACCTCCTGAAATCTGTTTCCTGCAATCCTGCCTTGCTTTCAAAGCCTCTTCGTTGCCTTCCCTTAATATATTTGTGGACGAGAGGTATCATTTAAAACTCTGCAGGTTTGTGAATTGCAGTGCCCCTGAGCTCCATTTTTCAACTCGCTTTTTTGGGAGCTGGCCGCAAAAGCGCAGGATTGCTTCAGGCCCTCTTCTGGTTCTGGGGGGCAGGCTGAGCTTGTGCTTAATTCTTCTTCCTGATGGGAAAATAGAGTGACCTGTGCCTGTCCCAACACCTAGAGCTAGTCTCTCATTGGTTCCCCCTCTTCCCGTTCATCCTCAGGACAAATTGCAACCTGTACGGAACAGGAGGTTAAAGGTGCTGATTCTCCAAGGAGGGAGATGGCTAGTAAATCGGCTGGAATGGCAAACCCGAGCAAAGGAGATGAGAAATGAGGTGCGATTTAGAAACCTTTCCCGATCACACGGTGTACCATCTTCTGGGTTTCTCATGCCTGTTTTCGACGTAGGAAGATGCCCTTGAACCTGGAGATTTGGGACCCATGGGATGGGTACCATGCAGTATTACTTGAAAGGGTCTGCGTTGGCTCACCCAACCTCACCGAACCTCTCAGCCCCAAGAGTGTCCACCCTTATGTCTCAATCAGCTGTGGGTCTAGATATGGTCAATCCAGGTTGCATCACAGCCCCTGAACGAATTTTGTAAAAATTTCTCTCTCTTTCACTGTCTTTGTTTCACGGGTTTTGAAAAGTAATTTATTTTTATAATGGGGTTTAGCTGCTTTTCACGGCTGTGTTTATACCGCTTTACACCCCCTTGACTCACTTACAGAGAGATATCAATACATAGGTTTGAAGATTCTTACTAGTCAGATATATTCTTGTGCGGTGAATAGGGGGTGTTGAGTCCAGTTCACTGAAAAAGGAATAGGTCTTGTCTCTTATATTTTGGGTTTATGGAACGGTATCTGAGCTAATTTGAAACCGTTGTTTTATGCATCACCCCACCTCACCTTTCCCGTTCAGCAGCCATAGTGTGTTTTCTAAACGTGTGACTCTGTTCTGTTTTGTAATTCAGTTCAAGTGTAGCGGTTTTTACATTCCCTCTAGAAGTGATATCTTATGATAAGTGTCTTTTTCTGTGTGACTTATTTCACTTAGAATCGTCGTACCTAAATCCACTCATCGTGCTGCTACTAGCCTTATGACGTTGATTTCATGGCTGAGTGATATTCCATTGTACATGAGGACCACAACTTCTTTATCCATTTTTCTCTTTCCTAGGATATTTAAGGTGTAATGAAGTGGGGGTTCTTGTCAACAGAGCAGCCCTAAACTTTGGGGTGCCTGTGTCTTGCTGATTTTTAGTTTTCCCAATTTATACGCCCATGAGTGGAAGTGCCCTATGCTCTCCAAGCTGTGTTTTTTAGATGTTTCAGAACACACCGTACACTTCTCCAGAGTGGCTGTTGGCAATTTACATCCCACCCATCAGCGTAGCAAGGCTCCCATTTCTCCATGGCCGGTCCTGCATTTCTGGTTTGGACACTTTTTTCCGCATGGCCCTTTTGCCCGCTGGGAAGCGAGACTTCTTTGGAGCGCTGATTGGCCTTTCCAGGTTGCTTGGTTTGCCAAAAAGGGCGTATGCGTTTTTTCCTGAATATATTCAGGAAAAAAAGGCATACGCCCTTTTTGGCCAAGGGCATCATTGTCCACGTTTTGCCGCTTTTCATGTGCTTTCAAGGCGATTCGAATCTACCTCCTGAAATCTGTTTCCTGCAATTCTGCCTTGCTTTCAAAGCCTCTTCGTTGCCTTCCCTTAATATATTTGTGGAGGAGAGGTATCATTTAAAACTCTGCAGGTTTGTGAATTGCAGTGCCCCTGAGCTCCATTTTTCAACTCGCTTTTTTGGGAGCTGGCCGCAAAAGCGCAGGATTGCTTCAGGCCCTCTTCTGGTTCTGGGGGGCAGGCTGAGCTTGTGCTTAATTCTTCTTCCTGATGGGAAAATAGAGTGACCTGTGCCTGTCCCAACACCTAGAGCTAGTCTCTCATTGGTTCCCCCTCTTCCCGTTCATCCTCAGGACAAATTGCAACCTGTACGGAACAGGAGGTTAAAGGTGCTGATTCTCCATGGAGGGAGATGGCTAGTAAACCGGCTGGAATGGCGAACCCGAGCAAAGGAGATGAGAAATGAGGTGCGTTTTAGAAACCTTTCCCGATCACACGGTGTACCATCTTCTGGGTTTCTCATGCCTGTTTTTGACGTAGGAAGATGCCCTTGAACCTGGAGATTTGGGACCCATGGGATGGGTACCATGCAGTATTACTTGAAAGGGTCTGCGTTGGCTCACCCAACCTCACCGAACCTCTCAGCCCCAAGAGTGTCCACCCTTATGTCTCAATCAGCTGTGGGTCTAGATATGGTCAATCCAGGTTGCATCACAGCCCCTGAACGAATTTTGTAAGAATTTCTCTCTCTTTCACTGTCTTTGTTTCACGGGTTTTGAAAAGTAATTTATTTTTATAATGGGGTTTAGCTGCTTTTCACGGCTGTGTTTATGCCGCTTTACACCCCCTTGACTCACTTACAGAGAGATATCAATACATAGGTTTGAAGATTCTTACTAGTCAGATATATTCTTGTGCGGTGAATAGGGGGTGTTGAGTCCAGTTCACTGAGCAAGGAATAGGTCTTGTCTCTTACATATTGGGTTTATGGAACGGTATCTGAGCTAATTTGAAACCCTTGTTTTATGCATCACCCCACCTCACCTTTCCCGTTCAGCAGCCATAGTGTGTTTCCTAAACGTGTGACTCTGTTCTGTTTTGCAATTCAGTTCAAGTGTAGCGGTTTTTACATTCCCTCTAGAAGTGATATCTTAGGATAAGTGTCTTTTTCTGTGTGACTTATTTCACTTAGAATCGTCGTACCTAAATCCACTCATCGTGCTGCTACTAGCCTTATGACGTTGATTTCATGGCTGAGTGATATTCCATTGTACATGAGGACCACAACTTCTTTATCCATTTTTCTCTTTCCTAGGATATTTAAGGTGTAATGAAGTGGGGGTTCTTGTCAACAGAGCAGCCGTAAACTTTGGGGTGCCTGTGTCTTGCTGATTTTTAGTTTTCCCAATTTATACGCCCATGAGTGGAAGTGCCCTATGCTCTCCAAGCTGTGTTTTTTAGATGTTTCAGAACACACCGTACACTTCTCCAGAGTGGCTGTTGGCAATTTACATCCCACCCATCAGCGTAGCAAGGCTCCCATTTCTCCATGGCCGGTCCTGCATTTCTGGTTTGGACACTTTTTTCCGCATGGCCCTTTTGCCCGCTGGGAAGCGAGACTTCTTTGGAGGGCTGATTGGCCTTTCCAGGTTGCTTGGTTGGCCAAAAAGGGCGTATGCGTTTTTTCCTGAATATATTCAGGAAAAAAAGGCATACGCCCTTTTTGGCCAAGGGCATCATTGTCCACGTTTTGCCGCTTTTCATGTGCTTTCAAGGCGATTCGAATCTACCTCCTGAAATCTGCTTCCTGCAATTCTGCCTTGCTTTCAAAGCCTCTTCGTTGCCTTCCCTTAATATATTTGTGGACGAGAGGTATCATTTAAAACTCTGCAGGTTTGTGAATTGCAGTGCCCCTGAGCTCCATTTTTCAACTCGCTTTTTTGGGAGCTGGCCGCAAAAGCGCAGGATTGCTTCAGGCCCTCTTCTGGTTCTGGGGGGCAGGCTGAGCTTGTGCTTAATTCTTCTTCCTGATGGGAAAATAGAGTGACCTGTGCCTGTCCCAACACCTAGAGCTAGTCTCTCATTGGTTCCCCCTCTTCCCGTTCATCCTCAGGACAAATTGCAACCTGTACGGAACAGGAGGTTAAAGGTGCTGATTCTCCATGGAGGGAGATGGCTAGTAAACCGGCTGGAATGGCGAACCCGAGCAAAGGAGATGAGAAATGAGGTGCGTTTTAGAAACCTTTCCCGATCACACGGTGTACCATCTTCTGGGTTTCTCATGCCTGTTTTTGACGTAGGAAGATGCCCTTGAACCTGGAGATTTGGGACCCATGGGATGGGTACCATGCAGTATTACTTGAAAGGGTCTGCGTTGGCTCACCCAACCTCACCGAACCTCTCAGCCCCAAGAGTGTCCACCCTTATGTCTCAATCAGCTGTGGGTCTAGATATGGTCAATCCAGGTTGCATCACAGCCCCTGAACGAATTTTGTAAGAATTTCTCTCTCTTTCACTGTCTTTGTTTCACGGGTTTTGAAAAGTAATTTATTTTTATAATGGGGTTTAGCTGCTTTTCACGGCTGTGTTTATGCCGCTTTACACCCCCTTGACTCACTTACAGAGAGATATCAATACATAGGTTTGAAGATTCTTACTAGTCAGATATATTCTTGTGCGGTGAATAGGGGGTGTTGAGTCCAGTTCACTGAGCAAGGAATAGGTCTTGTCTCTTACATATTGGGTTTATGGAACGGTATCTGAGCTAATTTGAAACCCTTGTTTTATGCATCACCCCACCTCACCTTTCCCGTTCAGCAGCCATAGTGTGTTTCCTAAACGTGTGACTCTGTTCTGTTTTGCAATTCAGTTCAAGTGTAGCGGTTTTTACATTCCCTCTAGAAGTGATATCTTAGGATAAGTGTCTTTTTCTGTGTGACTTATTTCACTTAGAATCGTCGTACCTAAATCCACTCATCGTGCTGCTACTAGCCTTATGACGTTGATTTCATGGCTGAGTGATATTCCATTGTACATGAGGACCACAACTTCTTTATCCATTTTTCTCTTTCCTAGGATATTTAAGGTGTAATGAAGTGGGGGTTCTTGTCAACAGAGCAGCCGTAAACTTTGGGGTGCCTGTGTCTTGCTGATTTTTAGTTTTCCCAATTTATACGCCCATGAGTGGAAGTGCCCTATGCTCTCCAAGCTGTGTTTTTTAGATGTTTCAGAACACACCGTACACTTCTCCAGAGTGGCTGTTGGCAATTTACATCCCACCCATCAGCGTAGCAAGGCTCCCATTTCTCCATGGCCGGTCCTGCATTTCTGGTTTGGACACTTTTTTCCGCATGGCCCTTTTGCCCGCTGGGAAGCGAGACTTCTTTGGAGGGCTGATTGGCCTTTCCAGGTTGCTTGGTTGGCCAAAAAGGGCGTATGCGTTTTTTCCTGAATATATTCAGGAAAAAAAGGCATACGCCCTTTTTGGCCAAGGGCATCATTGTCCACGTTTTGCCGCTTTTCATGTGCTTTCAAGGCGATTCGAATCTACCTCCTGAAATCTGCTTCCTGCAATTCTGCCTTGCTTTCAAAGCCTCTTCGTTGCCTTCCCTTAATATATTTGTGGACGAGAGGTATCATTTAAAACTCTGCAGGTTTGTGAATTGCAGTGCCCCTGAGCTCCATTTTTCAACTCGCTTTTTTGGGAGCTGGCCGCAAAAGCGCAGGATTGCTTCAGGCCCTCTTCTGGTTCTGGGGGGCAGGCTGAGCTTGTGCTTAATTCTTCTTCCTGATGGGAAAATAGAGTGACCTGTGCCTGTCCCAACACCTAGAGCTAGTCTCTCATTGGTTCCCCCTCTTCCCGTTCATCCTCAGGACAAATTGCAACCTGTACGGAACAGGAGGTTAAAGGTGCTGATTCTCCATGGAGGGAGATGGCTAGTAAACCGGCTGGAATGGCGAACCCGAGCAAAGGAGATGAGAAATGAGGTGCGTTTTAGAAACCTTTCCCGATCACACGGTGTACCATCTTCTGGGTTTCTCATGCCTGTTTTTGACGTAGGAAGATGCCCTTGAACCTGGAGATTTGGGACCCATGGGATGGGTACCATGCAGTATTACTTGAAAGGGTCTGCGTTGGCTCACCCAACCTCACCGAACCTCTCAGCCCCAAGAGTGTCCACCCTTATGTCTCAATCAGCTGTGGGTCTAGATATGGTCAATCCAGGTTGCATCACAGCCCCTGAACGAATTTTGTAAGAATTTCTCTCTCTTTCACTGTCTTTGTTTCACGGGTTTTGAAAAGTAATTTATTTTTATAATGGGGTTTAGCTGCTTTTCACGGCTGTGTTTATGCCGCTTTACACCCCCTTGACTCACTTACAGAGAGATATCAATACATAGGTTTGAAGATTCTTACTAGTCAGATATATTCTTGTGCGGTGAATAGGGGGTGTTGAGTCCAGTTCACTGAGCAAGGAATAGGTCTTGTCTCTTACATATTGGGTTTATGGAACGGTATCTGAGCTAATTTGAAACCCTTGTTTTATGCATCACCCCACCTCACCTTTCCCGTTCAGCAGCCATAGTGTGTTTTCTAAACGTGTGACTCTGTTCTGTTTTGCAATTCAGTTCAAGTGTAGCGGTTTTTACATTCCCTCTAGAAGTGATATCTTATGATAAGTGTCTTTTTCTGTGTGACTTATTTCACTTAGAATCGTCGTACCTAAATCCACTCATCGTGCTGCTACTAGCCTTTTGACGTTGATTTCATGGCTGAGTGATATTCCATTGTACATGAGGACCACAACTTCTTTATCCATTTTTCTCTTTCCTAGGATATTTAAGGTGTAATGAAGTGGGGGTTCTTGTCAACAGAGCAGCCCTAAACTTTGGGGTGCCTGTGTCTTGCTGATTTTTAGTTTTCCCAATTTATACGCCCATGAGTGGAAGTGCCCTATGCTCTCCAAGCTGTGTTTTTTTAGATGTTTCAGAACACACCGTACACTTCTCCAGAGTGGCTGTTGGCAATTTACATCCCACCCATCAGCGTAGCAAGGCTCCCATTTCTCCATGGCCGGTCCTGCATTTCTGGTTTGGACACTTTTTTCCGCATGGCCCTTTTGCCCGCTGGGAAGCGAGACTTCTTTGGAGCGCTGATTTGCCTTTCCAGGTTGCTTGGTTGGCCAAAAAGGGCGTATGCGTTTTTTCCTGAATATATTCAGGAAAAAACGCATACGCCCTTTTTGGCCAAGGGCATCATTGTCCACGTTTTGCCGCTTTTCATGTGCTTTCAAGGCGATTCGAATCTACCTCCTGAAATCTGTTTCCTGCAATCCTGCCTTGCTTTCAAAGCCTCTTCGTTGCCTTCCCTTAATATATTTGTGGACGAGAGGTATCATTTAAAACTCTGCAGGTTTGTGAATTGCAGTGCCCCTGAGCTCCATTTTTCAACTCGCTTTTTTGGGAGCTGGCCGCAAAAGCGCAGGATTGCTTCAGGCCCTCTTCTGGTTCTGGGGGGCAGGCTGAGCTTGTGCTTAATTCTTCTTCCTGATGGGAAAATAGAGTGACCTGTGCCTGTCCCAACACCTAGAGCTAGTCTCTCATTGGTTCCCCCTCTTCCCGTTCATCCTCAGGACAAATTGCAACCTGTACGGAACAGGAGGTTAAAGGTGCTGATTCTCCAAGGAGGGAGATGGCTAGTAAATCGGCTGGAATGGCAAACCCGAGCAAAGGAGATGAGAAATGAGGTGCGATTTAGAAACCTTTCCCGATCACACGGTGTACCATCTTCTGGGTTTCTCATGCCTGTTTTCGACGTAGGAAGATGCCCTTGAACCTGGAGATTTGGGACCCATGGGATGGGTACCATGCAGTATTACTTGAAAGGGTCTGCGTTGGCTCACCCAACCTCACCGAACCTCTCAGCCCCAAGAGTGTCCACCCTTATGTCTCAATCAGCTGTGGGTCTAGATATGGTCAATCCAGGTTGCATCACAGCCCCTGAACGAATTTTGTAAAAATTTCTCTCTCTTTCACTGTCTTTGTTTCACGGGTTTTGAAAAGTAATTTATTTTTATAATGGGGTTTAGCTGCTTTTCACGGCTGTGTTTATACCGCTTTACACCCCCTTGACTCACTTACAGAGAGATATCAATACATAGGTTTGAAGATTCTTACTAGTCAGATATATTCTTGTGCGGTGAATAGGGGGTGTTGAGTCCAGTTCACTGAAAAAGGAATAGGTCTTGTCTCTTATATTTTGGGTTTATGGAACGGTATCTGAGCTAATTTGAAACCGTTGTTTTATGCATCACCCCACCTCACCTTTCCCGTTCAGCAGCCATAGTGTGTTTTCTAAACGTGTGACTCTGTTCTGTTTTGTAATTCAGTTCAAGTGTAGCGGTTTTTACATTCCCTCTAGAAGTGATATCTTATGATAAGTGTCTTTTTCTGTGTGACTTATTTCACTTAGAATCGTCGTACCTAAATCCACTCATCGTGCTGCTACTAGCCTTATGACGTTGATTTCATGGCTGAGTGATATTCCATTGTACATGAGGACCACAACTTCTTTATCCATTTTTCTCTTTCCTAGGATATTTAAGGTGTAATGAAGTGGGGGTTCTTGTCAACAGAGCAGCCCTAAACTTTGGGGTGCCTGTGTCTTGCTGATTTTTAGTTTTCCCAATTTATACGCCCATGAGTGGAAGTGCCCTATGCTCTCCAAGCTGTGTTTTTTAGATGTTTCAGAACACACCGTACACTTCTCCAGAGTGGCTGTTGGCAATTTACATCCCACCCATCAGCGTAGCAAGGCTCCCATTTCTCCATGGCCGGTCCTGCATTTCTGGTTTGGACACTTTTTTCCGCATGGCCCTTTTGCCCGCTGGGAAGCGAGACTTCTTTGGAGCGCTGATTGGCCTTTCCAGGTTGCTTGGTTTGCCAAAAAGGGCGTATGCGTTTTTTCCTGAATATATTCAGGAAAAAAAGGCATACGCCCTTTTTGGCCAAGGGCATCATTGTCCACGTTTTGCCGCTTTTCATGTGCTTTCAAGGCGATTCGAATCTACCTCCTGAAATCTGTTTCCTGCAATTCTGCCTTGCTTTCAAAGCCTCTTCGTTGCCTTCCCTTAATATATTTGTGGAGGAGAGGTATCATTTAAAACTCTGCAGGTTTGTGAATTGCAGTGCCCCTGAGCTCCATTTTTCAACTCGCTTTTTTGGGAGCTGGCCGCAAAAGCGCAGGATTGCTTCAGGCCCTCTTCTGGTTCTGGGGGGCAGGCTGAGCTTGTGCTTAATTCTTCTTCCTGATGGGAAAATAGAGTGACCTGTGCCTGTCCCAACACCTAGAGCTAGTCTCTCATTGGTTCCCCCTCTTCCCGTTCATCCTCAGGACAAATTGCAACCTGTACGGAACAGGAGGTTAAAGGTGCTGATTCTCCATGGAGGGAGATGGCTAGTAAACCGGCTGGAATGGCGAACCCGAGCAAAGGAGATGAGAAATGAGGTGCGTTTTAGAAACCTTTCCCGATCACACGGTGTACCATCTTCTGGGTTTCTCATGCCTGTTTTTGACGTAGGAAGATGCCCTTGAACCTGGAGATTTGGGACCCATGGGATGGGTACCATGCAGTATTACTTGAAAGGGTCTGCGTTGGCTCACCCAACCTCACCGAACCTCTCAGCCCCAAGAGTGTCCACCCTTATGTCTCAATCAGCTGTGGGTCTAGATATGGTCAATCCAGGTTGCATCACAGCCCCTGAACGAATTTTGTAAGAATTTCTCTCTCTTTCACTGTCTTTGTTTCACGGGTTTTGAAAAGTAATTTATTTTTATAATGGGGTTTAGCTGCTTTTCACGGCTGTGTTTATGCCGCTTTACACCCCCTTGACTCACTTACAGAGAGATATCAATACATAGGTTTGAAGATTCTTACTAGTCAGATATATTCTTGTGCGGTGAATAGGGGGTGTTGAGTCCAGTTCACTGAGCAAGGAATAGGTCTTGTCTCTTACATATTGGGTTTATGGAACGGTATCTGAGCTAATTTGAAACCCTTGTTTTATGCATCACCCCACCTCACCTTTCCCGTTCAGCAGCCATAGTGTGTTTCCTAAACGTGTGACTCTGTTCTGTTTTGCAATTCAGTTCAAGTGTAGCGGTTTTTACATTCCCTCTAGAAGTGATATCTTAGGATAAGTGTCTTTTTCTGTGTGACTTATTTCACTTAGAATCGTCGTACCTAAATCCACTCATCGTGCTGCTACTAGCCTTATGACGTTGATTTCATGGCTGAGTGATATTCCATTGTACATGAGGACCACAACTTCTTTATCCATTTTTCTCTTTCCTAGGATATTTAAGGTGTAATGAAGTGGGGGTTCTTGTCAACAGAGCAGCCGTAAACTTTGGGGTGCCTGTGTCTTGCTGATTTTTAGTTTTCCCAATTTATACGCCCATGAGTGGAAGTGCCCTATGCTCTCCAAGCTGTGTTTTTTAGATGTTTCAGAACACACCGTACACTTCTCCAGAGTGGCTGTTGGCAATTTACATCCCACCCATCAGCGTAGCAAGGCTCCCATTTCTCCATGGCCGGTCCTGCATTTCTGGTTTGGACACTTTTTTCCGCATGGCCCTTTTGCCCGCTGGGAAGCGAGACTTCTTTGGAGGGCTGATTGGCCTTTCCAGGTTGCTTGGTTGGCCAAAAAGGGCGTATGCGTTTTTTCCTGAATATATTCAGGAAAAAAAGGCATACGCCCTTTTTGGCCAAGGGCATCATTGTCCACGTTTTGCCGCTTTTCATGTGCTTTCAAGGCGATTCGAATCTACCTCCTGAAATCTGCTTCCTGCAATTCTGCCTTGCTTTCAAAGCCTCTTCGTTGCCTTCCCTTAATATATTTGTGGACGAGAGGTATCATTTAAAACTCTGCAGGTTTGTGAATTGCAGTGCCCCTGAGCTCCATTTTTCAACTCGCTTTTTTGGGAGCTGGCCGCAAAAGCGCAGGATTGCTTCAGGCCCTCTTCTGGTTCTGGGGGGCAGGCTGAGCTTGTGCTTAATTCTTCTTCCTGATGGGAAAATAGAGTGACCTGTGCCTGTCCCAACACCTAGAGCTAGTCTCTCATTGGTTCCCCCTCTTCCCGTTCATCCTCAGGACAAATTGCAACCTGTACGGAACAGGAGGTTAAAGGTGCTGATTCTCCATGGAGGGAGATGGCTAGTAAACCGGCTGGAATGGCGAACCCGAGCAAAGGAGATGAGAAATGAGGTGCGTTTTAGAAACCTTTCCCGATCACACGGTGTACCATCTTCTGGGTTTCTCATGCCTGTTTTTGACGTAGGAAGATGCCCTTGAACCTGGAGATTTGGGACCCATGGGATGGGTACCATGCAGTATTACTTGAAAGGGTCTGCGTTGGCTCACCCAACCTCACCGAACCTCTCAGCCCCAAGAGTGTCCACCCTTATGTCTCAATCAGCTGTGGGTCTAGATATGGTCAATCCAGGTTGCATCACAGCCCCTGAACGAATTTTGTAAGAATTTCTCTCTCTTTCACTGTCTTTGTTTCACGGGTTTTGAAAAGTAATTTATTTTTATAATGGGGTTTAGCTGCTTTTCACGGCTGTGTTTATGCCGCTTTACACCCCCTTGACTCACTTACAGAGAGATATCAATACATAGGTTTGAAGATTCTTACTAGTCAGATATATTCTTGTGCGGTGAATAGGGGGTGTTGAGTCCAGTTCACTGAGCAAGGAATAGGTCTTGTCTCTTACATATTGGGTTTATGGAACGGTATCTGAGCTAATTTGAAACCCTTGTTTTATGCATCACCCCACCTCACCTTTCCCGTTCAGCAGCCATAGTGTGTTTCCTAAACGTGTGACTCTGTTCTTTTTTGCAATTCAGTTCAAGTGTAGCGGTTTTTACATTCCCTCTAGAAGTGATATCTTAGGATAAGTGTCTTTTTCTGTGTGACTTATTTCACTTAGAATCGTCGTACCTAAATCCACTCATCGTGCTGCTACTAGCCTTATGACGTTGATTTCATGGCTGAGTGATATTCCATTGTACATGAGGACCACAACTTCTTTATCCATTTTTCTCTTTCCTAGGATATTTAAGGTGTAATGAAGTGCGGGTTCTTGTCAACAGAGCAGCCCTAAACTTTGGGGTGCCTGTGTCTTGCTGATTTTTAGTTTTCCCAATTTATACGCCCATGAGTGGAAGTGCCCTATGCTCTCCAAGCTGTGTTTTTTAGATGTTTCAGAACACACCGTACACTTCTCCAGAGTGGCTGTTGGCAATTTACATCCCACCCATCAGCGTAGCAAGGCTCCCATTTCTCCATGGCCGGTCCTGCATTTCTGGTTTGGACACTTTTTTCCGCATGGCCCTTTTGCCCGCTGGGAAGCGAGACTTCTTTGGAGGGCTGATTGGCCTTTCCAGGTTGCTTGGTTGGCCAAAAAGGGCGTATGCGTTTTTTCCTGAATATATTCAGGAAAAAAAGGCATACGCCCTTTTTGGCCAAGGGCATCATTGTCCACGTTTTGCCGCTTTTCATGTGCTTTCAAGGCGATTCGAATCTACCTCCTGAAATCTGCTTCCTGCAATTCTGCCTTGCTTTCAAAGCCTCTTCGTTGCCTTCCCTTAATATATTTGTGGACGAGAGGTATCATTTAAAACTCTGCAGGTTTGTGAATTGCAGTGCCCCTGAGCTCCATTTTTCAACTCGCTTTTTTGGGAGCTGGCCGCAAAAGCGCAGGATTGCTTCAGGCCCTCTTCTGGTTCTGGGGGGCAGGCTGAGCTTGTGCTAAATTCTTCTGCCTGATGGGAAAATAGAGTGACCTGTGCCTGTCCCAACACCTAGAGCTAGTCTCTCATTGGTTCCCCCTCTTCCCGTTCATCCTCAGGACAAATTGCAACCTGTACGGAACAGGAGGTTAAAGGTGCTGATTCTCCAAGGAGGGAGATGGCTAGTAAATCGGCTGGAATGGCGAACCCGAGCAAAGGAGATGAGAAATGAGGTGCGTTTTAGAAACCTTTCCCGATCACACGGTGTACCATCTTCTGGGTTTCTCATGCCTGTTTTCGACGTAGGAAGATGCCCTTGAACCTGGAGATTTGGGACCCATGGGATGGGTACCATGCAGTATTACTTGAAAGGGTCTGCGTTGGCTCACCCAATCTCACCGAACCTCTCAACCCCAAGAGTGTCCACCCTTATGTCTCAATCAGCTGTGGGTCTAGATATGGTCAATCCAGGTTGCATCACAGCCCCTGAACGAATTTTGTAAGAATTTCTCTCTCTTTCACTGTCTTTGTTTCACGGGTTTTGAAAAGTAATTTATTTTTATACTGGGGTTTAGCTGCTTTTCACGGCTGTGTTTATGCCGCTTTACACCCCCTTGACTCACTTACAGAGAGATATCAATACATAGGTTTGAAGATTCTTACTAGTCAGATATATTCTTGTGCAGTGAATAGGGGGTGTTGAGTCCAGTTCACTGAGCAAGGAATAGATCTTGTCTATTACATATTGGGTTTATGGAATAGTATCTGAGCTAATTTGAAACCCTTGTTTTATGCATCACCCCACCTCACCTTTCCCGTTCAGCAGCCATAGTGTGTTTCCTAAACGTGTGACTCTGTTCTGTTTTGCAATTCAGTTCAACTGTAGCGGTTTTTACATTCCCTCTATAAGTGATATCTTAGGATAAGTGTCTTTTTCTGTGTGACTTATTTCACTTAGAATCGTCGTACCTAAATCCACTCATCGTGCTGCTACTAGCCTTATGACGTTGATTTCATGGCTGACTGATATTCCATTGTACATGAGGACCCCAACTTCTTTATCCATTTTTCTCTTTCCTAGGATATTTAAGGTGTAATGAAGTGCGGGTTCTTGTCAACAGAGCAGCCCTAAACTTTGGGGTGCCTGTGTCTTGCTGATTTTTAGTTTTCCCAATTTATACGCCCATGAGTGGAAGTGCCCTATGCTCTCCAAGCTGTGTTTTTTAGATGTTTCAGAACACACCGTACACTTCTCCAGAGTGGCTGTTGGCAATTTACATCCCACCCATCAGCGTAGCAAGGCTCCCATTTCTCCATGGCCGGTCCTGCATTTCTGGTTTGGACACTTTTTTCCGCATGGCCCTTTTGCCCGCTGGGAAGCGAGACTTCTTTGGAGGGCTGATTGGCCTTTCCAGGTTGCTTGGTTGGCCAAAAAGGGCGTATGCGTTTTTTCCTGAATATATTCAGGAAAAAACGCATACGCCCTTTTTGGCCAAGGGCATCATTGTCCACATTTTGCCGCTTTTCATATGCTTTCAAGGCGATTCGAATCTACCTCCTGAAATCTGTATCCTGCAATTCTGCCTTGCTTTCAATGCCTCTTCGTTACCTTCCCTTAATATATTTGTGGACGAGAGGTATCATTTAAAACTCTGCAGGTTTGTGAATTGCAGTGCCCCTGAGCTCCATTTTTCAACTCGCTTTTTTGGGAGCTGGCCGCAAAAGCGCAGGATTGCTTCAGGCCCTCTTCTGGTTCTGGGGGGCAGGCTGAGCTTGTGCTTAATTCTTCTGCCTGATGGGAAAATAGAGTGACCTGTGCCTGTCCCAACACCTAGAGCTAGTCTCTCATTGGTTCCCCCTCTTCCCGTTCATCCTCAGGACAAATTGCAACCTGTACGGAACAGGAGGTTAAAAGTGCTGATTCTCCAAGGAGGGAGATGGCTAGTAAATCGGCTGGAATGGCGAACCCGAGCAAAGGAGATGAGAAATGAGGTGCGTTTTAGAAACCTTTCCCGATCACACGGTGTACCATCTTCTGGGTTTCTCATGCCTGTTTTCGATGTAGGAAGATGCCCTTGAACCTGGAGATTTGGGACCCATGGGATGGGTACCATGCAGTATTACTTGAAAGGGTCTGCGTTGGCTCACCCAACCTCACCGAAACTCTCAGCCCCAAGAGTGTCCACCCTTATGTCTCAATTAGCTGTGGGTCTAGGTATGGTCAATCCAGGTTGCATCACAGCCCCTGAACGAATTTTGTAAGAATTTCTCTCTCTTTCACTGTCTTTGTTTCACGGGTTTTGAAAAGTAATTTATTTTTATAATGGGGTTTAGCTGCTTTTCACGGCTGTGTTTATGCCGCTCTACACCCCCTTGACTCACTTACAGAGAGATATCAATACATAGGTTTGAAGATTCTTACTAGTCAGATATATTCTTGTGCAGTGAATAGGGGGTGTTGAGTCCAGTTCACTGAAAAAGGAATAGGTCTTGTCTCTTACATATTGGGTTTATGGAACGGTATCTGAGCTAATTTGAAACCCTTGTTTTATGCATCACCCCACCTCACCTTTCCCGTTCAGCAGCCATAGTGTGTTTCCTAAACGTGTGACTCTGTTCTGTTTTGCAATTCAGTTCAACTGTAGCGGTTTTTACATTGCCTCTAGAAGTGATATCTTAGGATAAGTGTCTTTTTCTGTGTGACTTATTTCACTTAGAATCGTCGTACCTAAATCCACTCATCGTGCTGCTACTAGCCTTATGACGTTGATTTCATGGCTGAGTGATATTCCATTGTACATGAGGACCACAACTTCTTTATCCATTTTTCTCTTTCCTAGGATATTTAAGGTGTAATGAAGTGGGGGTTCTTGTCAACAGAGCAGCCCTAAACTTTGGGGTGCCTGTGTCTTGCTGATTTTTAGTTTTCCCAATTTATACGCCCATGAGTGGAAGTGCCCTATGCTCTCCAAGCTGTGTTTTTTAGATGTTTCAGAACACACCGTACACTTCTCCAGAGTGGCTGTTGGCAATTTACATCCCACCCATCAGCGTAGCAAGGCTCCCATTTCTCCATGGCCGGTCCTGCATTTCTGGTTTGGACACTTTTTTCCGCATGGCCGTTTTGCCCGCTGGGAAGCGAGACTTCTTTGGAGCGCTGATTTGCCTTTCCAGGTTGCTTGGTTGGCCAAAAAGGGCGTATGCGTGTTTTCCTGAATATATTCAGGAAAAAACGCATACGCCCTTTTTGGCCAAGGGCATCATTGTCCACGTTTTGCCGCTTTTCATGTGCTTTCAAGGCGATTCGAATCTACCTCCTGAAATCTGTTTCCTGCAATTCTGCCTTGCTTTCAAAGCCTCTTCGTTGCCTTCCCTTAATATATTTGTGGACGAGAGGTATCATTTAAAACTCTGCAGGTTTGTGAATTGCAGTGCCCCTGAGCTCCATTTTTCAACTCGCTTTTTTGGGAGCTGGCCGCCAAAGCGCAGGATTGCTTCAGGCCCTCTTCTGGTTCTGGGGGGCAGGCTGAGCTTGTGCTTAATTCTTCTGCCTGATGGGAAAATAGAGTGACCTGTGCCTGTCCCAACACCTAGAGCTAGTCTCTCATTGGTTCCCCCTCTTCCCGTTCATCCTCAGGACAAATTGCAACCTGTACGGAACAGGAGATTAAAAGTGCTGATTCTCCAAGGAGGGAGATGGCTAGTAAATCGGCTGGAATGGCGAACCCGAGCAAAGGAGATGAGAAATGAGGTGCGTTTTAGAAACCTTTCCCGATCAAACGGTGTACCATCTTCTGGGTTTCTCATGCCTGTTTTCGACGTAGGAAGATGCCCTTGAACCTGGAGATTTGGGACCCATGGGATGGGTACCATGCAGTATTACTTGAAAGGGTCTGCGTTGGCTCACCCAATCTCACCGAACCTCTCAGCCCCAAGAGTGTCCACCCTTATGTCTCAATCAGCTGTGGGTCTAGATATGGTCAATCCAGGTTGCATCACAGCCCCTGAACGAATTTTGTAAGAATTCCTCTCTCTTTCACTGTCTTTGTTTCACGGGTTTTGAAAAGTAATTTATTTTTATAATGGGGTTTAGCTGCTTTTCACGGCTGTGTTTATGCCGCTTTACACCCCCTTGACTCACTTACAGAGAGATATCAATACATAGGTTTGAAGATTCTTACTAGTCAGATATATTCTTGTGCGGTGAATAGGGGGTGTTGAGTCCAGTTCACTGAGCAAGGAATAGGTCTTGTCTATTACATATTGGGTTTATGGAATAGTATCTGAGCTAATTTGAAATCCTTGTTTTATGCATCACCCCACCTCACCTTTCCCGTTCAGCAGCCATAGTGTGTTTCCTAAACGTGTGACTCTGTTCTGTTTTGCAATTCAGTTCAAGTGTAGCGGTTTTTACATTCCCTCTATAAGTGATATCTTAGGATAAGTGTCTTTTTCTGTGTGACTTATTTCACTTAGAATCGTCGTACCTAAATCCACTCATCGTGCTGCTACTAGCCTTATGACGTTGATTTCATGGCTGACTGATATTCCATTGTACATGAGGACCCCAACTTCTTTATCCATTTTTCTCTTTCCTAGGATATTTAAGGTGTAATGAAGTGCGGGTTCTTGTCAACAGAGCAGCCCTAAACTTTGGGGTGCCTGTGTCTTGCTGATTTTTAGTTTTCCCAATTTATACGCCCATGAGTGGAAGTGCCCTATGCTCTCCAAGCTGTGTTTTTTAGATGTTTCAGAACACACCGTACACTTCTCCAGAGTGGCTGTTGGCAATTTACATCCCACCCATCAGCGTAGCAAGGCTCCCATTTCTCCATGGCCGGTCCTGCATTTCTGGTTTGGACACTTTTTTCCGCATGGCCCTTTTGCCCGCTGGGAAGCGAGACTTCTTTGGAGCGCTGATTGGCCTTTCCAGGTTGCTTGGTTGGCCAAAAAGGGCGTATGCGTTTTTTCCTGAATATATTCAGGAAAAAACGCATACGCCCTTTTTGGCCAAGGGCATCATTGTCCACATTTTGCCGCTTTTCATATGCTTTCAAGGCGATTCGAATCTACCTCCTGAAATCTGTTTCCTGCAATTCTGCCTTGCTTTCAATGCCTCTTCGTTGCCTTCCCTTAATATATTTGTGGACGAGAGGTATCATTTAAAACTCTGCAGGTTTGTGAATTGCAGTGCCCCTGAGCTCCATTTTTCAACTCGCTTTTTTGGGAGCTGGCCGCAAAAGCGCAGGATTGCTTCAGGCCCTCTTCTGGTTCTGGGGGGCAGGCTGAGCTTGTGCTTAATTCTTCTGCCTGATGGGAAAATAGAGTGACCTGTGCCTGTCCCAACACCTAGAGCTAGTCTCTCATTGGTTCCCCCTCTTCCCGTTCATCCTCAGGACAAATTGCAACCTGTACGGAACAGGAGGTTAAAAGTGCTGATTCTCCAAGGAGGGAGATGGCTAGTAAATCGGCTGGAATGGCGAACCCGAGCAAAGGAGATGAGAAATGAGGTGCATTTTAGAAACCTTTCTCGATCACACGGTGTACCATCTTCTGGGTTTCTCATGCCTGTTTTCGATGTAGGAAGATGCCCTTGAACCTGGAGATTTGGGACCCATGGGATGGGTACCATGCAGTATTACTTGAAAGGGTCTGCGTTGGCTCACCCAAGCTCACCGAACCTCTCAGCCCCAAGAGTGTCCACCCTTATGTCTCAATCAGCTGTGGGTCTAGGTATGGTCAATCCAGGTTGCATCACAGCCCCTGAACGAATTTTGTAAGAATTTCTCTCTCTTTCACTGTCTTTGTTTCACGGGTTTTGAAAAGTAATTTATTTTTATAATGGGGTTTAGCTGCTTTTCACGGCTGTGTTTATGCCGCTCTACACCCCCTTGACTCACTTACAGAGAGATATCAATACATAGGTTTGAAGATTCTTACTAGTCAGATATATTCTTGTGCAGTGAATAGGGGGTGTTGAGTCCAGTTCACTGAAAAAGGAATAGGTCTTGTCTCTTACATATTGGGTTTATGGAACGGTATCTGAGCTAATTTGAAACCCTTGTTTTATGCATCACCCCACCTCACCTTTCCCGTTCAGCAGCCATAGTGTGTTTCCTAAACGTGTGACTCTGTTCTGTTTTGCAATTCAGTTCAAGTGTAGCGGTTTTTACATTCCCTCTATAAGTGATATCTTAGGATAAGTGTCTTTTTCTGTGTGACTTATTTCACTTAGAATCGTCGTACCTAAATCCACTTATCGTGCTGCTACTAGCCTTATGACGTTGATTTCATGGCTGAGTGATATTCCATTGTACATGAGGACCACAACTTCTTTATCCATTTTTCTCTTTCCTAGGATATTTAAGGTGTAATGAAGTGGGGGTTCTTGTCAACAGAGCAGCCCTAAACTTTGGGGTGCCTGTGTCTTGCTGATTTTTAGTTTTCCCAATTTATACGCCCATGAGTGGAAGTGCCCTATGCTCTCCAAGCTGTGTTTTTTAGATGTTTCAGAACACACCGTACACTTCTCCAGAGTGGCTGTTGGCAATTTACATCCCACCCATCAGCGTAGCAAGGCTCCCATTTCTCCATGGCCGGTCCTGCATTTCTGGTTTGGACACTTTTTTCCGCATGGCCCTTTTGCCCGCTGGGAAGCGAGACTTCTTTGGAGCGCTGATTGGCCTTTCCAGGTTGCTTGGTTGGCCAAAAAGGGCGTATGCGTTTTTTCCTGAATATATTCAGGAAAAAACGCATACGCCCTTTTTGGCCAAGGGCATCATTGTCCACGTTTTGCCGCTTTTCATGTGCTTTCAAGGCGATTCGAATCTACCTCCTGAAATCTGTTTCCTGCAATTCTGCCTTGCTTTCAAAGCCTCTTCGTTGCCTTCCCTTAATATATTTGTGGACGAGAGGTATCATTTCAAACTCTGCAGGTTTGTGAATTGCAGTGCCCCTGAGCTCCATTTTTCAAATCGCTTTTTTGGGAGGTGGCCGCAAAAGCGCAGGATTGCTTCAGGCCCTCTTCTGTTTCTGGGGGGCAGGCTGAGCTTGTGCTTAATTCTTCTGCCTGATGGGAAAATAGAGTGACCTGTGCCTGTCCCAACACCTAGAGCTAGTCTCTCATTGGTTCCCCCTCTTCCCGTTCATCCTCAGGACAAATTGCAACCTGTACGGAACAGGAGGTTAAAGGTGCTGATTCTCCAAGGAGGGAGATGGCTAGTAAACCGGCTGGAATGGCGAACCCGAGCAAAGGAGATGAGAAATGAGGTGCGTTTTAGAAACCTTTCCCGATCACACGGTGTACCATCTTCTGGGTTTCTCATGCCTGTTTTCGACGTAGGAAGATGCCCTTGAACCTGGAGATTTGGGACCCATGGGATGGGTACCATGCAGTATTACTTGAAAGGGTCTGCGTTGGCTCACCCAACCTCACCGAACCTCTCAGCCCCAAGAGTGTCCAACCTTATGTCTCAATCAGCTGTGGGTCTAGATATGGTCAATCCAGGTTGCATCACAGCCCCTGAACGAATTTTGTAAGAATTTCTCTCTCTTTCACTGTCTTTGTTTCACGGGTTTTGAAAAGTAATTTATTTTTATAATGGGGTTTAGCTGCTTTTCACGGCTGTGTTTATGCCGCTTTACACCCCCTTGACTCACTTACAGAGAGATATCAATACATAGGTTTGAAGATTCTTACTAGTCAGATATATTCTTGTGCGGTGAATAGGGTGTGTTGAGTCCAGTTCACTGAGCAAGGAATAGGTCTTGTCTATTACATATTGGGTTTATGGAACAGTATCTGAGCTAATTTGAAACCCTTGTTTTATGCATCACCCCACCTCACCTTTCCCGTTCAGCAGCCATAGTGTGTTTCCTAAACGTGTGACTCTGTTCTGTTTTGCAATTCAGTTCAAGTGTAGCGGTTTTTACATTCCCTCTATAAGTGATATCTTAGGATAAGTGTCTTTTTCTGTGTGACTTATTTCACTTAGAATCGTCGTACCTAAATCCACTCATCGTGCTGCTACTAGCCTTATGACGTTGATTTCATGGCTGAGTGATATTCCATTGTACATGAGGACCACAACTTCTTTATCCATTTTTCTCTTTCCTAGGATATTTAAGGTGTAATGAAGTGGGGGTTCTTGTCCACAGAGCAGCCCTAAACTTTGGGGTGCCTGTGTCTTGCTGATTTTTAGTTTTCCCAATTTATACGCCCATGAGTGGAAGTGCCCTATGCTCTCCAAGCTGTGTTTTTTAGATGTTTCAGAACACACCGTACACTTCTCCAGAGTGGCTGTTGGCAATTTACATCCCGCGCATCAGCGTAGCAAGGCTCCCATTTCTCCATGGCCGGTCCTGCATTTCTGGTTTGGACACTTTTTTCCGCATGGCCCTTTTGCCCGCTGGGGAGCGAGACTTCTTTGGAGCGCTGATTGGCCTTTCCAGGTTGCTTGGTTGGCCAAAAAGGGCTTTTGCGTTTTTTCCTGAATATATTCAGGAAAAAACGCATACGCCCTTTTTGGCCAAGGGCATCATTGTCCACGTTTTGCCGCTTTTCATGTGCTTTCAAGGCGATTCGAATCTACCTCCTGAAATCTGTTTCCTGCAATTCTGCCTTGCTTTCAAAGCCTCTTCGTTGCCTTCCCTTAATATATTTGTGGACGAGAGGTATCATTTAAAACTCTGCAGGTTTGTGAATTGCAGTGCCCCTGAGCTCCATTTTTCAACTCGCTTTTTTGGGAGCTGGCCGCAAAAGCGCAGGATTGCTTCAGGCCCTCTTCTGGTTCTGGGGGGCAGGCTGAGCTTGTGCTTAATTCTTCTGCCTGATGGGAAAAGAGAGTGACCTGTGCCTGTCCCAACACCTAGAGCTAGTCTCTCATTGGTTCCCCCTCTTCCCGTTCATCCTCAGGACAAATTGCAACCTGTACGGAACAGGAGGTTAAAGGTGCTGATTCTCCAAGGAGGGAGATGGCTAGTAAATCGGCTGGAATGGCGAACCCGAGCAAAGGAGATGAGAAATGAGGTGCGTTTTAGAAACCTTTCCCGATCACACGGTGTACCATCTTCTGGGTTTCTCATGCCTGTTTTCGACGTAGGAAGATGCCCTTGAACCTGGAGATTTGGGACCCATGGGATGGGTACCATGCAGTATTACTTGAAAGGGTCTGCGTTGGCTCACCCAACCTCACCGAACCTCTCAGCCCCAAGAGTGTCCACCCTTATGTCTCAATCAGCTGTGGGTCTAGATATGGTCAATCCAGGTTGCATCACAGCCCCTGAACGAATTTTGTAAGAATTTCTCTCTCTTTCACTGTCTTTGTTTCACGGGTTTTGAAAAGTAATTTATTTTTATAATGGGGTTTAGCTGCTTTTCACGGCTGTGTTTATGCCGCTTTACACCCCCTTGACTCACTTACAGAGAGATATCAATACATAGGTTTGAAGATTCTTACTAGTCAGATATATTCTTGTGCGGTGAATAGGGGGTGTTGAGTCCAGTTCACTGAAAAAGGAATAGGTCTTGTCTCTTACATATTGGGTTTATGGAACAGTATCTGAGCTAATTTGAAACCCTTGTTTTATGCATCACCCCACCTCACCTTTCCCGTTCAGCAGCCATAGTGTGTTTCCTAAACGTGTGACTCTGTTCTGTTTTGCAATTCAGTTCAAGTGTAGCGGTTTTTACATTCCCTCTAGAAGTGATATCTTAGGATAAGTGTCTTTTTCTGTGTGACTTATTTCACTTAGAATCGTCGTACCTAAATCCACTCATCGTGCTGCTACTAGCCTTATGACGTTGATTTCATGGCTGAGTGATATTCCATTGTACATGAGGACCACAACTTCTTTATCCATTTTTCTCTTTCCTAGGATATTTAAGGTGTAATGAAGTGGGGGTTCTTGTCAACAGAGCAGCCCTAAACTTTGGGGTGCCTGTGTCTTGCTGATTTTTAGTTTTCCCAATTTATACGCCCATGAGTGGAAGTGCCCTATGCTCTCCAAGCTGTGTTTTTTAGATGTTTCAGAACACACCGTACACTTCTCCAGAGTGGCTGTTGGCAATTTACATCCCGCCCATCAGCGTAGCAAGGCTCCCATTTCTCCATGGCCGGTCCTGCATTTCTGGTTTGGACACTTTTTTCCGCATGGCCCTTTTGCCCACTGGGAAGCGAGACTTCTTTGGAGCGCTGATTGGCCTTTCCAGGTTGCTTGGTTGGCCAAAAAGGGCGTATGCGTTTTTCCTGAATATATTCAGGAAAAAACGCATACGCCCTTTTAGGCCAAGGGCATCATTGTCCACGTTTTGCCGCTTTTCATGTGCTTTCAAGGCGATTCGAATCTACCTCCTGAAATCTGTTTCCTGCAATTCTTCCTTGCTTTCAAAGCCTCTTCGTTGCCTTCCCTTAATATATTTGTGGACGAGAGGTATCATTTAAAACTCTGCAGGTTTGTGAATTGCAGTGCCCCTGAGCTCCATTTTTCAACTCGCTTTTTTGGGAGCTGGCCGCAAAAGCGCAGGATTGCTTCAGGCCCTCTTCTGGTTCTGGGGGGCAGGCTGAGCTTGTGCTTAATTCTTCTTCCTGATGGGAAAATAGAGTGACCTGTGCCTGTCCCAACACCTAGAGCTAGTCTCTCATTGGTTCCCCCTCTTCCCGTTCATCCTCAGGACAAATTGCAACCTGTACGGAACAGGAGGTTAAAGGTGCTGATTCTCCAAGGAGGGAGATGGCTAGTAAACCGGCTGGAATGGCGAACCCGAGCAAAGGAGATGAGAAATGAGGTGCGTTTTAGAAACCTTTCCCGATCACACGGTGTACCATCTTCTGGGTTTCTCATGCCTGTTTTCGACGTAGGAAGATGCCCTTGAACCTGGAGATTTGGGACCCATGGGATGGGTACCATGCAGTATTACTTGAAAGGGTCTGCGTTGGCTCACCCAACCTCACCGAACCTCTCAGCCCCAAGAGTGTCCACCCTTATGTCTCAATCAGCTGTGGGTCTAGATATGGTCAATCCAGGTTGCATCACAGCCCCTGAACGAATTTTGTAAGAATTTCTCTCTCTTTCACTGTCTTTGTTTCACGGGTTTTGAAAAGTAATTTATTTTTATAATGGGGTTTAGCTGCTTTTCACGGCTGTGTTTATGCCGCTTTACACCCCCTTGACTCACTTACAGAGAGATATCAATACATAGGTTTGAAGATTCTTACTAGTCAGATATATTCTTGTGCGGTGAATAGGGGGTGTTGAGTCCAGTTCACTGAAAAAGGAATAGGTCTTGTCTCTTACATATTGGGTTTATGGAACGGTATCTGAGCTAATTTGAAACCCTTGTTTTATGCATCACCCCACCTCACCTTTCCCGTTCAGCAGCCATAGTGTGTTTCCTAAACGTGTGACTCTGTTCTGTTTTGCAATTCAGTTCAAGTGTAGCGGTTTTTACATTCCCTCTATAAGTGATATCTTAGGATAAGTGTCTTTTTCTGTGTGACTTATTTCACTTAGAATCGTCGTACCTAAATCCACTCATCGTGCTGCTACTAGCCTTATGACGTTGATTTCATGGCTGAGTGATATTCCATTGTACATGAGGACCCCAACTTCTTTATCCATTTTTCTCTTTCCTAGGATATTTAAGGTGTAATGAAGTGGGGGTTCTTGTCCACAGAGCAGCCCTAAACTTTGGGGTGCCTGTGTCTTGCTGATTTTTAGTTTTCCCAATTTATACGCCCATGAGTGGAAGTGCCCTATGCTCTCCAAGCTGTGTTTTTTAGATGTTTCAGAACACACCGTACACTTCTCCAGAGTGGCTGTTGGCAATTTACATCCCGCGCATCAGCGTAGCAAGGCTCCCATTTCTCCATGGCCGGTCCTGCATTTCTGGTTTGGACACTTTTTTCCGCATGGCCCTTTTGCCCGCTGGGGAGCGAGACTTCTTTGGAGCGCTGATTGGCCTTTCCAGGTTGCTTGGTTGGCCAAAAAGGGCTTTTGCGTTTTTTCCTGAATATATTCAGGAAAAAACGCATACGCCCTTTTTGGCCAAGGGCATCATTGTCCACGTTTTGCCGCTTTTCATGTGCTTTCAAGGCGATTCGAATCTACCTCCTGAAATCTGTTTCCTGCAATTCTGCCTTGCTTTCAAAGCCTCTTCGTTGCCTTCCCTTAATATATTTGTGGACGAGAGGTATCATTTAAAACTCTGCAGGTTTGTGAATTGCAGTGCCCCTGAGCTCCATTTTTCAACTCGCTTTTTTGGGAGCTGGCCGCAAAAGCGCAGGATTGCTTCAGGCCCTCTTCTGGTTCTGGGGGGCAGGCTGAGCTTGTGCTTAATTCTTCTGCCTGATGGGAAAAGAGAGTGACCTGTGCCTGTCCCAACACCTAGAGCTAGTCTCTCATTGGTTCCCCCTCTTCCCGTTCATCCTCAGGACAAATTGCAACCTGTACGGAACAGGAGGTTAAAGGTGCTGATTCTCCAAGGAGGGAGATGGCTAGTAAATCGGCTGGAATGGCGAACCCGAGCAAAGGAGATGAGAAATGAGGTGCGTTTTAGAAACCTTTCCCGATCACACGGTGTACCATCTTCTGGGTTTCTCATGCCTGTTTTCGACGTAGGAAGATGCCCTTGAACCTGGAGATTTGGGACCCATGGGATGGGTACCATGCAGTATTACTTGAAAGGGTCTGCGTTGGCTCACCCAACCTCACCGAACCTCTCAGCCCCAAGAGTGTCCACCCTTATGTCTCAATCAGCTGTGGGTCTAGATATGGTCAATCCAGGTTGCATCACAGCCCCTGAACGAATTTTGTAAGAATTTCTCTCTCTTTCACTGTCTTTGTTTCACGGGTTTTGAAAAGTAATTTATTTTTATAATGGGGTTTAGCTGCTTTTCACGGCTGTGTTTATGCCGCTTTACACCCCCTTGACTCAGTTACAGAGAGATATCAATACATAGGTTTGAAGATTCTTACTAGTCAGATATATTCTTGTGCGGTGAATAGGGGGTGTTGAGTCCAGTTCACTGAAAAAGGAATAGGTCTTGTCTCTTACATATTGGGTTTATGGAACAGTATCTGAGCTAATTTGAAACCCTTGTTTTATGCATCACCCCACCTCACCTTTCCCGTTCAGCAGCCATAGTGTGTTTCCTAAACGTGTGACTCTGTTCTGTTTTGCAATTCAGTTCAAGTGTAGCGGTTTTTACATTCCCTCTAGAAGTGATATCTTAGGATAAGTGTCTTTTTCTGTGTGACTTATTTCACTTAGAATCGTCGTACCTAAATCCACTCATGGTGCTGCTACTAGACTTATGACGTTGATTTCATGGCTGAGTGATATTCCATTGTACATGAGGACCACAACTTCTTTATCCATTTTTCTCTTTCCTAGGATATTTAAGGTGTAATGAAGTGGGGGTTCTTGTCAACAGAGCAGCCCTAAACTTTGGGGTGCCTGTGTCTTGCTGATTTTTAGTTTTCCCAATTTATACGCCCATGAGTGGAAGTGCCCTATGCTCTCCAAGCTGTGTTTTTTAGATGTTTCAGAACACACCGTACACTTCTCCAGAGTGGCTGTTGGCAATTTACATCCCGCCCATCAGCGTAGCAAGGCTCCCATTTCTCCATGGCCGGTCCTGCATTTCTGGTTTGGACACTTTTTTCCCCATGGCCCTTTTGCCCGCTGGGAAGCGAGACTTCTTTGGAGCGCTGATTGGCCTTTCCAGGTTGCTTGGTTGGCCAAAAAGGGCTTTTGCGTTTTTTCCTGAATATATTCAGGAAAAAACGCATACGCCCTTTTTGGCCAAGGGCATCATTGTCCACGTTTTGCCGCTTTTCATGTGCTTTCAAGGCGATTCGAATCTACCTCCTGAAATCTGTTTCCTGCAATTCTGCCTTGCTTTCAAAGCCTCTTCGTTGCCTTCCCTTAATATATTTGTGGACGAGAGGTATCATTTAAAACTCTGCAGGTTTGTGAATTGCAGTGCCCCTGAGCTCCATTTTTCAACTCGCTTTTTTGGGAGCTGGCCGCCAAAGCGCAGGATTGCTTCAGGCCCTCTTCTGGTTCTGGGGGGCAGGCTGAGCTTGTGCTTAATTCTTCTGCCTGATGGGAAAATAGAGTGACCTGTGCCTGTCCCAACACCTAGAGCTAGTCTCTCATTGGTTCCCCCTCTTCCCGTTCATCCTCAGGACAAATTGCAACCTGTACGGAACAGGAGGTTAAAGGTGCTGATTCTCCAAGGAGGGAGATGGCTAGTAAATCGGCTGGAATGGCGAACCCGAGCAAAGGAGATGAGAAATGAGGTGCGTTTTAGAAACCTTTCCCGATCACACGGTGTACCATCTTCTGGGTTTCTCATGCCTGTTTTCGACGTAGGAAGATGCCCTTGAACCTGGAGATTTGGGACCCATGGGATGGGTACCATGCAGTATTACTTGAAAGGGTCTGCGTTGGCTCACCCAACCTCACCGAACCTCTCAGCCCCAAGAGTGTCCACCCTTATGTCTCAATCAGCTGTGGGTCTAGATATGGTCAATCCAGGTTGCATCACAGCCCCTGAACGAATTTTGTAAGAATTTCTCTCTCTTTCACTGTCTTTGTTTCACGGGTTTTGAAAAGTAATTTATTTTTATAATGGGGTTTAGCTGCTTTTCACGGCTGTGTTTATGCCGCTTTACACCCCCTTGACTCAGTTACAGAGAGATATCAATACATAGGTTTGAAGATTCTTACTAGTCAGATATATTCTTGTGCGGTGAATAGGGGGTGTTGAGTCCAGTTCACTGAAAAAGGAATAGGTCTTGTCTATTACATATTGGGTTTATGGAACAGTATCTGAGCTAATTTGAAACCCTTGTTTTATGCATCACCCCACCTCACCTTTCCCGTTCAGCAGCCATAGTGTGTTTCCTAAACGTGTGACTCTGTTCTGTTTTGCAATTCAGTTCAAGTGTAGCGGTTTTTACATTCCCTCTAGAAGTGATATCTTAGGATAAGTGTCTTTTTCTGTGTGACTTATTTCACTTAGAATCGTCGTACCTAAATCCACTCATCGTGCTGCTACTAGCCTTATGACGTTGATTTCATGGCTGAGTGATATTCCATTGTACATGAGGACCACAACTTCTTTATCCATTTTTCTCTTTCCTAGGATATTTAAGGTGTAATAAAGTGGGGGTTCTTGTCAACAGAGCAGCCCTAAACTTTGGGGTGCCTGTGTCTTGCTGATTTTTAGTTTTCCCAATTTATACGCCCATGAGTGGAAGTGCCCTATGCTCTCCAAGCTGTGTTTTTTAGATGTTTCAGAACACACCGTACACTTCTCCAGAGTGGCTGTTGGCAATTTACATCCCGCCCATCAGCGTAGCAAGGCTCCCATTTCTCCATGGCCGGTCCTGCATTTCTGGTTTGGACACTTTTTTCCCCATGGCCCTTTTGCCCGCTGGGAAGCGAGACTTCTTTGGAGCGCTGATTGGCCTTTCCAGGTTGCTTGGTTGGCCAAAAAGGGCGTATGCGTTTTTCCTGAATATATTCAGGAAAAAACGCATACGCCCTTTTAGGCCAAGGGCATCATTGTCCACGTTTTGCCGCTTTTCATGTGCTTTCAAGGCGATTCGAATCTACCTCCTGAAATCTGTTTCCTGCAATTCTTCCTTGCTTTCAAAGCCTCTTCGTTGCCTTCCCTTAATATATTTGTGGACGAGAGGTATCATTTAAAACTCTGCAGGTTTGTGAATTGCAGTGCCCCTGAGCTCCATTTTTCAACTCGCTTTTTTGGGAGCTGGCCGCAAAAGCGCAGGATTGCTTCAGGCCCTCTTCTGGTTCTGGGGGGCAGGCTGAGCTTGTGCTTAATTCTTCTTCCTGATGGGAAAATAGAGTGACCTGTGCCTGTCCCAACACCTAGAGCTAGTCTCTCATTGGTTCCCCCTCTTCCCGTTCATCCTCAGGACAAATTGCAACCTGTACGGAACAGGAGGTTAAAGGTGCTGATTCTCCAAGGAGGGAGATGGCTAGTAAACCGGCTGGAATGGCGAACCCGAGCAAAGGAGATGAGAAATGAGGTGCGTTTTAGAAACCTTTCCCGATCACACGGTGTACCATCTTCTGGGTTTCTCATGCCTGTTTTCGACGTAGGAAGATGCCCTTGAACCTGGAGATTTGGGACCCATGGGATGGGTACCATGCAGTATTACTTGAAAGGGTCTGCGTTGGCTCACCCAACCTCACCGAACCTCTCAGCCCCAAGAGTGTCCACCCTTATGTCTCAATCAGCTGTGGGTCTAGATATGGTCAATCCAGGTTGCATCACAGCCCCTGAACGAATTTTGTAAGAATTTCTCTCTCTTTCACTGTCTTTGTTTCACGGGTTTTGAAAAGTAATTTATTTTTATAATGGGGTTTAGCTGCTTTTCACGGCTGTGTTTATGCCGCTTTACACCCCCTTGACTCACTTACAGAGAGATATCAATACATAGGTTTGAAGATTCTTACTAGTCAGATATATTCTTGTGCGGTGAATAGGGGGTGTTGAGTCCAGTTCACTGAAAAAGGAATAGGTCTTGTCTCTTACATATTGGGTTTATGGAACGGTATCTGAGCTAATTTGAAACCCTTGTTTTATGCATCACCCCACCTCACCTTTCCCATTCAGCAGCCATAGTGTGTTTCCTAAACGTGTGACTCTGTTCTGTTTTGCAATTCAGTTCAAGTGTAGCGGTTTTTACATTCCCTCTATAAGTGATATCTTAGGATAAGTGTCTTTTTCTGTGTGACTTATTTCACTTAGAATCGTCGTACCTAAATCCACTCATCGTGCTGCTACTAGCCTTATGACGTTGATTTCATGGCTGAGTGATATTCCATTGTACATGAGGACCACAACTTCTTTATCCATTTTTCTCTTTCCTAGGATATTTAAGGTGTAATGAAGTGGGGGTTCTTGTCCACAGAGCAGCCCTAAACTTTGGGGTGCCTGTGTCTTGCTGATTTTTAGTTTTCCCAATTTATACGCCCATGAGTGGAAGTGCCCTATGCTCTCCAAGCTGTGTTTTTTAGATGTTTCAGAACACACCGTACACTTCTCCAGAGTGGCTGTTGGCAATTTACATCCCGCGCATCAGCGTAGCAAGGCTCCCATTTCTCCATGGCCGGTCCTGCATTTCTGGTTTGGACACTTTTTTCCGCATGGCCCTTTTGCCCGCTGGGGAGCGAGACTTCTTTGGAGCGCTGATTGGCCTTTCCAGGTTGCTTGGTTGGCCAAAAAGGGCGTATGCGTTTTTTCCTGAATATATTCAGGAAAAAACGCATACGCCCTTTTTGGCCAAGGGCATCATTGTCCACGTTTTGCCGCTTTTCATGTGCTTTCAAGGCGATTCGAATCTACCTCCTGAAATCTGTTTCCTGCAATTCTGCCTTGCTTTCAAAGCCTCTTCGTTGCCTTCCCTTAATATATTTGTGGACGAGAGGTATCATTTAAAACTCTGCAGGTTTGTGAATTGCAGTGCCCCTGAGCTCCATTTTTCAACTCGCTTTTTTGGGAGCTGGCCGCAAAAGCGCAGGATTGCTTCAGGCCCTCTTCTGGTTCTGGGGGGCAGGCTGAGCTTGTGCTTAATTCTTCTGCCTGATGGGAAAAGAGAGTGACCTGTGCCTGTCCCAACACCTAGAGCTAGTCTCTCATTGGTTCCCCCTCTTCCCGTTCATCCTCAGGACAAATTGCAACCTGTACGGAACAGGAGGTTAAAGGTGCTGATTCTCCAAGGAGGGAGATGGCTAGTAAACCGGCTGGAATGGCGAACCCGAGCAAAGGAGATGAGAAATGAGGTGCGTTTTAGAAACCTTTCCCGATCACACGGTGTACCATCTTCTGGGTTTCTCATGCCTGTTTTCGACGTAGGAAGATGCCCTTGAACCTGGAGATTTGGGACCCATGGGATGGGTACCATGCAGTATTACTTGAAAGGGTCTGCGTTGGCTCACCCAACCTCACCGAACCTCTCAGCCCCAAGAGTGTCCACCCTTATGTCTCAATCAGCTGTGGGTCTAGATATGGTCAATCCAGGTTGCATCACAGCCCCTGAACGAATTTTGTAAGAATTTCTCTCTCTTTCACTGTCTTTGTTTCACGGGTTTTGAAAAGTAATTTATTTTTATAATGGGGTTTAGCTGCTTTTCACGGCTGTGTTTATGCCGCTTTACACCCCCTTGACTCACTTACAGAGAGATATCAATACATAGGTTTGAAGATTCTTACTAGTCAGATATATTCTTGTGCGGTGAATAGGGGGTGTTCAGTCCAGTTCACTGAAAAAGGAATAGGTCTTGTCTCTTACATATTGGGTTTATGGAACAGTATCTGAGCTAATTTGAAACCCTTGTTTTATGCATCACCCCACCTCACCTTTCCCGTTCAGCAGCCATAGTGTGTTTCCTAAACGTGTGACTCTGTTCTGTTTTTCAATTCAGTTCAAGTGTAGCGGGTTTTACATTCCCTCTATAATTGATATCTTAGGATAAGTGTCTTTTTCTGTGTGACTTATTTCACTTAGAATCGTCGTACCTAAATCCACTCATCGTGCTGCTACTAGCCTTATGACGTTGATTTCATGGCTGAGTGATATTCCATTGTACATGAGGACCACAACTTCTTTATCCATTTTTCTCTTTCCTAGGATATTTAAGGTGTAATGAAGTGGGGGTTCTTGTCCACAGAGCAGCCCTAAACTTTGGGGTGCCTGTGTCTTGCTGATTTTTAGTTTTCCCAATTTATACGCCCATGAGTGGAAGTGCCCTATGCTCTCCAAGCTGTGTTTTTTAGATGTTTCAGAACACACCGTACACTTCTCCAGAGTGGCTGTTGGCAATTTACATCCCACCCATCAGCGTAGCAAGGCTCCCATTTCTCCATGGCCGGTCCTGCATTTCTGGTTTGGACACTTTTTTCCGCATGGCCCTTTTGCCCGCTGGGGAGCGAGACTTCTTTGGAGCGCTGATTGGCCTTTCCAGGTTGCTTGGTTGGCCAAAAAGGGCGTATGCGTTTTTTCCTGAATATATTCAGGAAAAAACGCATACGCCCTTTTTGGCCAAGGGCATCATTGTCCACGTTTTGCCGCTTTTCATGTGCTTTCAAGGCGATTCGAATCTACCTCCTGAAATCTGTTTCCTGCAATTCTGCCTTGCTTTCAAAGCCTCTTCGTTGCCTTCCCTTAATATATTTGTGGACGAGAGGTATCATTTAAAACTCTGCAGGTTTGTGAATTGCAGTGCCCCTGAGCTCCATTTTTCAACTCGCTTTTTTGGGAGCTGGCCGCAAAAGCGCAGGATTGCTTCAGGCCCTCTTCTGGTTCTGGGGGGCAGGCTGAGCTTGTGCTTAATTCTTCTGCCTGATGGGAAAAGAGAGTGACCTGTGCCTGTCCCAACACCTAGAGCTAGTCTCTCATTGGTTCCCCCTCTTCCCGTTCATCCTCAGGACAAATTGCAACCTGTACGGAACAGGAGGTTAAAGGTGCTGATTCTCCAAGGAGGGAGATGGCTAGTAAACCGGCTGGAATGGCGAACCCGAGCAAAGGAGATGAGAAATGAGGTGCGTTTTAGAAACCTTTCCCGATCACACGGTGTACCATCTTCTGGGTTTCTCATGCCTGTTTTCGACGTAGGAAGATGCCCTTGAACCTGGAGATTTGGGACCCATGGGATGGGTACCATGCAGTATTACTTGAAAGGGTCTGCGTTGGCTCACCCAACCTCACCGAACCTCTCAGCCCCAAGAGTGTCCACCCTTATGTCTCAATCAGCTGTGGGTCTAGATATGGTCAATCCAGGTTGCATCACAGCCCCTGAACGAATTTTGTAAGAATTTCTCTCTCTTTCACTGTCTTTGTTTCACGGGTTTTGAAAAGTAATTTATTTTTATAATGGGGTTTAGCTGCTTTTCACGGCTGTGTTTATGCCGCTTTACACCCCCTTGACTCACTTACAGAGAGATATCAATACATAGGTTTGAAGATTCTTACTAGTCAGATATATTCTTGTGCGGTGAATAGGGGGTGTTGAGTCCAGTTCACTGAAAAAGGAATAGGTCTTGTCTCTTACATATTGGGTTTATGGAACAGTATCTGAGCTAATTTGAAACCCTTGTTTTATGCATCACCCCACCTCACCTTTCCCGTTCAGCAGCCATAGTGTGTTTCCTAAACGTGTGACTCTGTTCTGTTTTGTAATTCAGTTCACGTGTAGCGGTTTTTACATTCCCTCTATAAGTGATATCTTAGGATAAGTGTCTTTTTCTGTGTGACTTATTTCACTTAGAATCGTCGTACCTAAAACCACTCATCGTGCTGCTACTAGCCTTATGACGTTGATTTCATGGCTGAGTGATATTCCATTGTACATGAGGACCACAACTTCTTTATCCATTTTTCTCTTTCCTAGGATTTTTAAGGTGTAATGAAGTGGGGGTTCTTGTCCACAGAGCAGCCCTAAACTTTGGGGTGCCTGTGTCTTGCTGATTTTTAGTTTTCCCAATTTATACGCCCATGAGTGGAAGTGCCCTATGCTCTCCAAGCTGTGTTTTTTAGATGTTTCAGAACACACCGTACACTTCTCCAGAGTGGCTGTTGGCAATTTACATCCCGCCCATCAGCGTAGCAAGGCTCCCATTTCTCCATGGCCGGTCCTGCATTTCTGGTTTGGACACTTTTTTCCGCATGGCCCTTTTGCCCGCTGGGGAGCGAGACTTCTTTGGAGCGCTGATTGGCCTTTCCAGGTTGCTTGGTTGGCCAAAAAGGGCTTTTGCGTTTTTTCCTGAATATATTCAGGAAAAAACGCATACGCCCTTTTTGGCCAAGGGCATCATTGTCCACGTTTTGCCGCTTTTCATGTGCTTTCAAGGCGATTCGAATCTACCTCCTGAAATCTGTTTCCTGCAATTCTGCCTTGCTTTCAAAGCCTCTTCGTTGCCTTCCCTTAATATATTTGTGGACGAGAGGTATCATTTAAAACTCTGCAGGTTTGTGAATTGCAGTGCCCCTGAGCTCCATTTTTCAACTCGCTTTTTTGGGAGCTGGCCGCAAAAGCGCAGGATTGCTTCAGGCCCTCTTCTGGTTCTGGGGGGCAGGCTGAGCTTGTGCTTAATTCTTCTGCCTGATGGGAAAAGAGAGTGACCTGTGCCTGTCCCAACACCTAGAGCTAGTCTCTCATTGGTTCCCCCTCTTGCCGTTCATCCTCAGGACAAATTGCAACCTGTACGGAACAGGAGGTTAAAGGTGCTGATTCTCCAAGGAGGGAGATGGCTAGTAAACCGGCTGGAATGGCGAACCCGAGCAAAGGAGATGAGAAATGAGGTGCGTTTTAGAAACCTTTCCCGATCACACGGTGTACCATCTTCTGGGTTTCTCATGCCTGTTTTCGACGTAGGAAGATGCCCTTGAACCTGGAGATTTGGGACCCATGGGATGGGTACCATGCAGTATTACTTGAAAGGGTCTGCGTTGGCTCACCCAACCTCACCGAACCTCTCAGCCCCAAGAGTGTCCACCCTTATGTCTCAATCAGCTGTGGGTCTAGATATGGTCAATCCAGGTTGCATCACAGCCCCTGAACGAATTTTGTAAGAATTTCTCTCTCTTTCACTGTCTTTGTTTCACGGGTTTTGAAAAGTAATTTATTTTTATAATGGGGTTTAGCTGCTTTTCACGGCTGTGTTTATGCCGCTTTACACCCCCTTGACTCACTTACAGAGAGATATCAATACATAGGTTTGAAGATTCTTACTAGTCAGATATATTCTTGTGCGGTGAATAGGGGGTGTTGAGTCCAGTTCACTGAAAAAGGAATAGGTCTTGTCTCTTACATATTGGGTTTATGGAACAGTATCTGAGCTAATTTGAAACCCTTGTTTTATGCATCACCCCACCTCACCTTTCCCGTTCAGCAGCCATAGTGTGTTTCCTAAACGTGTGACTCTGTTCTGTTTTGTAATTCAGTTCACGTGTAGCGGTTTTTACATTCCCTCTATAAGTGATATCTTAGGATAAGTGTCTTTTTCTGTGTGACTTATTTCACTTAGAATCGTCGTACCTAAAACCACTCATCGTGCTGCTACTAGCCTTATGACGTTGATTTCATGGCTGAGTGATATTCCATTGTACATGAGGACCACAACTTCTTTATCCATTTTTCTCTTTCCTAGGATATTTAAGGTGTAATGAAGTGGGGGTTCTTGTCCACAGAGCAGCCCTAAACTTTGGGGTGCCTGTGTCTTGCTGATTTTTAGTTTTCCCAATTTATACGCCCATGAGTGGAAGTGCCCTATGCTCTCCAAGCTGTGTTTTTTAGATGTTTCAGAACACACCGTACACTTCTCCAGAGTGGCTGTTGGCAATTTACATCCCGCCCATCAGCGTAGCAAGGCTCCCATTTCTCCATGGCCGGTCCTGCATTTCTGGTTTGGACACTTTTTTCCGGATGGCCCTTTTGCCCGCTGGGGAGCGAGACTTCTTTGGAGCGCTGATTGGCCTTTCCAGGTTGCTTGGTTGGCCAAAAAGGGCTTTTGCGTTTTTTCCTGAATATATTCAGGAAAAAACGCATACGCCCTTTTTGGCCAAGGGCATCATTGTCCACGTTTTGCCGCTTTTCATGTGCTTTCAAGGCGATTCGAATCTACCTCCTGAAATCTGTTTCCTGCAATTCTGCCTTGCTTTCAAAGCCTCTTCGTTGCCTTCCCTTAATATATTTGTGGACGAGAGGTATCATTTAAAACTCTGCAGGTTTGTGAATTGCAGTGCCCCTGAGCTCCATTTTTCAACTCGCTTTTTTGGGAGCTGGCCGCAAAAGCGCAGGATTGCTTCAGGCCCTCTTCTGGTTCTGGGGGGCAGGCTGAGCTTGTGCTTAATTCTTCTGCCTGATGGGAAAAGAGAGTGACCTGTGCCTGTCCCAACACCTAGAGCTAGTCTCTCATTGGTTCCCCCTCTTCCCGTTCATCCTCAGGACAAATTGCAACCTGTACGGAACAGGAGGTTAAAGGTGCTGATTCTCCAAGGAGGGAGATGGCTAGTAAACCGGCTGGAATGGCGAACCCGAGCAAAGGAGATGAGAAATGAGGTGCGTTTTAGAAACCTTTCCCGATCACACGGTGTACCATCTTCTGGGTTTCTCATGCCTGTTTTCGACGTAGGAAGATGCCCTTGAACCTGGAGATTTGGGACCCATGGGATGGGTACCATGCAGTATTACTTGAAAGGGTCTGCGTTGGCTCACCCAACCTCACCGAACCTCTCAGCCCCAAGAGTGTCCACCCTTATGTCTCAATCAGCTGTGGGTCTAGATATGGTCAATCCAGGTTGCATCACAGCCCCTGAACGAATTTTGTAAGAATTTCTCTCTCTTTCACTGTCTTTGTTTCACGGGTTTTGAAAAGTAATTTATTTTTATAATGGGGTTTAGCTGCTTTTCACGGCTGTGTTTATGCCGCTTTACACCCCCTTGACTCACTTACAGAGAGATATCAATACATAGGTTTGAAGATTCTTACTAGTCAGATATATTCTTGTGTGGTGAATAGGGGGTGTTGAGTCCAGTTCACTGAAAAAGGAATAGGTCTTGTCTCTTACATATTGGGTTTATGGAACAGTATCTGAGCTAATTTGAAACCCTTGTTTTATGCATCACCCCACCTCACCTTTCCCGTTCAGCAGCCATAGTGTGTTTCCTAAACGTGTGACTCTGTTCTGTTTTGTAATTCAGTTCACGTGTAGCGGTTTTTACATTCCCTCTATAAGTGATATCTTAGGATAAGTGTCTTTTTCTGTGTGACTTATTTCACTTAGAATCGTCGTACCTAAAACCACTCATCGTGCTGCTACTAGCCTTATGACGTTGATTTCATGGCTGAGTGATATTCCATTGTACATGAGGACCACAACTTCTTTATCCATTTTTCTCTTTCCTAGGATATTTAAGGTGTAATGAAGTGGGGGTTCTTGTCCACAGAGCAGCCCTAAACTTTGGGGTGCCTGTGTCTTGCTGATTTTTAGTTTTCCCAATTTATACGCCCATGAGTGGAAGTGCCCTATGCTCTCCAAGCTGTGTTTTTTAGATGTTTCAGAACACACCGTACACTTCTCCAGAGTGGCTGTTGGCAATTTACATCCCGCCCATCAGCGTAGCAAGGCTCCCATTTCTCCATGGCCGGTCCTGCATTTCTGGTTTGGACACTTTTTTCCGGATGGCCCTTTTGCCCGCTGGGGAGCGAGACTTCTTTGGAGCGCTGATTGGCCTTTCCAGGTTGCTTGGTTGGCCAAAAAGGGCGTATGCGTTTTTTCCTGAATATATTCAGGAAAAAACGCATACGCCCTTTTTGGCCAAGGGCATCATTGTCCACGTTTTGCCGCTTTTCATGTGCTTTCAAGGCGATTCGAATCTACCTCCTGAAATCTGTTTCCTGCAATTCTGCCTTGCTTTCAAAGCCTCTTCGTTGCCTTCCCTTAATATATTTGTGGACGAGAGGTATCATTTAAAACTCTGCAGGTTTGTGAATTGCAGTGCCCCTGAGCTCCATTTTTCAACTCGCTTTTTTGGGAGCTGGCCGCAAAAGCGCAGGATTGCTTCAGGCCCTCTTCTGGTTCTGGGGGGCAGGCTGAGCTTGTGCTTAATTCTTCTGCCTGATGGGAAAAGAGAGTGACCTGTGCCTGTCCCAACACCTAGAGCTAGTCTCTCATTGGTTCCCCCTCTTCCCGTTCATCCTCAGGACAAATTGCAACCTGTACGGAACAGGAGGTTAAAGGTGCTGATTCTCCAAGGAGGGAGATGGCTAGTAAACCGGCTGGAATGGCGAACCCGAGCAAAGGAGATGAGAAATGAGGTGCGTTTTAGAAACCTTTCCCGATCACACGGTGTACCATCTTCTGGGTTTCTCATGCCTGTTTTCGACGTAGGAAGATGCCCTTGAACCTGGAGATTTGGGACCCATGGGATGGGTACCATGCAGTATTACTTGAAAGGGTCTGCGTTGGCTCACCCAACCTCACCGAACCTCTCAGCCCCAAGAGTGTCCACCCTTATGTCTCAATCAGCTGTGGGTCTAGATATGGTCAATCCAGGTTGCATCACAGCCCCTGAACGAATTTTGTAAGAATTTCTCTCTCTTTCACTGTCTTTGTTTCACGGGTTTTGAAAAGTAATTTATTTTTATAATGGGGTTTAGCTGCTTTTCACGGCTGTGTTTATGCCGCTTTACACCCCCTTGACTCACTTACAGAGAGATATCAATACATAGGTTTGAAGATTCTTACTAGTCAGATATATTCTTGTGCGGTGAATAGGGGGTGTTGAGTCCAGTTCACTGAAAAAGGAATAGGTCTTGTCTCTTACATATTGGGTTTATGGAACAGTATCTGAGCTAATTTGAAACCCTTGTTTTATGCATCACCCCACCTCACCTTTCCCGTTCAGCAGCCATAGTGTGTTTCCTAAACGTGTGACTCTGTTCTGTTTTTCAATTCAGTTCAAGTGTAGCGGTTTTTACATTCCCTCTATAAGTGATATCTTAGGATAAGTGTCTTTTTCTGTGTGACTTATTTCACTTAGAATCGTCGTACCTAAATCCACTCATCGTGCTGCTACTAGCCTTATGACGTTGATTTCATGGCTGAGTGATATTCCATTGTACATGAGGACCCCAACTTCTTTATCCATTTTTCTCTTTCCTAGGATATTTAAGGTGTAATGAAGTGGGAGTTCTTGTCCACAGAGCAGCCCTAAACTTTGGGGTGCCTGTGTCTTGCTGATTTTTAGTTTTCCCAATTTATACGCCCATGAGTGGAAGTGCCCTATGCTCTCCAAGCTGTGTTTTTTAGATGTTTCAGAACACACCGTACACTTCTCCAGAGTGGCTGTTGGCAATTTACATCCCGCCCATCAGCGTAGCAAGGCTCCCATTTCTCCATGGCCGGTCCTGCATTTCTGGTTTGGACACTTTTTTCCGCATGGCCCTTTTGCCCGCTGGGGAGCGAGACTTCTTTGGAGCGCTGATTGGCCTTTCCAGGTTGCTTGTTTGGCCAAAAAGGGCGTATGCGTTTTTTCCTGAATATATTCAGGAAAAAACGCATACGCCCTTTTTGGCCAAGGGCATCATTGTCCACGTTTTGCCGCTTTTCATGTGCTTTCAAGGTGATTCGAATCTACCTCCTGAAATCTGTTTCCTGCAATTCTGCCTTGCTTTCAAAGCCTCTTCGTTGCCTTCCCTTAATATATTTGTGGACGAGAGGTATCATTTAAAACTCTGCAGGTTTGTGAATTGCAGTGCCCCTGAGCTCCATTTTTCCACTCGCTTTTTTGGGAGCTGGCCGCAAAAGCGCAGGATTGCTTCAGGCCCTCTTCTGGTTCTGGGGGGCAGGCTGAGCTTGTGCTTAATTCTTCTGCCTGATGGGAAAAGAGAGTGACCTGTGCCTGTCCCAACACCTAGAGCTAGTCTCTCATTGGTTCCCCCTCTTCCCGTTCATCCTCAGGACAAATTGCAACCTGTACGGAACAGGAGGTTAAAGGTGCTGATTCTCCAAGGAGGGAGATGGCTAGTAAACCGGCTGGAATGGCGAACCCGAGCAAAGGAGATGAGAAATGAGGTGCGTTTTAGAAACCTTTCCCGATCACACGGTGTACCATCTTCTGGGTTTCTCATGCCTGTTTTCGATGTAGGAAGATGCCCTTGAACCTGGAGATTTGGGACCCATGGGATGGGTACCATGCAGTATTACTTGAAAGGGTCTGCGTTGGCTCACCCAACCTCACCGAACCTCTCAGCCCCAAGAGTGTCCACCCTTATGTCTCAATCAGCTGTGGGTCTAGATATGGTCAATCCAGGTTGCATCACAGCCCCTGAACGAATTTTGTAAGAATTTCTCTCTCTTTCACTGTCTTTGTTTCACGGGTTTTGAAAAGTAATTTATTTTTATAATGGGGTTTAGCTGCTTTTCACGGCTGTGTTTATGCCGCTTTACACCCCCTTGACTCACTTACAGAGAGATATCAATACATAGGTTTGAAGAATCTTACTAGTCAGATATATTCTTGTGCGGTGAATAGGGGGTGTTGAGTCCAGTTCACTGAAAAAGGAATAGGTTTTGTCTCTTACATATTGGGTTTATGGAACGCTATCTGAGCTAATTTGAAACCCTTTTTTTATGCATCACCCCACCTCACCTTTCCCGTTCAGCAGCCATAGTGTGTTTCCTAAACGTGTGACTCTGTTCTGTTTTGTAATTCAGTTCAAGTGTAGCGGTTTTTACATTCCCTCTAGAAGTGATAACTTATGATAAGTGTCTTTTTCTGTGTGACTTATTTCACTTAGAATCGTCGTACCTAAATCCACTCATCGTGCTGCTACTATCCTTATGACGTTGATTTCATGGCTGAGTGATATTCCATTGTACATGAGGACCACAACTTCTTTATCCATTTTTCTCTTTCCTAGGATATTTAAGGTGTAATGAAGTGGGGGTTCTTGTCCACAGAGCAGCCCTAAACTTTGGGGTGCCTGTGTCTTGCTGATTTTTAGTTTTCCCAATTTATACGCCCATGAGTGGAAGTGCCCTATGCTCTCCAAGCTGTGTTTTTTAGATGTTTCAGAACACACCGTACACTTCTCCAGAGTGGCTGTTGGCAATTTACATCCCACCCATCAGCGTAGCAAGGCTCCCATTTCTCCATGGCCGGTCCTGCATTTCTGGTTTGGACACTTTTTTCCGCATGGCCCTTTTGCCCGCTGGGGAGCGAGACTTCTTTGGAGCGCTGATTGGCCTTTCCAGGTTGCTTGGTTGGCCAAAAAGGGCGTATGCGTTTTTTCCTGAATATATTCAGGAAAAAACGCATACGCCCTTTTTGGCCAAGGGCATCATTGTCCACGTTTTGCCGCTTTTCATGTGCTTTCAAGGCGATTCGAATCTACCTCCTGAAATCTGTTTCCTGCAATTCTGCCTTGCTTTCAAAGCCTCTTCGTTGCCTTCCCTTAATATATTTGTGGACGAGAGGTATCATTTATAACTCTGCAGGTTTGTGAATTGCAGTGCCCCTGAGCTCCATTTTTCAACTCGCTTTTTTGGGAGCTGGCCGCAAAAGCGCAGGATTGCTTCAGGCCCTCTTCTGGTTCTGGGGGGCAGGCTGAGCTTGTGCTTAATTCTTCTACCTGATGGGAAAATAGAGTGACCTGTGCCTGTCCCAACACCTAGAGCTAGTCTCTCATTGGTTCCCCCTCTTCCCGTTCATCCTCAGGACAAATTGCAACCTGTACGGAACAGGAGGTTAAAGGTGCTGATTCTCCAAGGAGGGAGATGGCTAGTAAATCGGCTGGAATGGCGAACCCGAGCAAAGGAGATGAGAAATGAGGTGCGTTTTAGAAACCTTTCCCGATCACACGGTGTACCATCTTCTGGGTTTCTCATGCCTGTTTTCGACGTAGGAAGATGCCCTTGAACCTGGAGATTTGGGACCCATGGGATGGGTACCATGCAGTATTACTTGAAAGGGTCTGCGTTGGCTCACCCAACCTCACCGAACCTCTCAGCCCCAAGAGTGTCCACCCTTATGTCTCAATCAGCTGTGGGTCTAGATATGGTCAATCCAGGTTGCATCACAGCCCCTGAACGAATTTTGTAAGAATTTCTCTCTCTTTCACTGTCTTTGTTTCACGGGTTTTGAAAAGTAATTTATTTTTATAATGGGGTTTAGCTGCTTTTCACGGCTGTGTTTATGCCGCTTTACACCCCCTTGACTCACTTACAGAGAGATATCAATACATAGGTTTGAAGATTCTTACTAGTCAGATATATTCTTGTGCGGTGAATAGGGGGTGTTGAGTCCAGTTCACTGAAAAAGGAATAGGTCTTGTCTCTTACATATTGGGTTTATGGAACAGTATCTGAGCTAATTTGAAACCCTTGTTTTATGCATCACCCCACCTCACCTTTCCCGTTCAGCAGCCATAGTGTGTTTCCTAAACGTGTGACTCTGTTCTGTTTTGTAATTCAGTTCACGTGTAGCGGTTTTTACATTCCCTCTATAAGTGATATCTTAGGATAAGTGTCTTTTTCTGTGTGACTTATTTCACTTAGAATCGTCGTACCTAAAACCACTCATCGTGCTGCTACTAGCCTTATGACGTTGATTTCATGGCTGAGTGATATTCCATTGTACATGAGGACCACAACTTCTTTATCCATTTTTCTCTTTCCTAGGATATTTAAGGTGTAATGAAGTGGGGGTTCTTGTCCACAGAGCAGCCCTAAACTTTGGGGTGCCTGTGTCTTGCTGATTTTTAGTTTTCCCAATTTATACGCCCATGAGTGGAAGTGCCCTATGCTCTCCAAGCTGTGTTTTTTAGATGTTTCCGAACACACCGTACACTTCTCCAGAGTGGCTGTTGGCAATTTACATCCCGCCCATCAGCGTAGCAAGGCTCCCATTTCTCCATGGCCGGTCCTGCATTTCTGGTTTGGACACTTTTTTCCGGATGGCCCTTTTGCCCGCTGGGGAGCGAGACTTCTTTGGAGCGCTGATTGGCCTTTCCAGGTTGCTTGGTTGGCCAAAAAGGGCTTTTGCGTTTTTTCCTGAATATATTCAGGAAAAAACGCATACGCCCTTTTTGGCCAAGGGCATCATTGTCCACGTTTTGCCGCTTTTCATGTGCTTTCAAGGCGATTCGAATCTACCTCCTGAAATCTGTTTCCTGCAATTCTGCCTTGCTTTCAAAGCCTCTTCGTTGCCTTCCCTTAATATATTTGTGGACGAGAGGTATCATTTAAAACTCTGCAGGTTTGTGAATTGCAGTGCCCCTGAGCTCCATTTTTCAACTCGCTTTTTTGGGAGCTGGCCGCAAAAGCGCAGGATTGCTTCAGGCCCTCTTCTGGTTCTGGGGGGCAGGCTGAGCTTGTGCTTAATTCTTCTGCCTGATGGGAAAAGAGAGTGACCTGTGCCTGTCCCAACACCTAGAGCTAGTCTCTCATTGGTTCCCCCTCTTGCCGTTCATCCTCAGGACAAATTGCAACCTGTACGGAACAGGAGGTTAAAGGTGCTGATTCTCCAAGGAGGGAGATGGCTAGTAAACCGGCTGGAATGGCGAACCCGAGCAAAGGAGATGAGAAATGAGGTGCGTTTTAGAAACCTTTCCCGATCACACGGTGTACCATCTTCTGGGTTTCTCATGCCTGTTTTCGACGTAGGAAGATGCCCTTGAACCTGGAGATTTGGGACCCATGGGATGGGTACCATGCAGTATTACTTGAAAGGGTCTGCGTTGGCTCACCCAACCTCACCGAACCTCTCAGCCCCAAGAGTGTCCACCCTTATGTCTCAATCAGCTGTGGGTCTAGATATGGTCAATCCAGGTTGCATCACAGCCCCTGAACGAATTTTGTAAGAATTTCTCTCTCTTTCACTGTCTTTGTTTCACGGGTTTTGAAAAGTAATTTATTTTTATAATGGGGTTTAGCTGCTTTTCACGGCTGTGTTTATGCCGCTTTACACCCCCTTGACTCACTTACAGAGAGATATCAATACATAGGTTTGAAGATTCTTACTAGTCAGATATATTCTTGTGCGGTGAATAGGGGGTGTTGAGTCCAGTTCACTGAAAAAGGAATAGGTCTTGTCTCTTACATATTGGGTTTATGGAACAGTATCTGAGCTAATTTGAAACCCTTGTTTTATGCATCACCCCACCTCACCTTTCCCGTTCAGCAGCCATAGTGTGTTTCCTAAACGTGTGACTCTGTTCTGTTTTGTAATTCAGTTCACGTGTAGCGGTTTTTACATTCCCTCTATAAGTGATATCTTAGGATAAGTGTCTTTTTCTGTGTGACTTATTTCACTTAGAATCGTCGTACCTAAAACCACTCATCGTGCTGCTACTAGCCTTATGACGTTGATTTCATGGCTGAGTGATATTCCATTGTACATGAGGACCACAACTTCTTTATCCATTTTTCTCTTTCCTAGGATATTTAAGGTGTAATGAAGTGGGGGTTCTTGTCCACAGAGCATCCCTAAACTTTGGGGTGCCTGTGTCTTGCTGATTTTTAGTTTTCCCAATTTATACGCCCATGAGTGGAAGTGCCCTATGCTCTCCAAGCTGTGTTTTTTAGATGTTTCCGAACACACCGTACACTTCTCCAGAGTGGCTGTTGGCAATTTACATCCCGCCCATCAGCGTAGCAAGGCTCCCATTTCTCCATGGCCGGTCCTGCATTTCTGGTTTGGACACTTTTTTCCGGATGGCCCTTTTGCCCGCTGGGGAGCGAGACTTCTTTGGAGCGCTGATTGGCCTTTCCAGGTTGCTTGGTTGGCCAAAAAGGGCTTTTGCGTTTTTTCCTGAATATATTCAGGAAAAAACGCATACGCCCTTTTTGGCCAAGGGCATCATTGTCCACGTTTTGCCGCTTTTCATGTGCTTTCAAGGCGATTCGAATCTACCTCCTGAAATCTGTTTCCTGCAATTCTGCCTTGCTTTCAAAGCCTCTTCGTTGCCTTCCCTTAATATATTTGTGGACGAGAGGTATCATTTAAAACTCTGCAGGTTTGTGAATTGCAGTGCCCCTGAGCTCCATTTTTCAACTCGCTTTTTTGGGAGCTGGCCGCAAAAGCGCAGGATTGCTTCAGGCCCTCTTCTGAATCTGGGGGGCAGGCTGAGCTTGTGCTTAATTCTTCTGCCTGATGGGAAAAGAGAGTGACCTGTGCCTGTCCCAACACCTAGAGCTAGTCTCTCATTGGTTCCCCCTCTTCCCGTTCATCCTCAGGACAAATTGCAACCTGTACGGAACAGGAGGTTAAAGGTGCTGATTCTCCAAGGAGGGAGATGGCTAGTAAACCGGCTGGAATGGCGAACCCGAGCAAAGGAGATGAGAAATGAGGTGCGTTTTAGAAACCTTTCCCGATCACACGGTGTACCATCTTCTGGGTTTCTCATGCCTGTTTTCGACGTAGGAAGATGCCCTTGAACCTGGAGATTTGGGACCCATGGGATGGGTACCATGCAGTATTACTTGAAAGGGTCTGCGTTGGCTCACCCAACCTCACCGAACCTCTCAGCCCCAAGAGTGTCCACCCTTATGTCTCAATCAGCTGTGGGTCTAGATATGGTCAATCCAGGTTGCATCACAGCCCCTGAACGAATTTTGTAAGAATTTCTCTCTCTTTCACTGTCTTTGTTTCACGGGTTTTGAAAAGTAATTTATTTTTATAATGGGGTTTAGCTGCTTTTCACGGCTGTGTTTATGCCGCTTTACACCCCCTTGACTCACTTACAGAGAGATATCAATACATAGGTTTGAAGATTCTTACTAGTCAGATATATTCTTGTGCGGTGAATAGGGGGTGTTGAGTCCAGTTCACTGAAAAAGGAATAGGTCTTGTCTCTTACATATTGGGTTTATGGAACAGTATCTGAGCTAATTTGAAACCCTTGTTTTATGCATCACCCCACCTCACCTTTCCCGTTCAGCAGCCATAGTGTGTTTCCTAAACGTGTGACTCTGTTCTGTTTTTCAATTCAGTTCAAGTGTAGCGGTTTTTACATTCCCTCTATAAGTGATATCTTAGGATAAGTGTCTTTTTCTGTGTGACTTATTTCACTTAGAATCGTCGTACCTAAATCCACTCATCGTGCTGCTACTAGCCTTATGACGTTGATTTCATGGCTGAGTGATATTCCATTGTACATGAGGACCCCAACTTCTTTATCCATTTTTCTCTTTCCTAGGATATTTAAGGTGTAATGAAGTGGGAGTTCTTGTCCACAGAGCAGCCCTAAACTTTGGGGTGCCTGTGTCTTGCTGATTTTTAGTTTTCCCAATTTATACGCCCATGAGTGGAAGTGCCCTATGCTCTCCAAGCTGTGTTTTTTAGATGTTTCAGAACACACCGTACACTTCTCCAGAGTGGCTGTTGGCAATTTACATCCCGCCCATCAGCGTAGCAAGGCTCCCATTTCTCCATGGCCGGTCCTGCATTTCTGGTTTGGACACTTTTTTCCGCATGGCCCTTTTGCCCGCTGGGGAGCGAGACTTCTTTGGAGCGCTGATTGGCCTTTCCAGGTTGCTTGGTTGGCCAAAAAGGGCGTATGCGTTTTTTCCTGAATATATTCAGGAAAAAACGCATACGCCCTTTTTGGCCAAGGGCATCATTGTCCACGTTTTGCCGCTTTTCATGTGCTTTCAAGGCGATTCGAATCTACCTCCTGAAATCTGTTTCCTGCAATTCTGCCTTGCTTTCAAAGCCTCTTCGTTGCCTTCCCTTAATATATTTGTGGACGAGAGGTATCATTTATAACTCTGCAGGTTTGTGAATTGCAGTGCCCCTGAGCTCCATTTTTCAACTCGCTTTTTTGGGAGCTGGCCGCAAAAGCGCAGGATTGCTTCAGGCCCTCTTCTGGTTCTGGGGGGCAGGCTGAGCTTGTGCTTAATTCTTCTACCTGATGGGAAAATAGAGTGACCTGTGCCTGTCCCAACACCTAGAGCTAGTCTCTCATTGGTTCCCCCTCTTCCCGTTCATCCTCAGGACAAATTGCAACCTGTACGGAACAGGAGGTTAAAGGTGCTGATTCTCCAAGGAGGGAGATGGCTAGTAAATCGGCTGGAATGGCGAACCCGAGCAAAGGAGATGAGAAATGAGGTGCGTTTTAGAAACCTTTCCCGATCACACGGTGTACCATCTTCTGGGTTTCTCATGCCTGTTTTCGATGTGGGAAGATGCCCTTGAACCTGGAGATTTGGGACCCATGGGATGGGTACCATGCAGTATTACTTGAAAGGGTCTGCGTTGGCTCACCCAACCTCACCGAACCTCTCAGCCCCAAGAGTGTCCACCCTTATGTCTCAATCAGCTGTGGGTCTAGATATGGTCAATCCAGGTTGCATCACAGCCCCTGAACGAATTTTGTAAGAATTTCTCTCTCTTTCACTGTCTTTGTTTCACGGGTTTTGAAAAGTAATTTATTTTTATAATGGGGTTTAGCTGCTTTTCACGGCTGTGTTTATGCCGCTTTACACCCCCTTGACTCACTTACAGAGAGATATCAATACATAGGTTTGAAGAATCTTACTAGTCAGATATATTCTTGTGCGGTGAATAGGGGGTGTTGAGTCCAGTTCACTGAAAAAGGAATAGGTTTTGTCTCTTACATATTGGGTTTATGGAACGGTATCTGAGCTAATTTGAAACCCTTTTTTTATGCATCACCCCACCTCACCTTTCCCGTTCAGCAGCCATAGTGTGTTTCCTAAACGTGTGACTCTGTTCTGTTTTGTAATTCAGTTCAAGTGTAGCGGTTTTTACATTCCCTCTAGAAGTGATAACTTATGATAAGTGTCTTTTTCTGTGTGACTTATTTCACTTAGAATCGTCGTACCTAAATCCACTCATCGTGCTGCTACTAGCCTTATGACGTTGATTTCATGGCTGAGTGATATTCCATTGTACATGAGGACCCCAACTTCTTTATCCATTTTTCTCTTTCCTAGGATATTTAAGGTGTAATGAAGTGGGGGTTCTTGTCCACAGAGCAGCCCTAAACTTTGGGGTGCCTGTGTCTTGCTGATTTTTAGTTTTCCCAATTTATACGCCCATGAGTGGAAGTGCCCTATGCTCTCCAAGCTGTGTTTTTTAGATGTTTCAGAACACACCGTACACTTCTCCAGAGTTGCTGTTGGCAATTTACATCCCACCCATCAGCGTAGCAAGGCTCCCATTTCTCCATGGCCGGTCCTGCATTTCTGGTTTTGACACTTTTTTCCGCATGGCCCTTTTGCCCGCTGGGAAGCGAGACTTCTTTTGAGCGCTGATTGGCCTTTCCAGGTTGCTTGGTTGGCCAAAAAGGGCGTATGCGTTTTTTCCTGAATATATTCAGGAAAAAACGCATACGCCCTTTTTGGCCAAGGGCATCATTGTCCACGTTTTGCCGCTTTTCATGTGCTTTCAAGGCGATTCGAATCTACCTCCTGAAATCTGTTTCCTGCAATTCTTCCTTGCTTTCAAAGCCTCTACGTTGCCTTCCCTTAATATATTTGTGGACGAGAGGTATCATTTAAAATTCTGCAGGTTTGTGAATTGCAGTGCCCCTGAGCTCCATTTTTCAACTCGCTTTTTTGGGAGCTGGCCGCAAAAGCGCAGGATTGCTTCAGGCCCTCTTCTGGTTCTGGGGGGCAGGCTGAGCTTGTGCTTAATTCTTCTGCCTGATGGGAAAATAGAGTGACCTGTGCCTGTCCCAACACCTAGAGCTAGTCTCTCATTGGTTCCCCCTCTTCCCGTTCATCGTCAGGACAAATTGCAACCTGTACGGAACAGGAGGTTAAAGGTGCTGATTCTCCAAGGAGGGAGATGGCTAATAAATCGGCTGGAATGGCGAACCCGAGCAAAGGAGATGAGAAATGAGGTGCGTTTTAGAAACCTTTCCCGATCACACGGGGTACCATCTTCTGGGTTTCTCATGCCTGTTTTCGACGTAGGAAGATGCCCTTGAACCTGGAGATTTGGGACCCATGGGATGGGTACCATGCAGTATTACTTGAAAGGGTCTGCGTTGGCTCACCCAACCTCACCGAAACTCTCAGCCCCAAGAGTGTCCACCCTTATGTCTCAATCAGCTGTGGGTCTAGATATGGTCAATCCAGGTTGCATCACAGCCCCTGAACGAATTTTGTAAGAATTTCTCTCTCTTTCACTGTCTTTGTTTCACGGGTTTTGAAAAGTAATTTATTTTTATAATGGGGTTTAGCTGCTTTTCACGGCTGTGTTTATGCCGCTTTACACCCCCTTGACTCACTTACAGAGAGATATCAATACATAGGTTTGAAGAATCTTACTAGTCAGATATATTCTTGTGCGGTGAATAGGGGGTGTTGAGTCCAGTTCACTGAAAAAGGAATAGGTTTTGTCTCTTACATATTGGGTTTATGGAACGGTATCTGAGCTAATTTGAAACCCTTTTTTTATGCATCACCCCACCTCACCTTTCCCGTTCAGCAGCCATAGTGTGTTTCCTAAACGTGTGACTCTGTTCTGTTTTGTAATTCAGTTCAAGTGTAGCGGTTTTTACATTCCCTCTAGAAGTGATAACTTATGATAAGTGTCTTTTTCTGTGACTTATTTCGCTTAGAATCGTCGTACCTAAATCCACTCATCGTGCTGCTACTAGCCTTATGACGTTGATTTCATGGCTGAGTGATATTCCATTGTACATGAGGACCACAACTTCTTTATCCATTTTTCTCTTTCCGAGGATATTTAAGGTGTAATGAAGTGGGGGTTCTTGTCCACAGAGCAGCCCTAAACTTTGGGGTGCCTGTGTCTTGCTGATTTTTAGTTTTCCCAATTTATACGCCCATGAGTGGAAGTGCCCTATGCTCTCCAACCTGTGTTTTTTAGATGTTTCAGAACACATCGTACACTTCTCCAGAGTGGCTGTTGGCAATTTACATCCCGCCCATCAGCATAGCAAGGCTCCCATTTCTCCATGGCCGGTCCTGCATTTCTGGTTTGGACACTTTTTTCCGCATGGCCCTTTTGCCCGCTGGGAAGCGAGACTTCTTTGGAGCGCTGATTTGCCTTTCCAGGTTGCTTGGTTGGCGAAAAAGGGCGTATGCGTTTTTTCCTGAATATATTCAGGAAAAAACGCATACGCCCTTTTTGGCCAAGGGCATCATTGTCCACGTTTTGCCACTTTTCATGTGCTTTCAAGGCGATTCGAATCTACCTCCTGAAATCTGTTTCCTGCAATTCTGCCTTGCTTTCAAAGCCTCTTCGTTGCCTTCCCTTAATATATTTGTGGACGAGAGGTATCATTTAAAACTCTGCAGGTTTGTGAATTGCAGTGCCCCTGAGCTCCATTTTTCAACTCGCTTTTTTGGGATCTGGCCGCAAAAGCGCAGGATTGCTTCAGGCCCTCTTCTGGTTCTGGGGGGCAGGCTGAGCTTGTGCTTAATTCTTCTTCCTGATGGGAAAATAGAGTGACCTGTGCCTGTCCCAACACCTAGAGCTAGTCTCTCATTGGTTCCCCCTCTTCCCGTTCATCCTCAGGACAAATTGCAACCTGTACGGAACAGGAGGTTAAAGGTGCTGATTCTCCAAGGAGGGAGATGGCTAGTAAATCGGCTGGAATGGCGAACCCGAGCAAAGGAGATGAGAAATGAGGTGCGTTTTAGAAACCTTTCCCGATCACACGGTGTACCATCTTCTGGGTTTCTCATGCCTGTTTTCGACGTAGGAAGATGCCCTTGAACCTGGAGATTTGGGATCCATGGGACGGGTACCATGCAGTATTACTTGAAAGGGTCTGCGTTGGCTCACCCAACCTCACCGAACCTCTCAGCCCCAAGAGTGTCCACCCTTATGTCTCAATCAGCTGTGGGTCTAGATATGGTCAATCCAGGTTGCATCACAGCCCCTGAACGAATTTTGTAAGAATTTCTCTCTCTTTCACTGTCTTTGTTTCACGGGTTTTGAAAAGTAATTTATTTTTATAATGGGGTTTAGCTGCTTTTCACGGCTGTGTTTATGCCGCTTTACACCCCCTTGACTCACTTACAGAGAGATATCAATACATAGGTTTGAAGATTCTTACTAGTCAGATATATTCTTGTGCGGTGAATAGGGGGTGTTGAGTCCAGTTCACTGAAAAAGGAATAGGTCTTGTCTCTTACATATTGGGTTTATGGAACGGTATCTGAGCTAATTTGAAACCCTTGTTTTATGCGTCACCCCACCTCACCTTTCCCGTTCAGCAGCCATAGTGTGTTTCCTAAACGTGTGACTCTGTTCTGTTTTGCAATTCAGTTCAAGTGTAGCGGTTTTTACATTCCCTCTATAAGTGATATCTTAGGATAAGTGTCTTTTTCTGTGTGACTTATTTCACTTAGAATCGTCGTACCTAAATCCACTCATCGTGCTGCTACTAGCCTTATGACGTTGATTTCATGGCTGAGTGATATTCCATTGTACATGAGGACCCCAACTTCTTTATCCATTTTTCTCTTTCCTAGGATATTTAAGGTGTAATGAAGTGGGGGTTTTTGTCAACAGAGCAGCCCTAAACTTTGGGGTGCCTGTGTCTTGCTGATTTTTAGTTTTCCCAATTTATACGCCCATGAGTGGAAGTGCCCTATGCTCTCCAAGCTGTGTTTTTTAGATGTTTCAGAACACACCGTACACTTCTCCAGAGTGGCTGTTGGCAATTTACATCCCGCCCATCAGCGTAGCAAGGCTCCCATTTCTCCATGGCCGGTCCTGCATTTCTGGTTTGGACACTTTTTTCCGCATGGCCCTTTTGCCCGCTGGGGAGCGAGACTTCTTTGGAGCGCTGATTGGCCTTTCCAGGTTGCTTGGTTGGCCAAAAAGGGCGTATGCGTTTTTTCCTGAATATATTCAGGAAAAAACGCATACGCCCTTTTTGGCCAAGGGCATCATTGTCCACGTTTTGCCGCTTTTCATGTGCTTTCAAGGCGATTCGAATCTACCTCCTGAAATCTGTTTCCTGCAATTCTGCCTTGCTTTCAAAGCCTCTTCGTTGCCTTCCCTTAATATATTTGTGGACGAGAGGTATCATTTAAAACTCTGCAGGTTTGTGAATTGCAGTGCCCCTGAGCTCCATTTTTCAACTCGCTTTTTCGGGAGCTGGCAGCAAAAGCGCAGGATTGCTTCAGGCCCTCTTCTGGTTCTGGGGGGCAGGCTGAGCTTGTGCTTAATTCTTCTTCCTGATGGGAAAATAGAGTGACCTGTGCCTGTCCCAACACCTAGAGCTAGTCTCTCATTGGTTCCCCCTCTTCCCGTTCATCCTCAGGACAAATTGCAACCTGTACGGAACAGGAGGTTAAAGGTGCTGATTCTCCAAGGAGGGAGATGGCTAGTAAATCGGCTAGAATGGCGAACCCGAGCAAAGGAGATGAGAAATGAGGTGCGTTTTAGAAACCTTTCCCGATCACACGGTGTACCATCTTCTGGGTTTCTCATGCCTGTTTTCGACGTAGGAAGATGCCCTTGAACCTGGAGATTTGGGACCCATGGGATGGGTACCATGCAGTATTACTTGAAAGGGTCTGCGTTGGCTCACCCAACCTCACCGAACCTCTCAGCCCCAAGAGTGTCCACCCTTATGTCTCAATCAGCTGTGGGTCTAGATTTGGTCAATCCAGGTTGCATCACAGCCCCTGAACGAATTTTGTAAGAATTTCTCTCTCTTTCACTGTCTTTGTTTCACGGGTTTGGAAAAGTAATTTATTTTTATAATGGGGTTTAGCTGCTTTTCACGGCTGTGTTTATGCCGCTTTACACCCCCTTGACTCACTTACAGAGAGATATCAATACATAGGTTTGAAGATTCTTACTAGTCAGATATATTCTTGTGCGGTGAATAGGGGGTGTTGAGTCCAGTTCACTGAAAAAGGAATAGGTCTTGTCTCTTACATATTGGGTTTATGGAACAGTATCTGAGCTAATTTGAAACCCTTGTTTTATGCATCACCCCACCTCACCTTTCCCGTTCAGCAGCCATAGTGTGTTTCCTAAACGTGTGACTCTGTTCTGTTTTGCAATTCAGTTCAAGTGTAGCGGTTTTTACATTCCCTCTATAAGTGATATCTTAGGATAAGTGTCTTTTTCTGTGTGACTTATTTCACTTAGAATCGTCGTACCTAAATCCACTCATCGTGCTGCTACTAGCCTTATGACGTTGATTTCATGGCTTAGTGATATTCCATTGTACATGAGGACCACAACTTCTTTATCCATTTTTCTCTTTCCTAGGATATTTAAGGTGTAATGAAGTGGGGGTTCTTGTCAACAGAGCAGCCCTAAACTTTGGGGTTCCTGTGTCTTGCTGATTTTTAGTTTTCCCAATTTATACTCCCATGAGTGGAAGTGCCCTATGCTCTCCAAGCTGTGTTTTTTAGATGTTTCAGAACACACCGTACACTTCTCCAGAGTGGCTGTTGGCAATTTACATCCCGCCCATCAGCGTAGCAAGGCTCCCATTTCTCCATGGCCGGTCCTGCATTTCTGGTTTGGACACTTTTTTCCGCATGGCCCTTTTGCCCGCTGGGAAGCGAGACTTCTTTGGAGCGCTGATTGGCCTTTCCAGGTTGCTTGGTTGGCCAAAAAGGGCGTATGCGTTTTTTCCTGAATATATTCAGGAAAAAACGCATACGCCCTTTTTGGCCAAGGGCATCATTGTCCACGTTTTGCCGCTTTTCATGTGCTTTCAAGGCGATTCGAATCTACCTCCTGAAATCTGTTTCCTGCAATTCTGCCTTGCTTTCAAAGCCTCTTCGTTGCCTTCCCTTAATATATTTGTGGACGAGAGGTATCATTTAAAACTCTGCAGGTTTGTGAATTGCAGTGCCCCTGAGCTCCATTTTTCAACTCGCTTTTTTGGGAGCTGGCCGCAAAAGCGCAGGATTGCTTCAGGCCCTCTTCTGCTTCTGGGGGGCAGGCTGAGCTTGTGCTTAATTCTTCTTCCTGATGGGAAAATAGAGTGACCTGTGCCTGTCCCAACACCTAGAGCTAGTCTCTCATTGGTTCCCCCTCTTCCCGTTCATCCTCAGGACAAATTGCAACCTGTACGGAACAGGAGGTTAAAGGTGCTGATTCTCCAAGGAGGGAGATGGCTAGTAAATCGGCTGGAATGGCGAACCCGAGCAAAGGAGATGAGAAATGAGGTGCGTTTTAGAAACCTTTCCCGATCACATGGTGTACCATCTTCTGGGTTTCTCATGCCTGTTTTCGATGTAGGAAGATGGCCTTGAACCTGGAGATTTGGGACCCATGGGATGGGTACCATGCAGTATTACTTGAAAGGGTCTGCGTTGGCTCACCCAACCTCACCGAAACTCTCAGCCCCAAGAGTGTCCACCCTTATGTCTCAATCAGCTGTGGGTCTAGATATGGTCAATCCAGGTTGCATCACAGCCCCTCAACGAATTTTGTAAGAATTTCTCTCTCTTTCACTGTCTTTGTTTCACGGGTTTTGAAAAGTAATTTATTTTTATAATGGGGTTTAGCTGCTTTTCACGGCTGTGTTTATGCCGCTTTACACCCCCTTGACTCACTTACAGAGAGATATCAATACATAGGTTTGAAGATTCTTACTAGTCAGATATATTCTTGTGCGGTGAATAGGGGGTGTTGAGTCCAGTTCACTGAAAAAGGAATAGGTCTTGTCTCTTACATATTGGGTTTATGGAACAGTATCTGAGCTAATTTGAAACCCTTGTTTTATGCATCACCCCACCTCACCTTTCCCGTTCAGCAGCCATAGTGTGTTTCCTAAACGTGTGACTCTGTTCTGTTTTGCAATTCAGTTCAAGTGTAGCGGTTTTTACATTCCCTCTAGAAGTGATATCTTATGATAAGTGTCTTTTTCTGTGTGACTTATTTCACTTAGAATCGTCGTACCTAAATCCACTCATCGTGCTGCTACTAGCCTTATGACGTTGATTTCATGGCTGAGTGATATTCCATTGTACATGAGGACCCCAACTTCTTTATCCATTTTTCTCTTTCCTAGGATATTTAAGGTGTAATGAAGTGGGGGTTCTTGTCAACAGAGCAGCCCTAAACTTTGGGGTGCCTGTGTCTTGCTGATTTTTAGTTTTCCCAATTTATACTCCCATGAGTGGAAGTGCCCTATGCTCTCCAAGCTGTGTTTTTTAGATGTTTCAGAACACACCGTACACTTCTCCAGAGTGGCTGTTGGCAATTTACATCCCGCCCATCAGCGTAGCAAGGCTCCCATTTCTCCATGGCCGGTCCTGCATTTCTGGTTTGGACACTTTTTTCCGCATGGCCCTTTTGCCCGCTGGGAAGCGAGACTTCTTTGGAGCGCTGATTGGCCTTTCCAGGTTGCTTGGTTGGCCAAAAAGGGCGTATGCGTTTTTTCCTGAATATATTCAGGAAAAAACGCATACGCCCTTTTTGGCCAAGGGCATCATTGTCCACGTTTTGCCGCTTTTCATGTGCTTTCAAGGCGATTCGAATCTACCTCCTGAAATCTGTTTCCTGCAATTCTGCCTTGCTTTCAAAGCCTCTTCGTTGCCTTCCCTTAATATATTTGTGGACGAGAGGTATCATTTAAAACTCTGCAGGTTTGTGAATTGCAGTGCCCCTGAGCTCCATTTTTCAACTCGCTTTTTCGGGAGCTGGCCGCAAAAGCGCAGGATTGCTTCAGGCCCTCTTCTGGTTCTGGGGGGCAGGCTGAGCTTGTGCTTAATTCTTCTTCCTGATGGGAAAATAGAGTGACCTGTGCCTGTCCCAACACCTAGAGCTAGTCTCTCATTGGTTCCCCCTCTTCCCGTTCATCCTCAGGACAAATTGCAACCTGTACGGAACAGGAGGTTAAAGGTGCTGATTCTCCAAGGAGGGAGATGGCTAGTAAATCGGCTGGAATGGCGAACCCGAGCAAAGGAGATGAGAAATGAGGTGCGTTTTAGAAACCTTTCCCAATCACATGGTGTACCATCTTCTGGGTTTCTCATGCCTGTTTTCGATGTAGGAAGATGGCCTTGAACCTGGAGATTTGGGACCCATGGGATGGGTACCATGCAGTATTACTTGAAAGGGTCTGCGTTGGCTCACCCAACCTCACCGAAACTCTCAGCCCCAAGAGTGTCCACCCTTATGTCTCAATCAGCTGTGGGTCTAGATATGGTCAATCCAGGTTGCATCACAGCCCCTCAACGAATTTTGTAAGAATTTCTCTCTCTTTCACTGTCTTTGTTTCACGGGTTTTGAAAAGTAATTTATTTTTATAATGGGGTTTAGCTGCTTTTCACGGCTGTGTTTATGCCGCTTTACACCCCCTTGACTCACTTACAGAGAGATATCAATACATAGGTTTGAAGATTCTTACTAGTCAGATATATTCTTGTGCGGTGAATAGGGGGTGTTGAGTCCAGTTCACTGAAAAAGGAATAGGTCTTGTCTCTTACATATTGGGTTTATGGAACAGTATCTGAGCTAATTTGAAACCCTTGTTTTATGCATCACCCCACCTCACCTTTCCCGTTCAGCAGCCATAGTGTGTTTCCTAAACGTGTGACTCTGTTCTGTTTTGCAATTCAGTTCAAGTGTAGCGGTTTTTACATTCCCTCTAGAAGTGATATCTTATGATAAGTGTCTTTTTCTGTGTGACTTATTTCACTTAGAATCGTCGTACCTAAATCCACTCATCGTGCTGCTACTAGCCTTATGACGTTGATTTCATGGCTGAGTGATATTCCATTGTACATGAGGACCCCAACTTCTTTATCCATTTTTCTCTTTCCTAGGATATTTAAGGTGTAATGAAGTGGGGGTTCTTGTCAACAGAGCAGCCCTAAACTTTGGGGTGCCTGTGTCTTGCTGATTTTTAGTTTTCCCAATTTATACTCCCATGAGTGGAAGTGCCCTATGCTCTCCAAGCTGTGTTTTTTAGATGTTTCAGAACACACCGTACACTTCTCCAGAGTGGCTGTTGGCAATTTACATCCCGCCCATCAGCGTAGCAAGGCTCCCATTTCTCCATGGCCGGTCCTGCATTTCTGGTTTGGACACTTTTTTCCGCATGGCCCTTTTGCCCGCTGGGAAGCGAGACTTCTTTGGAGCGCTGATTGGCCTTTCCAGGTTGCTTGGTTGGCCAAAAAGGGCGTATGCGTTTTTTCCTGAATATATTCAGGAAAAAACGCATACGCCCTTTTTGGCCAAGGGCATCATTGTCCACGTTTTGCCGCTTTTCATGTGCTTTCAAGGCGATTCGAATCTACCTCCTGAAATCTGTTTCCTGCAATTCTGCCTTGCTTTCAAAGCCTCTTCGTTGCCTTCCCTTAATATATTTGTGGACGAGAGGTATCATTTAAAACTCTGCAGGTTTGTGAATTGCAGTGCCCCTGAGATCCATTTTTCAACTCGCTTTTTCGGGAGCTGGCCGCAAAAGCGCAGGATTGCTTCAGGCCCTCTTCTGGTTCTGGGGGGCAGGCTGAGCTTGTGCTTAATTCTTCTTCCTGATGGGAAAATAGAGTGACCTGTGCCTGTCCCAACACCTAGAGCTAGTCTCTCATTGGTTCCCCCTCTTCCCGTTCATCCTCAGGACAAATTGCAACCTGTACGGAACAGGAGGTTAAAGGTGCTGATTCTCCAAGGAGGGAGATGGCTAGTAAATCGGCTAGAATGGCGAACCCGAGCAAAGGAGATGAGAAATGAGGTGCGTTTTAGAAACCTTTCCCGATCACACGGTGTATCATCTTCTGGGTTTCTCATGCCTGTTTTCGACGTAGGAAGATGCCCTTGAACCTGGAGATTTGGGACCCATGGGATGGGTACCATGCAGTATTACTTGAAAGGGTCTGCGTTGGCTCACCCAACCTCACCGAAACTCTCAGCCCCAAGAGTGTCCACCCTTATGTCTCAATCAGCTGTGGGTCTAGATATGGTCAATCCAGGTTGCATCACAGCCCCTCAACGAATTTTGTAAGAATTTCTCTCTCTTTCACTGTCTTTGTTTCACGGGTTTTGAAAAGTAATTTATTTTTATAATGGGGTTTAGCTGCTTTTCACGGCTGTGTTTATGCCGCTTTACACCCCCTTGACTCACTTACAGAGAGATATCAATACATAGGTTTGAAGATTCTTACTAGTCAGATATATTCTTGTGCGGTGAATAGGGGGTGTTGAGTCCAGTTCACTGAAAAAGGAATAGGTCTTGTCTCTTACATATTGGGTTTATGGAACAGTATCTGAGCTAATTTGAAACCCTTGTTTTATGCATCACCCCACCTCACCTTTCCCGTTCAGCAGCCATAGTGTGTTTCCTAAACGTGTGACTCTGTTCTGTTTTGCAATTCAGTTCAAGTGTAGCGGTTTTTACATTCCCTCTAGAAGTGATATCTTATGATAAGTGTCTTTTTCTGTGTGACTTATTTCACTTAGAATCGTCGTACCTAAATCCACTCATCGTGCTGCTACTAGCCTTATGACGTTGATTTCATGGCTGAGTGATATTCCATTGTACATGAGGACCACAACTTCTTTATCCATTTTTCTCTTTCCTAGGATATTTAAGGTGTAATGAAGTGGGGGTTCTTGTCAACAGAGCAGCCCTAAACTTTGGGGTGCCTGTGTCTTGCTGATTTTTAGTTTTCCCAATTTATACTCCCATGAGTGGAAGTGCCCTATGCTCTCCAAGCTGTGTTTTTTAGATGTTTCAGAACACACCGTACACTTCTCCAGAGTGGCTGTTGGCAATTTACATCCCGCCCATCAGCGTAGCAAGGCTCCCATTTCTCCATGGCCGGTCCTGCATTTCTGGTTTGGACACTTTTTTCCGCATGGCCCTTTTGCCCGCTGGGAAGCGAGACTTCTTTGGAGCGCTGACTGGCCTTTCCAGGTTGCTTGGTTGGCCAAAAAGGGCGTATGCGTTTTTTCCTGAATATATTCAGGAAAAAACGCATACGCCCTTTTTGGCCAAGGGCATCATTGTCCACGTTTTGCCGCTTTTCATGTGCTTTCAAGGCGATTCGAATCTACCTCCTGAAATCTGTTTCCTGCAATTCTTCCTTGCTTTCAAAGCCTCTTCGTTGCCTTCCCTTAATATATTTGTGGACGAGAGGTATCATTTAAAACTCTGCAGGTTTGTGAATTGCAGTGCCCCTGAGCTCCATTTTTCAACTCGCTTTTTCGGGAGCTGGCAGCAAAAGCGCAGGATTGCTTCAGGCCCTCTTCTGGTTCTGGGGGGCAGGCTGAGCTTGTGCTTAATTCTTCTTCCTGATGGGAAAATAGAGTGACCTGTGCCTGTCCCAACACCTAGAGCTAGTCTCTCATTGGTTCCCCCTCTTCCCGTTCATCCTCAGGACAAATTGCAACCTGTACGGAACAGGAGGTTAAAGGTGCTGATTCTCCAAGGAGGGAGATGGCTAGTAAATCGGCTAGAATGGCGAACCCGAGCAAAGGAGATGAGAAATGAGGTGCGTTTTAGAAACCTTTCCCGATCACACGGTGTACCATCTTCTGGGTTTCTCATGCCTGTTTTCGACGTAGGAAGATGCCCTTGAACCTGGAGATTTGGGACCCATGGGATGGGTACCATGCAGTATTACTTGAAAGGGTCTGCGTTGGCTCACCCAACCTCACCGAAACTCTCAGCCCCAAGAGTGTCCACCCTTATGTCTCAATCAGCTGTGGGTCTAGATATGGTCAATCCAGGTTGCATCACAGCCCCTCAACGAATTTTGTAAGAATTTCTCTCTCTTTCACTGTCTTTGTTTCACGGGTTTTGAAAAGTAATTTATTTTTATAATGGGGTTTAGCTGCTTTTCACGGCTGTGTTTATGCCGCTTTACACCCCCTTGACTCACTTACAGAGAGATATCAATACATAGGTTTGAAGATTCTTACTAGTCAGATATATTCTTGTGCGGTGAATAGGGGGTGTTGAGTCCAGTTCACTGAAAAAGGAATAGGTCTTGTCTCTTACATATTGGGTTTATGGAACAGTATCTGAGCTAATTTGAAACCCTTGTTTTATGCATCACCCCACCTCACCTTTCCCGTTCAGCAGCCATAGTGTGTTTCCTAAACGTGTGACTCTGTTCTGTTTTGCAATTCAGTTCAAGTGTAGCGGTTTTTACATTCCCTCTAGAAGTGATATCTTATGATAAGTGTCTTTTTCTGTGTGACTTATTTCACTTAGAATCGTCGTACCTAAATCCACTCATCGTGCTGCTACTAGCCTTATGACGTTGATTTCATGGCTGAGTGATATTCCATTGTACATGAGGACCACAACTTCTTTATCCATTTTTCTCTTTCCTAGGATATTTAAGGTGTAATGAAGTGGGGGTTCTTGTCAACAGAGCAGCCCTAAACTTTGGGGTGCCTGTGTCTTGCTGATTTTTAGTTTTCCCAATTTATACTCCCATGAGTGGAAGTGCCCTATGCTCTCCAAGCTGTGTTTTTTAGATGTTTCAGAACACACCGTACACTTCTCCAGAGTGGCTGTTGGCAATTTACATCCCGCCCATCAGCGTAGCAAGGCTCCCATTTCTCCATGGCCGGTCCTGCATTTCTGGTTTGGACACTTTTTTCCGCATGGCCCTTTTGCCCGCTGGGAAGCGAGACTTCTTTGGAGCGCTGATTGGCCTTTCCAGGTTGCTTGGTTGGCCAAAAAGGGCGTATGCGTTTTTTCCTGAATATATTCAGGAAAAAACGCATACGCCCTTTTTGGCCAAGGGCATCATTGTCCACGTTTTGCCGCTTTTCATGTGCTTTCAAGGCGATTCGAATCTACCTCCTGAAATCTGTTTCCTGCAATTCTTCCTTGCTTTCAAAGCCTCTTCGTTGCCTTCCCTTAATATATTTGTGGACGAGAGGTATCATTTAAAACTCTGCAGGTTTGTGAATTGCAGTGCCCCTGAGCTCCATTTTTCAACTCGCTTTTTCGGGAGCTGGCCGCAAAAGCGCAGGATTGCTTCAGGCCCTCTTCTGGTTCTGGGGGGCAGGCTGAGCTTGTGCTTAATTCTTCTTCCTGATGGGAAAATAGAGTGACCTGTGCCTGTCCCAACACCTAGAGCTAGTCTCTCATTGGTTCCCCCTCTTCCCGTTCATCCTCAGGACAAATTGCAACCTGTACGGAACAGGAGGTTAAAGGTGCTGATTCTCCAAGGAGGGAGATGGCTAGTAAATCGGCTAGAATGGCGAACCCGAGCAAAGGAGATGAGAAATGAGGTGCGTTTTAGAAACCTTTCCCGATCACACGGTGTACCATCTTCTGGGTTTCTCATGCCTGTTTTCGACGTAGGAAGATGCCCTTGAACCTGGAGATTTGGGACCCATGGGATGGGTACCATGCAGTATTACTTGAAAGGGTCTGCGTTGGCTCACCCAACCTCACCGAAACTCTCAGCCCCAAGAGTGTCCACCCTTATGTCTCAATCAGCTGTGGGTCTAGATATGGTCAATCCAGGTTGCATCACAGCCCCTCAACGAATTTTGTAAGAATTTCTCTCTCTTTCACTGTCTTTGTTTCACGGGTTTTGAAAAGTAATTTATTTTTATAATGGGGTTTAGCTGCTTTTCACGGCTGTGTTTATGCCGCTTTACACCCCCTTGACTCACTTACAGAGAGATATCAATACATAGGTTTGAAGATTCTTACTAGTCAGATATATTCTTGTGCGGTGAATAGGGGGTGTTGAGTCCAGTTCACTGAAAAAGGAATAGGTCTTGTCTCTTACATATTGGGTTTATGGAACAGTATCTGAGCTAATTTGAAACCCTTGTTTTATGCATCACCCCACCTCACCTTTCCCGTTCAGCAGCCATAGTGTGTTTCCTAAACGTGTGACTCTGTTCTGTTTTGCAATTCAGTTCAAGTGTAGCGGTTTTTACATTCCCTCTAGAAGTGATATCTTATGATAAGTGTCTTTTTCTGTGTGACTTATTTCACTTAGAATCGTCGTACCTAAATCCACTCATCGTGCTGCTACTAGCCTTATGACGTTGATTTCATGGCTGAGTGATATTCCATTGTACATGAGGACCACAACTTCTTTATCCATTTTTCTCTTTCGTAGGATATTTAAGGTGTAATGAAGTGGGGGTTCTTGTCAACAGAGCAGCCCTAAACTTTGGGGTGCCTGTGTCTTGCTGATTTTTAGTTTTCCCAATTTATACTCCCATGAGTGGAAGTGCCCTATGCTCTCCAAGCTGTGTTTTTTAGATGTTTCAGAACACACCGTACACTTCTCCAGAGTGGCTGTTGGCAATTTACATCCCGCCCATCAGCGTAGCAAGGCTCCCATTTCTCCATGGCCGGTCCTGCATTTCTGGTTTGGACACTTTTTTCCGCATGGCCCTTTTGCCCGCTGGGAAGCGAGACTTCTTTGGAGCGCTGATTGGCCTTTCCAGGTTGCTTGGTTGGCCAAAAAGGGCGTATGCGTTTTTTCCTGAATATATTCAGGAAAAAACGCATACGCCCTTTTTGGCCAAGGGCATCATTGTCCACGTTTTGCCGCTTTTCATGTGCTTTCAAGGCGATTCGAATCTACCTCCTGAAATCTGTTTCCTGCAATTCTGCCTTGCTTTCAAAGCCTCTTCGTTGCCTTCCCTTAATATATTTGTGGACGAGAGGTATCATTTAAAACTCTGCAGGTTTGTGAATTGCAGTGCCCCTGAGCTCCATTTTTCAACTCGCTTTTTTGGGAGCTGGCCGCAAAAGCGCAGGATTGCTTCAGGCCCTCTTCTGGTTCTGGGGGGCAGGCTGAGCTTGTGCTTAATTCTTCTTCCTGATGGGAAAATAGAGTGACCTGTGCCTGTCCCAACACCTAGAGCTAGTCTCTCATTGGTTCCCCCTCTTCCCGTTCATCCTCAGGACAAATTGCAACCTGTACGGAACAGGAGGTTAAAGGTGCTGATTCTCCAAGGAGGGAGATGGCTAGTAAATCGGCTGGAATGGCGAACCCGAGCAAAGGAGATGAGAAATGAGGTGCGTTTTAGAAACCTTTCCCGATCACACGGTGTACCATCTTCTGGGTTTCTCATGCCTGTTTTCGATGTAGGAAGATGCCCTTGAACCTGGAGATTTGGGACCCATGGGATGGGTACCATGCAGTATTACTTGAAAGGGTCTGCGTTGGCTCACCCAACCTCACCGAACCTCTCAGCCCCAAGAGTGTCCACCCTTATGTCTCAATCAGCTGTGGGTCTAGATATGGTCAATCCAGGTTGCATCACAGCCCCTGAACGAATTTTGTAAGAATTTCTCTCTCTTTCACTGTCTTTGCTTCACGGGTTTTGAAAAGTAATTTATTTTTATAATGGGGTTTAGCTGCTTTTCACGGCTGTGTTTATGCCGCTTTACACCCCCTTGACTCACTTACAGAGAGATATCAATACATAGGTTTGAAGATTCTTACTAGTCAGATATATTCTTGTGCGGTGAATAGGGGGTGTTGAGTCCAGTTCACTGAAAAAGGAATAGGTCTTGTCTCTTACATATTGGGTTTATGGAACAGTATCTGAGCTAATTTGAAACCCTTGTTTTATGCATCACCCCACCTCACCTTTCCCGTTCAGCAGCCATAGTGTGTTTCCTAAACGTGTGACTCTGTTCTGTTTTGCAATTCAGTTCAAGTGTAGCGGTTTTTACATTGCCTCTATAAGTGATATCTTAGGATAAGTGTCCTTTTCTGTGTGACTTATTTCACTTAGAATCGTCGTACCTAAATCCACTCATCGTGCTGCTACTAGCCTTATGACGTTGATTTCATGGCTGAGTGATATTCCATTGTACATGAGGACCACAACTTCTTTATCCATTTTTCTCTTTCCTAGGATATTTAAGGTGTAATGAAGTGGGGGTTCTTGTCAACAGAGCAGCCCTAAACTTTGGGGTGCCTGTGTCTTGCTGATTTTTAGTTTTCCCAATTTATACGCCCATGAGTGGAAGTGCCCTATGCTCTCCAAGCTGTGTTTTTTAGATGTTTCAGAACACACCGTACACTTCTCCAGAGTGGCTGTTGGCAATTTACATCCCGCCCATCAGCGTAGCAAGGCTCCCATTTCTCCATGGCCGGTCCTGCATTTCTGGTTTGGACACTTTTTTCCGCATGGCCCTTTTGCCCGCTGGGAAGCGAGACTTCTTTGGAGCGCTGATTTGCCTTTCCAGGTTGCTTGGTTGGCGAAAAAGGGCGTATGCGTTTTTTCCTGAATATATTCAGGAAAAAACGCATATGCCCTTTTTGGCCAAGGGCATCATTGTCCACGTTTTGCCGCTTTTCATGTGCTTTCAAGGCGATTCGAATCTACCTCCTGAAATCTGTTTCCTGCAATTCTGCCTTGCTTTCAAAGCCTCTTCGTTGCCTTCCCTTAATATATTTGTGGACGAGAGGTATCATTTCAAACTCTGCAGGTTTGTGAATTGCAGTGCCCCTGAGCTCCATTTTTCAACTCGCTTTTTTGGGAGCTGGCCGCAAAAGCGCAGGATTGCTTCAGGCCCTCTTCTGGTTCTGGGGGGCAGGCTGAGCTTGTGCTTAATTCTTCTACCTGATGGGAAAGTAGAGTGACCTGTGCCTGTCCCAACACCTAGAGCTAGTCTCTCATTGGTTCCCCCTCTTCCCGTTCATCCTCAGGACAAATTGCAACCTGTACGGAACAGGAGGTTAAAGGTGCTGATTCTCCAAGGAGGGAGATGGCTAGTAAATCGGCTGGAATGGCGAACCCGAGCAAAGGAGATGAGAAATGAGGTGCGTTTTAGAAACCTTTCCCGATCACACGGTGTACCATCTTCTGGGTTTCTCATGCCTGTTTTCGACGTAGGAAGATGCCCTTGAACCTGGAGATTTGGGACCCATGGGATGGGTACCATGCAGTATTACTTGAAAGGGTCTGCGTTGGCTCACCCAACCTCACCGAACCTCTCAGCCCCAAGAGTGTCCACCCTTATGTCTCAATCAGCTGTGGGTCTAGATTTGGTCAATCCAGGTTGCATCACAGCCCCTGAACGAATTTTGTAAGAATTTCTCTCTCTTTCACTGTCTTTGTTTCACGGGTTTGGAAAAGTAATTTATTTTTATAATGGGGTTTAGCTGCTTTTCACGGTTGTGTTTATGCCGCTTTACACCCCCTTGACTCACTTACAGAGAGATATCAATACATAAGTTTGAAGATTCTTACTAGTCAGATATATTCTTGTGCGGTGAATAGGGGGTGTTGAGTCCAGTTCACTGAGCAAGGAATAGGTCTTGTCTCTTACATATTGGGTTTATGGAACGGTATCTGAGCTAATTTGAAACCCTTATTTTATGCATCACCCCACCTCACCTTTCCCGTTCAGCAGCCATAGTGTGTTTCCTAAACGTGTGACTCTGTTCTCTTTTGTAATTCAGTTCAAGTGTACCGGTTTTTACATTCCCTCTAGAAGTGATATCTTATGATAAGTGTCTTTTTCTGTGTGACTTATTTCACTTAGAATCGTCGTACCTAAATCCACTCATCGTGCTGCTACTAGCCTTATGACGTTGATTTCATGGCTGAGTGATATTCCATTGTACATGAGGACCACAACTTCTTTATCCATTTTTCTCTTTCCTAGGATATTTAAGGTGTAATGAAGTGGGGGTTCTTGTCAACAGAGCAGCCCTAAACTTTGGGGTGCCTGTGTCTTGCTGATTTTTAGTTTTCCCAATTTATACGCCCATGAGTGGAAGTGCCCTATGCTCTCCAAGCTGTGTTTTTTAGATGTTTCAGAACACACCGTACACTTCTCCAGAGTGGCTGTTGGCAATTTACATCCCGCCCATCAGCGTAGCAAGGCTCCCATTTCTCCATGGCCGGTCCTGCATTTCTGGTTTGGACACTTTTTTCCGCATGGCCCTTTTGCCCGCTGGGAAGCGAGACTTCTTTGGAGCGCTGATTTGCCTTTCCAGGTTGCTTGGTTGGCCAAAAAGGGCGTATGCGTTTTTTCCTGAATATATTCAGGAAAAAACGCATACGCCCTTTTTGGCCAAGGGCATCATTGTCCACGTTTTGCCGCTTTTCATGTGCTTTCAAGGCGATTCGAATCTACCTCCTGAAATCTGTTTCCTGCAATTCTGCCTTGCTTTCAAAGCCTCTTCGTTGCCTTCCCTTAATATATTTGTGGACGAGAGGTATCATTTAAAACTCTGCAGGTTTGTGAATTGCAGTGCCCCTGAGCTCCATTTTTCAACTCGCTTTTTTGGGAGCTGGCCGCAAAAGCGCAGGATTGCTTCAGGCCCTCTTCTGGTTCTGGGGGGCAGGCTGAGCTTGTGCTTAATTCTTCTACCTGATGGGAAAGTAGAGTGACCTGTGCCTGTCCCAACACCTAGAGCTAGTCTCTCATTGGTTCCCCCTCTTCCCGTTCATCCTCAGGACAAATTGCAACCTGTACGGAACAGGAGGTTAAAGGTGCTGATTCTCCAAGGAGGGAGATGGCTAGTAAATCGGCTGGAATGGCGAACCCGAGCAAAGGAGATGAGAAATGAGGTGCGTTTTAGAAACCTTTCCCGATCACACGGTGTACCATCTTCTGGGTTTCTCATGCCTGTTTTCGATGTAGGAAGATGCCCTTGAACCTGGAGATTTGGGACCCATGGGATGGGTACCATGCAGTATTACTTGAAAGGGTCTGCGTTGGCTCACCCAACCTCACCGAACCTCTCAGCCCCAAGAGTGTCCACCCTTATGTCTCAATCAGCTGTGGGTCTAGATATGGTCAATCCAGGTTGCATCACAGCCCCTGAACGAATTTTGTAAGAATTTCTCTCTCTTTCACTGTCTTTGCTTCACGGGTTTTGAAAAGTAATTTATTTTTATAATGGGGTTTAGCTGCTTTTCACGGCTGTGTTTATGCCGCTTTACACCCCCTTGACTCACTTACAGAGAGATATCAATACATAGGTTTGAAGATTCTTACTAGTCAGATATATTCTTGTGCGGTGAATAGGGGGTGTTGAGTCCAGTTCACTGAAAAAGGAATAGGTCTTGTCTCTTACATATTGGGTTTATGGAACAGTATCTGAGCTAATTTGAAACCCTTGTTTTATGCATCACCCCACCTCACCTTTCCCGTTCAGCAGCCATAGTGTGTTTCCTAAACGTGTGACTCTGTTCTGTTTTGCAATTCAGTTCAAGTGTAGCGGTTTTTACATTGCCTCTATAAGTGATATCTTAGGATAAGTGTCTTTTTCTGTGTGACTTATTTCACTTAGAATCGTCGTACCTAAATCCACTCATCGTGCTGCTACTAGCCTTATGACGTTGATTTCATGGCTGAGTGATATTCCATTGTACATGAGGACCACAACTTCTTTATCCATTTTTCTCTTTCCTAGGATATTTAAGGTGTAATGAAGTGGGGGTTCTTGTCAACAGAGCAGCCCTAAACTTTGGGGTGCCTGTGTCTTGCTGATTTTTAATTTTCCCAATTTATACGCCCATGAGTGGAAGTGCCCTATGCTCTCCAAGCTGTGTTTTTTAGATGTTTCAGAACACACCGTACACTTCTCCAGAGTGGCTGTTGGCAATTTACATCCCACCCATCAGCGTAGCAAGGCTCCCATTTCTCCATGGCCGGTCCTGCATTTCTGGTTTGGACACTTTTTTCCGCATGGCCCTTTTGCCGGCTGGGAAGCGAGACTTCTTTGGAGCGCTGATTGGCCTTTCCAGGTTGCTTGGTTGGCCAAAAAGGGCGTATGCGTTTTTTCCTGAATATATTCAGGAAAAAACGCATACGCCCTTTTTGGCCAAGGGCATCATTGTCCACGTTTTGCCGCTTTTCATGTGCTTTCAAGGCGATTCGAATCTACCTCCTGAAATCTGTTTCCTGCAATTCTGCCTTGCTTTCAAAGCCTCTTCGTTGCCTTCCCTTAATATATTTGTGGACGAGAGGTATCATTTAAAACTCTGCAGGTTTGTGAATTGCAGTGCCCCTGAGCTCCATTTTTCAACTCGCTTTTTTGGGAGCTGGCCGCAAAAGCGCAGGATTGCTTCAGGCCCTCTTCTGGTTCTGGGGGGCAGGCTGAGCTTGTGCTTAATTCTTCTTCCTGATGGGAAAATAGAGTGACCTGTGCCTGTCCCAACACCTAGAGCTAGTCTCTCATTGGTTCCCCCTCTTCCCGTTCATCCTCAGGACAAATTGCAACCTGTACGGAACAGGGGGTTAAAGGTGCTGATTCTCCAAGGAAGGAGATGGCTAGTAAATCGGCTGGAATGGCGAACCCGAGCAAAGGAGATGAGAAATGAGGTGCGTTTTAGAAACCTTTCCCGATCACACGGTGTACCATCTTCTGGGTTTCTCATGCCTGTTTTCGATGTAGGAAGATGCCCTTGAACCTGGAGATTTGGAACCCATGGGATGGGTACCATGCAGTATTACTTGAAAGGGTCTGCGTTGGCTTACCCAACCTCACCGAACCTCTCAGCCCCAAGAGTGTCCACCCTTATGTCTCAATCAGCTGTGGGTCTAGATATGGTCAATCCAGGTTGCATCACAGCCCCTGAACGAATTTTGTAAGAATTTCTCTCTCTTTCACTGTCTTTGTTTCACGGGTTTTGAAAAGTAATTTATTTTTATAATGGGGTTTAGCTGCTTTTCACGGCTGTGTTTATGCCGCTTTACACCCCCTTGACTCACTTACAGAGAGATATCAATACATAGGTTTGAAGATTCTTACTAGTCAGATATATTCTTGTGCGGTGAATAGGGGGTGTTGAGTCCAGTTCACTGAGCAAGGAATAGGTCTTGTCTCTTACATATTGGGTTTATGGAACAGTATCTGAGCTAATTTGAAACCCTTGTTTTATGCATCACCCCACCTCACCTTTCCCGTTCAGCAGCCATAGTGTGTTTCCTAAACGTGTGACTCTGTTCTGTTTTGCAATTCAGTTCAAGTGTAGCGGTTTTTACATTCCCTCTAGAAGTGATATCTTATGATAAGTGTCTTTTTCTGTGTGACTTATTTCACTTAGAATCGTCGTACCTAAATCCACTCATCGTGCTGCTACTAGCCTTATGACGTTGATTTCATGGCTGAGTGATATTCCATTGTACATGAGGACCACAACTTCTTTATCCATTTTTCTCTTTCCTAGGATATTTAAGGTGTAATGAAGTGGGGGTTCTTGTCAACAGAGCAGCCCTAAACTTTGGGGTGCCTGTGTCTTGCTGATTTTTAGTTTTCCCAATTTATACGCCCATGAGTGGAAGTGCCCTATGCTCTCCAAGCTGTGTTTTTTAGATGTTTCAGAACACACCGTACACTTCTCCAGAGTGGCTGTTGGCAATTTACATCCCGCCCATCAGCGTAGCAAGGCTCCCATTTCTCCATGGCCGGTCCTGCATTTCTGGTTTGGACACTTTTTTCCGCATGGCCCTTTTGCCCGCTGGGAAGCGAGACTTCTTTGGAGCGCTGATTTGCCTTTCCAGGTTGCTTGGTTGGCGAAAAAGGGCGTATGCGTTTTTTCCTGAATATATTCAGGAAAAAACGCATATGCCCTTTTTGGCCAAGGGCATCATTGTCCACGTTTTGCCGCTTTTCATGTGCTTTCAAGGCGATTCGAATCTACCTCCTGAAATCTGTTTCCTGCAATTCTGCCTTGCTTTCAAAGCCTCTTCGTTGCCTTCCCTTAATATATTTGTGGACGAGAGGTATCATTTCAAACTCTGCAGGTTTGTGAATTGCAGTGCCCCTGAGCTCCATTTTTCAACTCGCTTTTTTGGGAGCTGGCGGCAAAAGCGCAGGATTGCTTCAGGCCCTCTTCTGGTTCTGGGGGGCAGGCTGAGCTTGTGCTTAATTCTTCTACCTGATGGGAAAGTAGAGTCACCCGTGCCTGTCCCAACACCTAGAGCTAGTCTCTCATTGGTTCCCCCTCTTCCCGTTCATCCTCAGGACAAATTGCAACCTGTACGGAACAGGAGGTTAAAGGTGCTGATTCTCCAAGGAGGGAGATGGCTAGTAAATCGGCTGGAATGGCGAACCCGAGCAAAGGAGATGAGAAATGAGGTGCGTTTTAGAAACCTTTCCCGATCAAACGGTGTACCATCTTCTGGGTTTCTCATGCCTGTTTTCGACGTAGGAAGATGCCCTTGAACCTGGAGATTTGGGACCCATGGGATGGGTACCATGCAGTATTACTTGAAAGGGTCTGCGTTGGCTCACCCAACCTCACCGAACCTCTCAGCCCCAAGAGTGTCCACCCTTATGTCTCAATCAGCTGTGGGTCTAGATATGGTCAATCCAGGTTGCATCACAGCCCCTGAACGAATTTTGTAAGAATTTCTCTCTCTTTCACTGTCTTTGTTTCACGGGTTTTGAAAAGTAATTTATTTTTATAATGGGGTTTAGCTGCTTTTCACGGCTGTGTTTATGCCGCTTTACACTCCCTTGACTCACTTACAGAGAGATATCAATACATAGGTTTGAAGATTCTTACTAGTCAGATATATTCTTGTGCGGTGAATAGGGGGTGTTGAGTCCAGTTCACTGAGCAAGGAATAGGTCTTGTCTATTACATATTGGGTTTATGGAACAGTATCTGAGCTAATTTGAAACCCTTGTTTTATGCATCACCCCACCTCACCTTTCCCGTTCAGCAGCCATAGTGTGTTTCCTAAACGTGTGACTCTGTTCTGTTTTGCAATTCAGTTCAAGTGTAGCGGTTTTTACATTCCCTCTATAAGTGATATCTTAGGATAAGTGTCTTTTTCTGTGTGACTTATTTCACTTAGAATCGTCGTACCTAAATCCACTCATCGTGCTGCTACTAACCTTATGACGTTGATTTCATGGCTGAGTGATATTCCATTGTACATGAGGACCACAACTTCTTTATCCATTTTTCTCTTTCCTAGGATATTTAAGGTGTAATGAAGTGGGGGTTCTTGTCAACAGAGCAGCCCTAAACTTTGGGGTGCCTGTGTCTTGCTGATTTTTAGTTTTCCCAATTTATACTCCCATGAGTGGAAGTGCCCTATGCTCTCCAAGCTGTGTTTTTTAGATGTTTCAGAACACACCGTACACTTCTCCAGAGTGGCTGTTGGCAATTTACATCCCACCCATCAGCGTAGCAAGGCTCCCATTTCTCCATGGCCGGTCCTGCATTTCTGGTTTGGACACTTTTTTCCGCATGGCCGTTTTGCCCGCTGGGAAGCGAGACTTCTTTGGAGCGCTGATTTGCCTTTCCAGGTTGCTTGGTTGGCCAAAAAGGGCGTATGCGTTTTTTCCTGAATATATTCAGGAAAAAACGCATACGCCCTTTTTGGCCAAGGGCATCATTGTCCACGTTTTGCCGCTTTTCATGTGCTTTCAAGGCGATTCGAATCTACCTCCTGAAATCTGTTTCCTGCAATTCTGCCTTGCTTTCAAAGCCTCTTCGTTGCCTTCCCTTAATATATTTGTGGACGAGAGGTATCATTTAAAACTCTGCAGGTTTGTGAATTGCAGTGCCCCTGAGCTCCATTTTTCAACTCGCTTTTTTGGGAGCTGGCCGCAAAAGCGCAGGATTGCTTCAGGCCCTCTTCTGGTTCTCGGGGGCAGGCTGAGCTTGTGCTTAATTCTTCTTCCTGATGGGAAAATAGAGTGACCTGTGCCTGTCCCAACACCTAGAGCTAGTCTCTCATTGGTTCCCCCTCTTCCCGTTCATCCTCAGGACAAATTGCAACCTGTACGGAACAGGAGGTTAAAGGTGCTGATTCTCCAAGGAGGGAGATGGCTAGTAAATCGGCTGGAATGGCGAACCCGAGCAAAGGAGATGAGAAATGAGGTGCGTTTTAGAAACCTTTCCCGATCACACGGGGTACCATCTTCTGGGTTTCTCATGCCTGTTTTCGACGTAGGAAGATGCCGTTGAACCTGGAGATTTGGGACCCATGGGATGGGTACCATGCAGTATTACTTGAAAGGGTCTGCGTTGGCTCACCCAACCTCACCGAACCTCTCAGCCCCAAGAGTGTCCACCCTTATGTCTCAATCAGCTGTGGGTCTAGATATGGTCAATCCAGGTTGCATCACAGCCCCTGAACGAATTTTGTAAGAATTTCTCTCTCTTTCACTGTCTTTGTTTCACGGGTTTTGAAAAGTAATTTATTTTTATAATGGGGTTTAGCTGCTTTTCATGGCTGTGTTTATGCCGCTTTACACCCCCTTGACTCACTTACAGAGAGATATCAATACATAGGTTTGAAGATTCTTACTAGTCAGATATATTCTTGTGCGGTGAATAGGGGGTGTTGAGTCCAGTTCACTGAGCAAGGAATAGGTCTTGTCTCTTACATATTGGGTTTATGGAACGGTATCTGAGCTAATTTGAAACCCTTTTTTTATGCATCACCCCACCTCACCTTTCCCGTTCAGCAGCCATAGTGTGTTTCCTAAACGTGTGACTCTGTTCTCTTTTGTAATTCAGTTCAAGTGTACCGGTTTTTACATTCCCTCTAGAAGTGATATCTTATGATAAGTGTCTTTTTCTGTGTGACTTATTTCACTTAGAATCGTCGTACCTAAATCCACTCATCGTGCTGCTACTAGCCTTATGACGTTGATTTCATGGCTGAGTGATATTCCATTGTACATGAGGACCACAACTTCTTTATCCATTTTTCTCTTTCCTAGGATATTTAAGGTGTAATGAAGTGGGGGTTCTTGTCAACAGAGCAGCCCTAAACTTTGGGGTGCCTGTGTCTTGCTGATTTTTAGTTTTCCCAATTTATACGCCCATGAGTGGAAGTGCCCTATGCTCTCCAAGCTGTGTTTTTTAGATGTTTCAGAACACACCGTACACTTCTCCAGAGTGGCTGTTGGCAATTTACATCCCACCCATCAGCGTAGCAAGGCTCCCATTTCTCCATGGCCGGTCCTGCATTTCTGGTTTGGACACTTTTTTCCGCATGGCCCTTTTGCCGGCTGGGAAGCGAGACTTCTTTGGAGCGCTGATTGGCCTTTCCAGGTTGCTTGGTTGGCCAAAAAGGGCGTATGCGTTTTTTCCTGAATATATTCAGGAAAAAACGCATACGCCCTTTTTGGCCAAGGGCATCATTGTCCACGTTTTGCCGCTTTTCATGTGCTTTCAAGGCGATTCGAATCTACCTCCTGAAATTTGTTTCCTGCAATTCTGCCTTGCTTTCAAAGCCTCTTCGTTGCCTTCCCTTAATATATTTGTGGACGAGAGGTATCATTTAAAACTCTGCAGGTTTGTGAATTGCAGTGCCCCTGAGCTCCATTTTTCAACTCACTTTTTTGGGAGCTGGCCGCAAAAGCGCAGGATTGCTTCAGGCCCTCTTCTGGTTCTGGGGGGCAGGCTGAGCTTGTGCTTAATTCTTCTTCCTGATGGGAAAATAGAGTGACCTGTGCCTGTCCCAACACCTAGAGCTAGTCTCTCATTGGTTCCCCCTTTTCCCGTTCATCCTCAGGACAAATTGCAACCTGTACGGAACAGGGGGTTAAAGGTGCTGATTCTCCAAGGAGGGAGATGGCTAGTAAATCGGCTGGAATGGCGAACCCGAGCAAAGGAGATGAGAAATGAGGTGCGTTTTAGAAACCTTTCCCGATCACACGGTGTACCATCTTCTGGGTTTCTCATGCCTGTTTTCGATGTAGGAAGATGCCCTTGAACCTGGAGATTTGGGACCCATGGGATGGGTACCATGCAGTATTACTTGAAAGGGTCTGCGTTAGCTCACCCAACCTCACCGAACCTCTCAGCCCCAAGAGTGTCCACCCTTATGTCTCAATCAGCTGTGGGTCTAGATATGGTCAATCCAGGTTGCATAACAGCCCCTGAACGAATTTTGTAAGAATTTCTCTCTCTTTCACTGTCTTTGTTTCACGGGTTTTGAAAAGTAATTTATTTTTATAATGGGGTTTAGCTGCTTTTCACGGCTGTGTTTATGCCGCTTTACACCCCCTTGACTCACTTACGGAGAGATATCAATACATAGGTTTGAAGATTCTTACTAGTCAGATATATTCTTGTGCGGTGAATAGGGGGTGTTGAGTCCAGTTCACTGAAAAAGGAATAGGTCTTGTCTCTTACATATTGGGTTTATGGAACGGTATCTGAGCTAATTTGAAACCCTTTTTTTATGCATCACCCCACCTCACCTTTCCCGTTCAGCAGCCATAGTGTGTTTCCTAAACGTGTGACTCTGTTCTGTTTTGTAATTCAGTTCAAGTGTACCGGTTTTTACATTCCCTCTAGAAGTGATATCTTATGATAAGTGTCTTTTTCTGTGTGACTTATTTCACTTAGAATCGTCGTACCTAAATCCACTCATCGTGCTGCTACTAGCCTTATGACGTTGATTTCATGGCTGAGTGATATTCCATTGTACATGAGGACCACAACTTCTTTATCCATTTTTCTCTTTCCTAGGATATTTAAGGTGTAATGAAGTGGGGGTTCTTGTCAACAGAGCAGCCCTAAACTTTGGGGTGCCTGTGTCTTGCTGATTTTTAGTTTTCCCAATTTATACTCCCATGAGTGGAAGTGCCCTATGCTCTCCAAGCTGTGTTTTTTAGATGTTTCAGAACACACCGTACACTTCTCCAGAGTGGCTGTTGGCAATTTACATCCCGCCCATCAGCGTAGCAAGGCCCCCATTTCTCCATGGCCGGTCCTGCATTTCCGGTTTGGACACTTTTTTCCGCATGGCCCTTTTGCCCGCTGGGAAGCGAGACTTCTTTGGAGCGCTGATTGGCCTTTCCAGGTTGCTTGGTTGGCCAAAAAGGGCGTATGCGTTTTTTCCTGAATATATTCAGGAAAAAACGCATACGCCCTTTTTGGCCAAGGGCATCATTGTCCACGTTTTGCCGCTTTTCATGTGCTTTCAAGGCGATTCGAATCTACCTCCTGAAATCTGTTTCCTGCAATTCTGCCTTGCTTTCAAAGCCTCTTCGTTGCCTTCCCTTAATATATTTGTGGACGAGAGGTATCATTTAAAACTCTGCAGGTTTGTGAATTGCAGTGCCCCTGAGCTCCATTTTTCAACTCGCTTTTTTGGGAGCTGGCCGCAAAAGCGCAGGATTGCTTCAGGCCCTCTTCTGGTTCTGGGGGGCAGGCTGAGCTTGTGCTTAATTCTTCTTCCTGATGGGAAAATAGAGTGACCTGTGCCTGTCCCAACACCTAGAGCTAGTCTCTCATTGGTTCCCCCTCTTCCCGTTCATCCTCAGGACAAATTGCAACCTGTACGGAACAGGGGGTTAAAGGTGCTGATTCTCCAAGGAAGGAGATGGCTAGTAAATCGGCTGGAATGGCGAACCCGAGCAAAGGAGATGAGAAATGAGGTGCGTTTTAGAAACCTTTCCCGATCACACGGTGTACCATCTTCTGGGTTTCTCATGCCTGTTTTCGATGTAGGAAGATGCCCTTGAACCTGGAGATTTGGGACCCATGGGATGGGTACCATGCAGTATTACTTGAAAGGGTCTGCGTTGGCTTACCCAACCTCACCGAACCTCTCAGCCCCAAGAGTGTCCACCCTTATGTCTCAATCAGCTGTGGGTCTAGATATGGTCAATCCAGGTTGCATCACAGCCCCTGAACGAATTTTGTAAGAATTTCTCTCTCTTTCACTGTCTTTGTTTCACGGGTTTTGAAAAGTAATTTATTTTTATAATGGGGTTTAGCTGCTTTTCACGGCTGTGTTTATGCCGCTTTACACCCCCTTGACTCACTTACAGAGAGATATCAATACATAGGTTTGAAGATTCTTACTAGTCAGATATATTCTTGTGCGGTGAATAGGGGGTGTTGAGTCCAGTTCACTGAGCAAGGAATAGGTCTTGTCTCTTACATATTGGGTTTATGGAACAGTATCTGAGCTAATTTGAAACCCTTGTTTTATGCATCACCCCACCTCACCTTTCCCGTTCAGCAGCCATAGTGTGTTTCCTAAACGTGTGACTCTGTTCTGTTTTGCAATTCAGTTCAAGTGTAGCGGTTTTTACATTCCCTCTAGAAGTGATATCTTATGATAAGTGTCTTTTTCTGTGTGACTTATTTCACTTAGAATCGTCGTACCTAAATCCACTCATCGTGCTGCTACTAGCCTTATGACGTTGATTTCATGGCTGAGTGATATTCCATTGTACATGAGGACCACAACTTCTTTATCCATTTTTCTCTTTCCTAGGATATTTAAGGTGTAATGAAGTGGGGGTTCTTGTCAACAGAGCAGCCCTAAACTTTGGGGTGCCTGTGTCTTGCTGATTTTTAGTTTTCCCAATTTATACGCCCATGAGTGGAAGTGCCCTATGCTCTCCAAGCTGTGTTTTTTAGATGTTTCAGAACACACCGTACACTTCTCCAGAGTGGCTGTTGGCAATTTACATCCCGCCCATCAGCGTAGCAAGGCTCCCATTTCTCCATGGCCGGGCCTGCATTTCTGGTTTGGACACTTTTTTCCGCATGGCCCTTTTGCCCGCTGGGAAGCGAGACTTCTTTGGAGCGCTGATTTGCCTTTCCAGGTTGCTTGGTTGGCGAAAAAGGGCGTATGCGTTTTTTCCTGAATATATTCAGGAAAAAACGCATATGCCCTTTTTGGCCAAGGGCATCATTGTCCACGTTTTGCCGCTTTTCATGTGCTTTCAAGGCGATTCGAATCTACCTCCTGAAATCTGTTTCCTGCAATTCTGCCTTGCTTTCAAAGCCTCTTCGTTGCCTTCCCTTAATATATTTGTGGACGAGAGGTATCATTTCAAACTCTGCAGGTTTGTGAATTGCAGTGCCCCTGAGCTCCATTTTTCAACTCGCTTTTTTGGGAGCTGGCCGCAAAAGCGCAGGATTGCTTCAGGCCCTCTTCTGGTTCTGGGGGGCAGGCTGAGCTTGTGCTTAATTCTTCTACCTGATGGGAAAGTAGAGTCACCTGTGCCTGTCCCAACACCTAGAGCTAGTCTCTCATTGGTTCCCCCTCTTCCCGTTCATCCTCAGGACAAATTGCAACCTGTACGGAACAGGAGGTTAAAGGTGCTGATTCTCCAAGGAGGGAGATGGCTAGTAAATCGGCTGGAATGGCGAACCCGAGCAAAGGAGATGAGAAATGAGGTGCGTTTTAGAAACCTTTCCCGATCAAACGGTGTACCATCTTCTGGGTTTCTCATGCCTGTTTTCGACGTAGGAAGATGCCCTTGAACCTGGAGATTTGGGACCCATGGGATGGGTACCATGCAGTATTACTTGAAAGGGTCTGCGTTGGCTCACCCAACCTCACCGAACCTCTCAGCCCCAAGAGTGTCCACCCTTATGTCTCAATCAGCTGTGGGTCTAGATATGGTCAATCCAGGTTGCATCACAGCCCCTGAACGAATTTTGTAAGAATTTCTCTCTCTTTCACTGTCTTTGTTTCACGGGTTTTGAAAAGTAATTTATTTTTATAATGGGGTTTAGCTGCTTTTCACGGCTGTGTTTATGCCGCTTTACACTCCCTTGACTCACTTACAGAGAGATATCAATACATAGGTTTGAAGATTCTTACTAGTCAGATATATTCTTGTGCGGTGAATAGGGGGTGTTGAGTCCAGTTCACTGAGCAAGGAATAGGTCTTGTCTATTACATATTGGGTTTATGGAACAGTATCTGAGCTAATTTGAAACCCTTGTTTTATGCATCACCCCACCTCACCTTTCCCGTTCAGCAGCCATAGTGTGTTTCCTAAACGTGTGACTCTGTTCTGTTTTGCAATTCAGTTCAAGTGTAGCGGTTTTTACATTCCCTCTATAAGTGATATCTTAGGATAAGTGTCTTTTTCTGTGTGACTTATTTCACTTAGAATCGTCGTACCTAAATCCACTCATCGTGCTGCTACTAACCTTATGACGTTGATTTCATGGCTGAGTGATATTCCATTGTACATGAGGACCACAACTTCTTTATCCTTTTTTCTCTTTCCTAGGATATTTAAGGTGTAATGAAGTGGGGGTTCTTGTCAACAGAGCAGCCCTAAACTTTGGGGTGCCTGTGTCTTGCTGATTTTTAGTTTTCCCAATTTATACTCCCATGAGTGGAAGTGCCCTATGCTCTCCAAGCTGTGTTTTTTAGATGTTTCAGAACACACCGTACACTTCTCCAGAGTGGCTGTTGGCAATTTACATCCCACCCATCAGCGTAGCAAGGCTCCCATTTCTCCATGGCCGGTCCTGCATTTCTGGTTTGGACACTTTTTTCCGCATGGCCGTTTTGCCCGCTGGGAAGCGAGACTTCTTTGGAGCGCTGATTTGCCTTTCCAGGTTGCTTGGTTGGCCAAAAAGGGCGTATGCGTTTTTTCCTGAATATATTCAGGAAAAAACGCATACGCCCTTTTTGGCCAAGGGCATCATTGTCCACGTTTTGCCGCTTTTCATGTGCTTTCAAGGCGATTCGAATCTACCTCCTGAAATCTGTTTCCTGCAATTCTGCCTTGCTTTCAAAGCCTCTTCGTTGCCTTCCCTTAATATATTTGTGGACGAGAGGTATCATTTAAAACTCTGCAGGTTTGTGAATTGCAGTGCCCCTGAGCTCCATTTTTCAACTCACTTTTTTGGGAGCTGGCCGCAAAAGCGCAGGATTGCTTCAGGCCCTCTTCTGGTTCTGGGGGGCAGGCTGAGCTTGTGCTTAATTCTTCTTCCTGATGGGAAAATAGAGTGACCTGTGCCTGTCCCAACACCTAGAGCTAGTCTCTCATTGGTTCCCCCTCTTCCCGTTCATCCTCAGGACAAATTGCAACCTGTACGGAACAGGGGGTTAAAGGTGCTGATTCTCCAAGGAGGGAGATGGCTAGTAAATCGGCTGGAATGGCGAACCCGAGCAAAGGAGATGAGAAATGAGGTGCGTTTTAGAAACCTTTCCCGATCACACGGTGTACCATCTTCTGGGTTTCTCATGCCTGTTTTCGATGTAGGAAGATGCCCTTGAACCTGGAGATTTGGGACCCATGGGATGGGTACCATGCAGTATTACTTGAAAGGGTCTGCGTTGGCTCACCCAATCTCACCGAACCTCTCAGCCCCAAGAGTGTCCACCCTTATGTCTCAATCAGCTGTGGGTCTAGATATGGTCAATCCAGGTTGCATCACAGCCCCTCAACGAATTTTGTAAGAATTTCTCTCTCTTTCACTGTCTTTGTTTCACGGGTTTTGAAAAGTAATTTATTTTTATAATGGGGTTTAGCTGCTTTTCATGGCTGTGTTTATGCCGCTTTACACCCCGTTGACTCACTTACAGAGAGATATCAATACATAGGTTTGAAGATTCTTACTAGTCAGATATATTCTTGTGCGGTGAATAGGGGGTGTTGAGTCCAGTTCACTGAGCAAGGAATAGGTCTTGTCTCTTACATATTGGGTTTATGGAACGGTATCTGAGCTAATTTGAAACCCTTTTTTTATGCATCACCCCACCTCACCTTTCCCGTTCAGCAGCCATAGTGTGTTTCCTAAACGTGTGACTCTGTTCTCTTTTGTAATTCAGTTCAAGTGTACCGGTTTTTACATTCCCTCTAGAAGTGATATCTTATGATAAGTGTCTTTTTCTGTGTGACTTATTTCACTTAGAATCGTCGTACCTAAATCCACTCATCGTGCTGCTACTAGCCTTATGACGTTGATTTCATGGCTGAGTGATATTCCATTGTACATGAGGACCACAACTTCTTTATCCATTTTTCTCTTTCCTAGGATATTTAAGGTGTAATGAAGTGGGGGTTCTTGTCAACAGAGCAGCCCTAAACTTTGGGGTGCCTGTGTCTTGCTGATTTTTAGTTTTCCCAATTTATACGCCCATGAGTGGAAGTGCCCTATGCTCTCCAAGCTGTGTTTTTTAGATGTTTCAGAACACACCGTACACTTCTCCAGAGTGGCTGTTGGCAATTTACATCCCACCCATCAGCGTAGCAAGGCTCCCATTTCTCCATGGCCGGTCCTGCATTTCTGGTTTGGACACTTTTTTCCGCATGGCCCTTTTGCCCACTGGGAAGCGAGACTTCTTTGGAGCGCTGATTTGCCTTTCCAGGTTGCTTGGTTGGCGAAAAAGGGCGTATGCGTTTTTTCCTGAATATATTCAGGAAAAAACGCATACGCCCTTTTTGGCCAAGGGCATCATTGTCCACGTTTTGCCGCTTTTCATGTGCTTTCAAGGCGATTCGAATCTACCTCCTGAAATTTGTTTCCTGCAATTCTGCCTTGCTTTCAAAGCCTCTTCGTTGCCTTCCCTTAATATATTTGTGGACGAGAGGTATCTTTTAAAACTCTGCAGGTTTGTGAATTGCAGTGCCCCTGAGCTCCATTTTTCAACTCACTTTTTTGGGAGCTGGCCGCAAAAGCGCAGGATTGCTTCAGGCCCTCTTCTGGTTCTGGGGGGCAGGCTGAGCTTGTGCTTAATTCTTCTTCCTGATGGGAAAATAGAGTGACCTGTGCCTGTCCCAACACCTAGAGCTAGTCTCTCATTGGTTCCCCCTTTTCCCGTTCATCCTCAGGACAAATTGCAACCTGTACGGAACAGGGGGTTAAAGGTGCTGATTCTCCAAGGAGGGAGATGGCTAGTAAATCGGCTGGAATGGCGAACCCGAGCAAAGGAGATGAGAAATGAGGTGCGTTTTAGAAACCTTTCCCGATCACACGGTGTACCATCTTCTGGGTTTCTCATGCCTGTTTTCGATGTAGGAAGATGCCCTTGAACCTGGAGATTTGGGACCCATGGGATGGGTACCATGCAGTATTACTTGAAAGGGTCTGCGTTAGCTCACCCAACCTCACCGAACCTCTCAGCCCCAAGAGTGTCCACCCTTATGTCTCAATCAGCTGTGGGTCTAGATATGGTCAATCCAGGTTGCATCACAGCCCCTGAACGAATTTTGTAAGAATTTCTCTCTCTTTCACTGTCTTTGTTTCACGGGTTTTGAAAAGTAATTTATTTTTATAATGGGGTTTAGCTGCTTTTCACGGCTGTGTTTATGCCGCTTTACACCCCCTTGACTCACTTACAGAGAGATATCAATACATAGGTTTGAAGTTTCTTACTAGTCAGATATATTCTTGTGCGGTGAATAGGGGGTGTTGAGTCCAGTTCACTGAGCAAGGAATAGGTCTTGTCTCTTACATATTGGGTTTATGGAACGGTATCTGAGCTAATTTGAAACCCTTTTTTTATGCATCACCCCACCTCACCTTTCCCGTTCAGCAGCCATAGTGTGTTTCCTAAACGTGTGACTCTGTTCTGTTTTGTAATTCAGTTCAAGTGTACCGGTTTTTACATTCCCTCTAGAAGTGATATCTTATGATAAGTGTCTTTTTCTGTGTGACTTATTTCACTTAGAATCGTCGTACCTAAATCCACTCATCGTGCTGCTACTAGCCTTATGACGTTGATTTCATGGCTGAGTGATATTCCATTGTACATGAGGACCACAACTTCTTTATCCATTTTTCTCTTTCCTAGGATATTTAAGGTGTAATGAAGTGGGGGTTCTTGTCAACAGAGCAGCCCTAAACTTTGGGGTGCCTGTGTCTTGCTGATTTTTAGTTTTCCCAATTTATACTCCCATGAGTGGAAGTGCCCTATGCTCTCCAAGCTGTGTTTTTTAGATGTTTCAGAACACACCGTACACTTCTCCAGAGTGGCTGTTGGCAATTTACATCCCGCCCATCAGCGTAGCAAGGCCCCCATTTCTCCATGGCCGGTCCTGCATTTCCGGTTTGGACACTTTTTTCCGCATGGCCCTTTTGCCCGCTGGGAAGCGAGACTTCTTTGGAGCGCTGATTGGCCTTTCCAGGTTGCTTGGTTGGCCAAAAAGGGCGTATGCGTTTTTTCCTGAATATATTCAGGAAAAAACGCATACGCCCTTTTTGGCCAAGGACATCATTGTCCACGTTTTGCCGCTTTTCATGTGCTTTCAAGGCGATTCGAATCTACCTCCTGAAATCTGTTTCCTGCAATTCTGCCTTGCTTTCAAAGCCTCTTCGTTGCCTTCCCTTAATATATTTGTGGACGAGAGGTATCATTTAAAACTCTGCAGGTTTGTGAATTGCAGTGCCCCTGAGCTCCATTTTTCAACTCGCTTTTTTGGGAGCTGGCCGCAAAAGCGCAGGATTGCTTCAGGCCCTCTTCTGGTTCTGGGGGGCAGCCTGAGCTTGTGCTTAATTCTTCTTCCTGATGGGAAAATAGAGTGACCTGTGCCTGTCCCAACACCTAGAGCTAGTCTCTCATTGGTTCCCCCTCTTCCCGTTCATCCTCAGGACAAATTGCAACCTGTACGGAACAGGAGGTTAAAGGTGCTGATTCTCCAAGGAGGGAGATGGCTAGTAAATCGGCTAGAATGGCGAACTCGAGCAAAGGAGATGAGAAATGAGGTGCGTTTTAGAAACCTTTCCCGATCACACGGTGTACCATCTTCTGGGTTTCTCATGCCTGTTTTCGACGTAGGAAGATGCCCTTGAACCTGGAGATTTGGGACCCATGGGATGGGTACCATGCAGTATTACTTGAAAGGGTCTGCGTTGGCTCACCCAACCTCACCGAACCTCTCAGCCCCAAGAGTGTCCACCCTTATGTCTCAATCAGCTGTGGGTCTAGATTTGGTCAATCCAGGTTGCATCACAGCCCCTGAACGAATTTTGTAAGAATTTCTCTCTCTTTCACTGTCTTTGTTTCACGGGTTTGGAAAAGTAATTTATTTTTATAATGTGGATTAGCTGCTTTTCACGGCTGTGTTTATGCCGCTTTACACCCCCTTGACTCACTTACAGAGAGATATCAATACATAGGTTTGAAGATTCTTACTAGTCAGATATATTCTTGGGCGGTGAATAGGGGGTGTTGAGTCCAGTTCACTGAAAAAGGAATAGGTCTTGTCTCTTACATATTGGGTTTATGGAACAGTATCTGAGCTAATTTGAAACCCTTGTTTTATGCATCACCCCACCTCACCTTTCCCGTTCAGCAGCCATAGTGTGTTTCCTAAACGTGTGACTCTGTTCTGTTTTGCAATTCAGTTCAAGTGTAGCGGTTTTTACATTCCCTCTAGAAGTGATATCTTATGATAAGTGTCTTTTTCTGTGTGACTTATTTCACTTAGAATCGTCGTACCTAAATCCACTCATCGTGCTGCTACTAGCCTTATGACGTTGATTTCATGGCTTAGTGATATTCCATTGTACATGAGGACCACAACTTCTTTATCCATTTTTCTCTTTCCTAGGATATTTAAGGTGTAATGAAGTGGGGGTTCTTGTCAACAGAGCAGCCCTAAACTTTGGGGTGCCTGTGTCTTGCTGATTTTTAGTTTTCCCAATTTATACTCCCATGAGTGGAAGTGCCCTATGCTCTCCAAGCTGTGTTTTTTAGATGTTTCAGAACACACCGTACACTTCTCCAGAGTGGCTGTTGGCAATTTACATCCCGCCCATCAGCGTAGCAAGGCCCCCATTTCTCCATGGCCGGTCCTGCATTTCCGGTTTGGACACTTTTTTCCGCATGGCCCTTTTGCCCGCTGGGAAGCGAGACTTCTTTGGAGCGCTGATTGGCCTTTCCAGGTTGCTTGGTTGGCCAAAAAGGGCGTATGCGTTTTTTCCTGAATATATTCAGGAAAAAACGCATACGCCCTTTTTGGCCAAGGACATCATTGTCCACGTTTTGCCGCTTTTCATGTGCTTTCAAGGCGATTCGAATCTACCTCCTGAAATCTGTTTCCTGCAATTCTGCCTTGCTTTCAAAGCCTCTTCGTTGCCTTCCCTTAATATATTTGTGGACGAGAGGTATCATTTAAAACTCTGCAGGTTTGTGAATTGCAGTGCCCCTGAGCTCCATTTTTCAACTCGCTTTTTTGGGAGCTGGCCGCCAAAGCGCAGGATTGCTTCAGGCCCTCTTCTGGTTCTGGGGGGCAGGCTGAGCTTGTGCTTAATTCTTCTTCCTGATGGGAAAATAGAGTGACCTGTGCCTGTCCCAACACCTAGAGCTAGTCTCTCATTGGTTCCCCCTCTTCCCGTTCATCCTCAGGACAAATTGCAACCTGTACGGAACAGGAGGTTAAAGGTGCTGATTCTCCAAGGAGGGAGATGGCTAGTAAATCGGCTGGAATGGCGAACCCGAGCAAAGGAGATGAGAAATGAGGTGCGTTTTAGAAACCTTTCCCGATCACACGGTGTACCATCTTCTGGGTTTCTCATGCCTGTTTTCGATGTAGGAAGATGCCCTTGAACCTGGAGATTTGGGACCCATGGGATGGGTACCATGCAGTATTACTTGAAAGGGTCTGCGTTAGCTCACCCAACCTCACCGAACCTCTCAGCCCCAAGAGTGTCCACCCTTATGTCTCAATCAGCTGTGGGTCTAGATATGGTCAATCCAGGTTGCATCACAGCCCCTGAACGAATTTTGTAAGAATTTCTCTCTCTTTCACTGTCTTTGTTTCACGGGTTTTGAAAAGTAATTTATTTTTATAATGGGGTTTAGCTGCTTTTCACGGCTGTGTTTATGCCGCTTTACACCCCCTTGACTCACTTACAGAGAGATATCAATACATAGGTTTGAAGATTCTTACTAGTCAGATATATTCTTGTGCGGTGAATAGGGGGTGTTGAGTCCAGTTCACTGAGCAAGGAATAGGTCTTGTCTCTTACATATTGGGTTTATGGAACAGTATCTGAGCTAATTTGAAACCCTTGTTTTATGCATCACCAAACCTCACCTTTCCCGTTCAGCAGCCATAGTGTGTTTCCTAAACGTGTGACTCTGTTCTGTTTTGCAATTCAGTTCAAGTGTAGCGGTTTTTACATTCCCTCTAGAAGTGATATCTTAGGATAAGTGTCTTTTTCTGTGTGACTTATTTCACTTAGAATCGTCGTACCTAAATCCACTCATCGTGCTGCTACTAGCCTTATGACTTTGATTTCATGGCTGAGTGATATTCCATTGTACATGAGGACCACAACTTCTTTATCCATTTTTCTCTTTCCTAGGATATTTAAGGTGTAATGAAGTGGGGGTTCTTGTCAACAGAGCAGCCCTAAACTTTGGGGTGCCTGTGTCTTGCTGATTTTTAGTTTTCCCAATTTATACGCCCATGAGTGGAAGTGCCCTATGCTCTCCAAGCTGTGTTTTTTAGATGTTTCAGAACACACCGTACACTTCTCCAGAGTGGCTGTTGGCAATTTACATCCCGCCCATCAGCGTAGCAAGGCTCCCATTTCTCCATGGCCGGTCCTGCATTTCTGGTTTGGACACTTTTTTCCGCATGGCCCTTTTGCAGGCTGGGAAGCGAGACTTCTTTGGAGCGCTGATTTGCCTTTCCAGGTTGCTTGGTTGGCCAAAAAGGGCTTTTGCGTTTTTTCCTGAATATATTCAGGAAAAAACGCATACGCCCTTTTTGGCCAAGGGCATCATTGTCCACGTTTTGCCGCTTTTCATGTGCTTTCAAGGCGATTCGAATCTACCTCCTGAAATCTGTTTCCTGCAATTCTGCCTTGCTTTCAAAGCCTCTTCGTTGCCTTCCCTTAATATATTTGTGGACGAGAGGTATCATTTAAAACTCTGCAGGTTTGTGAATTGCAGTGCCCCTGAGCTCCATTTTTCAACTCGCTTTTTTGGGAGCTGGCCGCCAAAGCGCAGGATTGCTTCAGGCCCTCTTCTGGTTCTGGGGGGCAGGCTGAGCTTGTGCTTAATTCTTCTTCCTGATGGGAAAATAGAGTGACCTGTGCCTGTCCCAACACCTAGAGCTAGTCTCTCATTGGTTCCCCCTCTTCCCGTTCATCCTCAGGACAAATTGCAACCTGTACGGAACAGGGGGTTAAAGGTGCTGATTCTCCAAGGAGGGAGATGGCTAGTAAATCGGCTGGAATGGCGAACCCGAGCAAAGGAGATGAGAAATGAGGTGCGTTTTAGAAACCTTTCCCGATCACACGGTGTACCATCTTCTGGGTTTCTCATGCCTGTTTTCGATGTAGGAAGATGCCCTTGAACCTGGAGATTTGGGACCCATGGGATGGGTACCATGCAGTATTACTTGAAAGGGTCTGCGTTAGCTCACCCAACCTCACCGAACCTCTCAGCCCCAAGAGTGTCCACCCTTATGTCTCAATCAGCTGTGGGTCTAGATATGGTCAATCCAGGTTGCATCACAGCCCCTCAACGAATTTTGTAAGAATTTCTCTCTCTTTCACTGTCTTTGTTTCACGGGTTTTGAAAAGTAATTTATTTTTATAATGGGGTTTAGCTGCTTTTCACGGCTGTGTTTATGCCGCTTTACACCCCCTTGACTCACTTACAGAGAGATATCAATACATAGGTTTGAAGATTCTTACTAGTCAGATATATTCTTGTGCGGTGAATAGGGGGTGTTGAGTCCAGTTCACTGAGCGAGGAATAGGTCTTGTCTATTACATATTGGGTTTATGGAACGGTATCTGAGCTAATTTGAAACCCTTTTTTTATGCATCACCCCACCTCACCTTTCCCGTTCAGCAGCCATAGTGTGTTTCCTAAACGTGTGACTCTGTTCTGTTTTGCAATTCAGTTCAAGTGTACCGGTTTTTACATTCCCTCTAGAAGTGATATCTTATGATAAGTGTCTTTTTCTGTGTGACTTATTTCACTTAGAATCGTCGTACCTAAATCCACTCATCGTGCTGCTACTAGCCTTATGACGTTGATTTCATGGCTGAGTGATATTCCATTGTACATGAGGACCACAACTTCTTTATCCATTTTTCTCTTTCCTAGGATATTTAAGGTGTAATGAAGTGGGGGTTCTTGTCAACAGAGCAGCCCTAAACTTTGGGGTGCCTGTGTCTTGCTGATTTTTAGTTTTCCCAATTTATACGCCCATGAGTGGAAGTGCCCTATGCTCTCCAAGCTGTGTTTTTTAGATGTTTCAGAACACACCGTACACTTCTCCAGAGTGGCTGTTGGCAATTTACATCCCACCCGTCAGCGTAGCAAGGCTCCCATTTCTCCATGGCCGGTCCTGCATTTCTGGTTTGGACACTTTTTTCCGCATGGCCCTTTTGCCCGCTGGGAAGCAAGACTTCTTTGGAGCGCTGATTTGCCTTTCCAGGTTGCTTGGTTGGCCAAAAAGGGCGTATGCGTTTTTTCCTGAATATATTCAGGAAAAAACGCATACGCCCTTTTTGGCCAAGGGCATCATTGTCCACGTTTTGCTGCTTTTCATGTGCTTTCAAGGCGATTCGAATCTACCTCCTGAAATCTGTTTCCTGCAATTCTGCCTTGCTTTCAAAGCCTCTTCGTTGCCTTCCCTTAATATATTTGTGGACGAGAGGTATCATTTAAAACTCTGCAGGTTTGTGAATTGCAGTGCCCCTGAGCTCCATTTTTCAACTCGCTTTTTCGGGAGCTGGCAGCAAAAGCGCAGGATTGCTTCAGGCCCTCTTCTGGTTCTGGGGGGCAGGCTGAGCTTGTGCTTAATTCTTCTTCCTGATGGGAAAATAGAGTGACCTGTGCCTGTCCCAACACCTAGAGCTAGTCTCTCATTGGTTCCCCCTCTTCCCGTTCATCCTCAGGACAAATTGCAACCTGTACGGAACAGGGGGTTAAAGGTGCTGATTCTCCAAGGAGGGAGATGGCTAGTAAATCGGCTGGAATGGCGAACCCGAGCAAAGGAGATGAGAAATGAGGTGCGTTTTAGAAACCTTTCCCGATCACACGGTGTACCATCTTCTGGGTTTCTCATGCCTGTTTTCGATGTAGGAAGATGCCCTTGAACCTGGAGATTTGGGACCCATGGGATGGGTACCATGCAGTATTACTTGAAAGGGTCTGCGTTAGCTCACCCAACCTCACCGAACCTCTCAGCCCCAAGAGTGTCCACCCTTATGTCTCAATCAGCTGTGGGTCTAGATATGGTCAATCCAGGTTGCATCACAGCCCCTGAACGAATTTTGTAAGAATTTCTCTCTCTTTCACTGTCTTTGTTTCACGGGTTTGGAAAAGTAATTTATTTTTATAATGGGGTTTAGCTGCTTTTCACGGCTGTGTTTATGCCGCTTTACACCCCCTTGACTCACTTACAGAGAGATATCAATACATAGGTTTGAAGATTCTTACTAGTCAGATATATTCTTGTGCGGTGAATAGGGGGTGTTGAGTCCAGTTCACTGAGCAAGGAATAGGTCTTGTCTCTTACATATTGGGTTTATGGAACGGTATCTGAGCTAATTTGAAACCCTTTTTTTATGCATCACCCCACCTCACCTTTCCCGTTCAGCAGCCATAGTGTGTTTCCTAAACGTGTGACTCTGTTCTGTTTTGCAATTCAGTTCAAGTGTACCGGTTTTTACATTCCCTCTAGAAGTGATATCTTATGATAAGTGTCTTTTTCTGTGTGACTTATTTCACTTAGAATCGTCGTACCTAAATCCACTCATCGTGCTGCTACTAGCCTTATGACGTTGATTTCATGGCTGAGTGATATTCCATTGTACATGAGGACCACAACTTCTTTATCCATTTTTCTCTTTCCTAGGATATTTAAGGTGTAATGAAGTGGGGGTTCTTGTCAACAGAGCAGCCCTAAACTTTGGGGTGCCTGTGTCTTGCTGATTTTTAGTTTTCCCAATTTATACGCCCATGAGTGGAAGTGCCCTATGCTCTCCAAGCTGTGTTTTTTAGATGTTTCAGAACACACCGTACACTTCTCCAGAGTGGCTGTTGGCAATTTACATCCCACCCTTCAGCGTAGCAAGGCTCCCATTTCTCCATGGCCGGTCCTGCATTTCTGGTTTGGACACTTTTTTCCGCATGGCCCTTTTGCCCGCTGGGAAGCGAGACTTCTTTGGAGCGCTGATTTGCCTTTCCAGGTTGCTTGGTTGGCCAAAAAGGGCGTATGCGTTTTTTCCTGAATATATTCAGGAAAAAACGCATACGCCCTTTTTGGCCAAGGGCATCATTGTCCACGTTTTGCTGCTTTTCATGTGCTTTCAAGGCGATTCGAATCTACCTCCTGAAATCTGTTTCCTGCAATTCTGCCTTGCTTTCAAAGCCTCTTCGTTGCCTTCCCTTAATATATTTGTGGACGAGAGGTATCATTTAAAACTCTGCAGGTTTGTGAATTGCAGTGCCCCTGAGCTCCATTTTTCAACTCGCTTTTTCGGGAGCTGGCAGCAAAAGCGCAGGATTGCTTCAGGCCCTCTTCTGGTTCTGGGGGGCAGGCTGAGCTTGTGCTTAATTCTTTCTTCCTGATGGTAAAATAGAGTGACCTGTGCCTGTCCCAACACCTAGAGCTAGTCTCTCATTGGTTCCCCCTCTTCCCGTTCATCCTCAGGACAAATTGCAACCTGTACGGAACAGGAGGTTAAAGGTGCTGATTCTCCAAGGAGGGAGATGGCTAGTAAATCGGCTAGAATGGCGAACCCGAGCAAAGGAGATGAGAAATGAGGTGCGTTTTAGAAACCTTTCCCGATCACACGGTGTACCATCTTCTGGGTTTCTCATGCCTGTTTTCGACGTAGGAAGATGCCCTTGAACCTGGAGATTTCGGACCCATGGGATGGGTACCATGCAGTATTACTTGAAAGGGTCTGCGTTGGCTCACCCAACCTCACCGAACCTCTCAGCCCCAAGAGTGTCCACCCTTATGTCTCAATCAGCTGTGGGTCTAGATTTGGTCAATCCAGGTTGCATCACAGCCCCTGAACGAATTTTGTAAGAATTTCTCTCTCTTTCACTGTCTTTGTTTCACGGGTTTGGAAAAGTAATTTATTTTTATAATGGGGTTTAGCTGCTTTTCACGGCTGTGTTTATGCCGCTTTACACCCCCTTGACTCACTTACAGAGAGATATCAATACATAGGTTTGAAGATTCTTACTAGTCAGATATATTCTTGTGCGGTGAATAGGGGGTGTTGAGTCCAGTTCACTGAAAAAGGAATAGGTCTTGTCTCTTACATATTGGGTTTATGGAACGGTATCTGAGCTAATTTGAAACCCTTTTTTTATGCATCACCCCACCTCACCTTTCCCGTTCAGCAGCCATAGTGTGTTTCCTAAACGTGTGACTCTGTTCTGTTTTGTAATTCAGTTCAAGTGTACCGGTTTTTACATTCCCTCTAGAAGTGATATCTTATGATAAGTGTCTTTTTCTGTGTGACTTATTTCACTTAGAATCGTCGTACCTAAATCCACTCATCGTGCTGCTACTAGCCTTATGACGTTGATTTCATGGCTGAGTGATATTCCATTGTACATGAGGACCACAACTTCTTTATCCATTTTTCTCTTTCCTAGGATATTTAAGGTGTAATGAAGTGGGGGTTCTTGTCAACAGAGCAGCCCTAAACTTTGGGGTGCCTGTGTCTTGCTGATTTTTAGTTTTCCCAATTTATACGCCCATGAGTGGAAGTGCCCTATGCTCTCCAAGCTGTGTTTTTTAGATGTTTCAGAACACACCGTACACTTCTCCAGAGTGGCTGTTGGCAATTTACATCCCGCCCATCAGCGTAGCAAGGCTCCCATTTCTCCATGGCCGGTCCTGCATTTCTGGTTTGGACACTTTTTTCCGCATGGCCCTTTTGCCCGCTGGGAAGCGAGACTTCTTTGGAGCGCTGATTTGCCTTTCCCGGTTGCTTGGTTGGCGAAAAAGGGCGTATGCGTTTTTTCCTGAATATATTCAGGAAAAAACGCATACGCCCTTTTTGGCCAAGGGCATCATTGTCCACGTTTTGCCGCTTTTCATGTGCTTTCAAGGCGATTCGAATCTACCTCCTGAAATCTGTTTCCTGCAATTCTGCCTTGCTTTCAAAGCCTCTTCGTTGCCTTCCCTTAATATATTTGTGGACGAGAGGTATCATTTAAAACTCTGCAGGTTTGTGAATTGCAGTGCCCCTGAGCTCCATTTTTCAACTCGCTTTTTTGGGAGCTGGCCGCCAAAGCACAGGATTTCTTCAGGCCCTCTTCTGGTTCTGGGGGGCAGGCTGAGCTTGTGCTTAATTCTTCTTCCTGATGGGAAAATAGAGTGACCTGTGCCTGTCCCAACACCTAGAGCTAGTCTCTCATTGGTTCCCCCTCTTCCCGTTCATCCTCAGGACAAATTGCAACCTGTACGGAACAGGGGGTTAAAGGTGCTGATTCTCCAAGGAGGGAGATGGCTAGTAAATCGGCTGGAATGGCGAACCCGAGCAAAGGAGATGAGAAATGAGGTGCGTTTTAGAAACCTTTCCCGATCACACGGTGTACCATCTTCTGGGTTTCTCATGCCTGTTTTCGATGTAGGAAGATGCCCTTGAACCTGGAGATTTGGGACCCATGGGATGGGTACCATGCAGTATTACTTGAAAGGGTCTGCGTTGGCTCACCCAACCTCACCGAACCTCTCAGCCCCAAGAGTGTCCACCCTTATGTCTCAATCAGCTGTGGGTCTAGATTTGGTCAATCCAGGTTGCATCACAGCCCCTGAACGAATTTTGTAAGAATTTCTCTCTCTTTCACTGTCTTTGTTTCACGGGTTTTGAAAAGTAATTTATTTTTATAATGGGGTTTAGCTGCTTTTCACGGCTGTGTTTATGCCGCTTTATACCCCCTTGACTCACTTACAGAGAGATATCAATACATAGGTTTGAAGATTCTTACTAGTCAGATATATTCTTGTGCGGTGAATAGGGGGTGTTGAGTCCAGTTCACTGAGCAAGGAATAGGTCTTGTCTCTTACATATTGGGTTTATGGAACGGTATCTGAGCTAATTTGAAACCCTTTTTTTATGCATCACCCCACCTCACCTTTCCCGTTCAGCAGCCATAGTGTGTTTCCTAAACGTGTGACTCTGTTCTGTTTTGTAATTCAGTTCAAGTGTAGCGGTTTTTACATTCCCTCTAGAAGTGATATCTTTTGATAAGTGTCTTTTTCTGTGTGACTTATTTCACTTAGAATCGTCGTACCTAAATCCACTCATCGTGCTGCTACTAGCCTTATGACGTTGATTTCATGGCTGAGTGATATTCCATTGTACATGAGGACCACAACTTCTTTATCCATTTTTCTCTTTCCTAGGATATTTAAGGTGTAATGAAGTGGGGGTTCTTGTCAACAGAGCAGCCCTAAACTTTGGGGTGCCTGTGTCTTGCTGATTTTTAGTTTTCCCAATTTATACGCCCATGAGTGGAAGTGCCCTATGCTCTCCAAGCTGTGTTTTTTAGATGTTTCAGAACACACCGTACACTTCTCCAGAGTGGCTGTTGGCAATTTACATCCCGCCCATCAGCGTAGCAAGGCTCCCATTTCTCCATGGCCGGTCCTGCATTTCTGGTTTGGACACTTTTTTCCGCATGGCCCTTTTGCCCGCTGGGAAGCGAGACTTCTTTGGAGCGCTGATTTGCCTTTCCAGGTTGCTTGGTTGGCGAAAAAAGGGCGTATGCGTTTTTTCCTGAATATATTCAGGAAAAAACGCATACGCCCTTTTTGGCCAAGGGCATCATTGTCCACGTTTTGCCGCTTTTCATGTGCTTTCAAGGCGATTCGAATCTACCTCCTGAAATCTGTTTCCTGCAATTCTGCCTTGCTTTCAAAGCCTCTTCGTTGCCTTCCCTTAATATATTTGTGGACGAGAGGTATCATTTCAAACTCTGCAGGTTTGTGAATTGCAGTGCCCCTGAGCTCCATTTTTCAACTCGCTTTTTTGGGAGCTGGCCGCAAAAGCGCAGGATTGCTTCAGGCCCTCTTCTGGTTCTGGGGGGCAGGCTGAGCTTGTGCTTAATTCTTCTACCTGATGGGAAAGTAGAGTGACCTGTGCCTGTCCCAACACCTAGAGCTAGTCTCTCATTGGTTCCCCCTCTTCCCGTTCATCCTCAGGACAAATTGCAACCTGTACGGAACAGGAGGTTAAAGGTGCTGATTCTCCAAGGAGGGAGATGGCTAGTAAATCGGCTGGAATGGCGAACCCGAGCAAAGGAGATGAGAAATGAGGTGCGTTTTAGAAACCTTTCCCGATCACACGGTGTACCATCTTCTGGGTTTCTCATGCCTGTTTTCGACGTAGGAAGATGCCCTTGAACCTGGAGATTTGGGACCCATGGGATGGGTACCATGCAGTATTACTTGAAAGGGTCTGCGTTGGCTCACCCAACCTCACCGAACCTCTCAGCCCCAAGAGTGTCCACCCTTATGTCTCAATCAGCTGTGGGTCTAGATTTGGTCAATCCAGGTTGCATCACAGCCCCTGAACGAATTTTGTAAGAATTTCTCTCTCTTTCACTGTCTTTGTTTCACGGGTTTGGAAAAGTAATTTATTTTTATAATGGGGTTTAGCTGCTTTTCACGGCTGTGTTTATGCCGCTTTACACCCCCTTGACTCACTTACAGAGAGATATCAATACATAGGTTTGAAGATTCTTACTAGTCAGATATATTCTTTTGCGGTGAATAGGGGGTGTTGAGTCCAGTTCACTGAGCAAGGAATAGGTCTTGTCTCTTACATATTGGGTTTATGGAACGGTATCTGAGCTAATTTGAAACCCTTTTTTTATGCATCACCCCACCTCACCTTTCCCGTTCAGCAGCCATAGTTTGTTTCCTAAACGTGTGACTCTGTTCTCTTTTGTAATTCAGTTCAAGTTTACCGGTTTTTACATTCCCTCTAGAAGTGATATCTTATGATAAGTGTCTTTTTCTGTGTGACTTATTTCACTTAGAATCGTCGTACCTAAATCCACTCATCGTGCTGCTACTAGCCTTATGACGTTGATTTCATGGCTGAGTGATATTCCATTGTACATGAGGACCACAACTTCTTTATCCATTTTTCTCTTTCCTAGGATATTTAAGGTGTAATGAAGTGGGGGTTCTTGTCAACAGAGCAGCCCTAAACTTTGGGGTGCCTGTGTCTTGCTGATTTTTAGTTTTCCCAATTTATACGCCCATGAGTGGAAGTGCCCTATGCTCTCCAAGCTGTGTTTTTTAGATGTTTCAGAACACACCGTACACTTCTCCAGAGTGGCTGTTGGCAATTTACATCCCGCCCATCAGCGTAGCAAGGCTCCCATTTCTCCATGGCCGGTCCTGCATTTCTGGTTTGGACACTTTTTTCCGCATGGCCCTTTTGCCCGCTGGGAAGCGAGACTTCTTTGGAGCGCTGATTTGCCTTTCCAGGTTGCTTGGTTGGCGAAAAAGGGCGTATGCGTTTTTTCCTGAATATATTCAGGAAAAAACGCATACGCCCTTTTTGGCCAAGGGCATCATTGTCCACGTTTTGCCGCTTTTCATGTGCTTTCAAGGCGATTCGAATCTACCTCCTGAAATCTGTTTCCTGCAATTCTGCCTTGCTTTCAAAGCCTCTTCGTTGCCTTCCCTTAATATATTTGTGGACGAGAGGTATCATTTAAAACTCTGCAGGTTTGTGAATTGCAGTGCCCCTGAGCTCCATTTTTCAACTCGCTTTTTTGGGAGCTGGCCGCAAAAGCGCAGGATTGCTTCAGGCCCTCTTCTGGTTCTGGGGGGCAGGCTGAGCTTGTGCTTAATTCTTCTACCTGATGGGAAAATAGAGTGACCTGTGCCTGTCCCAACACCTAGAGCTAGTCTCTCATTGGTTCCCCCTCTTCCCGTTCATCCTCAGGACAAATTGCAACCTGTACGGAACAGGAGGTTAAAGGTGCTGATTCTCCAAGGAGGGAGATGGCTAGTAAATCGGCTGGAATGGCGAACCCGAGCAAAGGAGATGAGAAATGAGGTGCGTTTTAGAAACCTTTCCCGATCACACGGTGTACCATCTTCTGGGTTTCTCCTGCCTGTTTTCGATGTAGGAAGATGCCCTTGAACCTGGAGATTTGGGACCCATGGGATGGGTACCATGCAGTATTACTTGAAAGGGTCTGCGTTGGCTCACCCAACCTCACCGAACCTCTCAGCCCCAAGAGTGTCCACCCTTATGTCTCAATCAGCTGTGGGTCTAGATATGGTCAATCCAGGTTGCATCACAGCCCCTGAACGAATTTTGTAAGAATTTCTCTCTCTTTCACTGTCTTTGTTTCACGGGTTTTGAAAAGTAATTTATTTTTATAATGGGGTTTAGCTGCTTTTCACGGCTGTGTTTATGCCGCTTTACACCCCCTTGACTCACTTACAGAGAGATATCAATACATAGGTTTGAAGATTCTTACTAGTCAGATATATTCTTGTGCGGTGAATAGGGGGTGTTGAGTCCAGTTCACTGAGCAAGGAATAGGTCTTGTCTATTACATATTGGGTTTATGGAACAGTATCTGAGCTAATTTGAAACCCTTTTTTTATGCATCACCCCACCTCACCTTTCCCGTTCAGCAGCCATAGTGTGTTTCCTAAACGTGTGACTCTGTTCTGTTTTGCAATTCAGTTCAAGTGTAGCGGTTTTTACATTCCCTCTATAAGTGATATCTTAGGATAAGTGTCTTTTTCTGTGTGACTTATTTCACTTAGAATCGTCGTACCTAAATCCACTCATCGTGCTGCTACTAACCTTATGACGTTGATTTCATGGCTGAGTGATATTCCATTGTACATGAGGACCACAACTTCTTTATCCATTTTTCTCTTTCCTAGGATATTTAAGGTGTAATGAAGTGGGGGTTCTTGTCAACAGAGCAGCCCTAAACTTTGGGGTGCCTGTGTCTTGCTGATTTTTAGTTTTCCCAATTTATACTCCCATGAGTGGAAGTGCCCTATGCTCTCCAAGCTGTGTTTTTTAGATGTTTCAGAACACACCGTACACTTCTCCAGAGTGGCTGTTGGCAATTTACATCCCGCCCATCAGCGTAGCAAGGCTCCCATTTCTCCATGGCCGGTCCTGCATTTCTGGTTTGGACACTTTTTTCCGCATGGCCCTTTTGCCCGCTGGGAAGCGAGACTTCTTTGGAGCGCTGATTTGCCTTTCCAGGTTGCTTGGTTGGCCAAAAAGGGCGTATGCGTTTTTTCCTGAATATATTCAGGAAAAAACGCATACGCCCTTTTTGGCCAAGGGCATCATTGTCCACGTTTTGCCGCTTTTCATGTGCTTTCAAGGCGATTCGAATCTACCTCCTGAAATCTGTTTCCTGCAATTCTGCCTTGCTTTCAAAGCCTCTTCGTTGCCTTCCCTTAATATATTTGTGGACGAGAGGTATCATTTAAAACTCTGCAGGTTTGTGAATTGCAGTGCCCCTGAGCTCCATTTTTCAACTCACTTTTTTGGGAGCTGGCCACAAAAGCGCAGGATTGCTTCAGGCCCTCTTCTGGTTCTGGGGGGCAGGCTGAGCTTGTGCTTAATTCTTCTTCCTGATGGGAAAATAGAGTGACCTGTGCCTGTCCCAACACCTAGAGCTAGTCTCTCATTGGTTCCCCCTCTTCCCGTTCATCCTCAGGACAAATTGCAACCTGTACGGAACAGGGGGTTAAAGGTGCTGATTCTCCAAGGAGGGAGATGGCTAGTAAATCGGCTGGAATGGCGAACCCGAGCAAAGGAGATGAGAAATGAGGTGCGTTTTAGAAACCTTTCCCGATCACACGGTGTACCATCTTCTGGGTTTCTCATGCCTGTTTTCGATGTAGGAAGATGCCCTTGAACCTGGAGATTTGGGACCCATGGGATGGGTACCATGCAGTATTACTTGAAAGGGTCTGCGTTAGCTCACCAAACCTCACCGAACCTCTCAGCCCCAAGAGTGTCCACCCTTATGTCTCAATCAGCTGTGGGTCTAGATATGGTCAATCCAGGTTGCATCACAGCCCCTGAACGAATTTTGTAAGAATTTCTCTCTCTTTCACTGTCTTTGTTTCACGGGTTTTGAAAAGTAATTTATTTTTATAATGGGGTTTAGCTGCTTTTCACGGCTGTGTTTATGCCGCTTTATACCCCCTTGACTCACTTACAGAGAGATATCAATACATAGGTTTGAAGATTCTTACTAGTCAGATATATTCTTGTGCGGTGAATAGGGGGTGTTGAGTCCAGTTCACTGAGCAAGGAATAGGTCTTGTCTCTTACATATTGGGTTTATGGAACGGTATCTGAGCTAATTTGAAACCCTTTTTTTATGCATCACCCCACCTCACCTTTCCCGTTCAGCAGCCATAGTGTGTTTCCTAAACGTGTGACTCTGTTCTGTTTTGTAATTCAGTTCAAGTGTAGCGGTTTTTACATTCCCTCTAGAAGTGATATCTTATGATAAGTGTCTTTTTCTGTGTGACTTATTTCACTTAGAATCGTCGTACCTAAATCCACTCATCGTGCTGCTACTAGCCTTATGACGTTGATTTCATGGCTGAGTGATATTCCATTGTACATGAGGACCACAACTTCTTTATCCATTTTTCTCTTTCCTAGGATATTTAAGGTGTAATGAAGTGGGGGTTCTTGTCAACAGAGCAGCCCTAAACTTTGGGGTGCCTGTGTCTTGCTGATTTTTAGTTTTCCCAATTTATACGCCCATGAGTGGAAGTGCCCTATGCTCTCCAAGCTGTGTTTTTTAGATGTTTCAGAACACACCGTACACTTCTCCAGAGTGGCTGTTGGCAATTTACATCCCGCCCATCAGCGTAGCAAGGCTCCCATTTCTCCATGGCCGGTCCTGCATTTCTGGTTTGGACACTTTTTTCCGCATGGCCCTTTTGCCCGCTGGGAAGCGAGACTTCTTTGGAGCGCTGATTTGCCTTTCCAGGTTGCTTGGTTGGCCAAAAAGGGCGTATGCGTTTTTTCCTGAATATATTCAGGAAAAAACGCATACGCCCTTTTTGGCCAAGGGCATCATTGTCCACGTTTTGCCGCTTTTCATGTGCTTTCAAGGCGATTCGAATCTACCTCCTGAAATCTGTTTCCTGCAATTCTGCCTTGCTTTCAAAGCCTCTTCGTTGCCTTCCCTTAATATATTTGTGGACGAGAGGTATCATTTAAAACTCTGCAGGTTTGTGAATTGCAGTGCCCCTGAGCTCCATTTTTCAACTCGCTTTTTTGGGAGCTGGCCGCAAAAGCGCAGGATTGCTTCAGGCCCTCTTCTGGTTCTGGGGGGCAGGCTGAGCTTGTGCTTAATTCTTCTACCTGATGGGAAAGTAGAGTGACCTGTGCCTGTCCCAACACCTAGAGCTAGTCTCTCATTGGTTCCCCCTCTTCCCGTTCATCCTCAGGACAAATTGCAACCTGTACGGAACAGGAGGTTAAAGGTGCTGATTCTCCAAGGAGGGAGATGGCTAGTAAATCGGCTGGAATGGCGAACCCGAGCAAAGGAGATGAGAAATGAGGTGCGTTTTAGAAACCTTTCCCGATCACACGGTGTACCATCTTCTGGGTTTCTCATGCCTGTTTTCGACGTAGGAAGATGCCCTTGAACCTGGAGATTTGGGACCCATGGGATGGGTACCATGCAGTATTACTTGAAAGGGTCTGCGTTGGCTCACCCAACCTCACCGAACCTCTCAGCCCCAAGAGTGTCCACCCTTATGTCTCAATCAGCTGTGGGTCTAGATTTGGTCAATCCAGGTTGCATCACAGCCCCTGAACGAATTTTGTAAGAATTTCTCTCTCTTTCACTGTCTTTGTTTCACGGGTTTGGAAAAGTAATTTATTTTTATAATGGGGTTTAGCTGCTTTTCACGGCTGTGTTTATGCCGCTTTACACCCCCTTGACTCACTTACAGAGAGATATCAATACATAGGTTTGAAGATTCTTACTAGTCAGATATATTCTTTTGCGGTGAATAGGGGGTGTTGAGTCCAGTTCACTGAGCAAGGAATAGGTCTTGTCTCTTACATATTGGGTTTATGGAACGGTATCTGAGCTAATTTGAAACCCTTTTTTTATGCATCACCCCACCTCACCTTTCCCGTTCAGCAGCCATAGTGTGTTTCCTAAACGTGTGACTCTGTTCTCTTTTGTAATTCAGTTCAAGTTTACCGGTTTTTACATTCCCTCTATAAGTGATATCTTATGATAAGTGTCTTTTTCTGTGTGACTTATTTCACTTAGAATCGTCGTACCTAAATCCACTCATCGTGCTGCTACTAGCCTTATGACGTTGATTTCATGGCTGAGTGATATTCCATTGTACATGAGGACCACAACTTCTTTATCCATTTTTCTCTTTCCTAGGATATTTAAGGTGTAATGAAGTGGGGGTTCTTGTCAACAGAGCAGCCCTAAACTTTGGGGTGCCTGTGTCTTGCTGATTTTTAGTTTTCCCAATTTATACGCCCATGAGTGGAAGTGCCCTATGCTCTCCAAGCTGTGTTTTTTAGATGTTTCAGAACACACCGTACACTTCTCCAGAGTGGCTGTTGGCAATTTACATCCCGCCCATCAGCGTAGCAAGGCTCCCATTTCTCCATGGCCGGTCCTGCATTTCTGGTTTGGACACTTTTTTCCGCATGGCCCTTTTGCCCGCTGGGAAGCGAGACTTCTTTGGAGCGCTGATTTGCCTTTCCAGGTTGCTTGGTTGGCGAAAAAGGGCGTATGCGTTTTTTCCTGAATATATTCAGGAAAAAACGCATACGCCCTTTTTGGCCAAGGGCATCATTGTCCACGTTTTGCCGCTTTTCATGTGCTTTCAAGGCGATTCGAATCTACCTCCTGAAATCTGTTTCCTGCAATTCTGCCTTGCTTTCAAAGCCTCTTCGTTGCCTTCCCTTAATATATTTGTGGACGAGAGGTATCATTTAAAACTCTGCAGGTTTGTGAATTGCAGTGCCCCTGAGCTCCATTTTTCAACTCGCTTTTTTGGGAGCTGGCCGCAAAAGCGCAGGATTGCTTCAGGCCCTCTTCTGGTTCTGGGGGGCAGGCTGAGCTTGTGCTTAATTCTTCTACCTGATGGGAAAATAGAGTGACCTGTGCCTGTCCCAACACCTAGAGCTAGTCTCTCATTGGTTCCCCCTCTTCCCGTTCATCCTCAGGACAAATTGCAACCTGTACGGAACAGGAGGTTAAAGGTGCTGATTCTCCAAGGAGGGAGATGGCTAGTAAATCGGCTGGAATGGCGAACCCGAGCAAAGGAGATGAGAAATGAGGTGCGTTTTAGAAACCTTTCCCGATCACACGGTGTACCATCTTCTGGGTTTCTCATGCCTGTTTTCGATGTAGGAAGATGCCCTTGAACCTGGAGATTTGGGACCCATGGGATGGGTACCATGCAGTATTACTTGAAAGGGTCTGCGTTGGCTCACCCAACCTCACCGAACCTCTCAGCCCCAAGAGTGTCCACCCTTATGTCTCAATCAGCTGTGGGTCTAGATATGGTCAATCCAGGTTGCATCACAGCCCCTGAACGAATTTTGTAAGAATTTCTCTCTCTTTCACTGTCTTTGTTTCACGGGTTTTGAAAAGTAATTTATTTTTATAATGGGGTTTAGCTGCTTTTCACGGCTGTGTTTATGCCGCTTTACACCCCCTTGACTCACTTACAGAGAGATATCAATACATAGGTTTGAAGATTCTTACTAGTCAGATATATTCTTGTGCGGTGAATAGGGGGTGTTGAGTCCAGTTCACTGAGCAAGGAATATGTCTTGTCTATTACATATTGGGTTTATGGAACAGTATCTGAGCTAATTTGAAACCCTTGTTTTATGCATCACCCCACCTCACCTTTCCCGTTCAGCAGCCATAGTGTGTTTCCTAAACGTGTGACTCTGTTCTGTTTTGCAATTCAGTTCAAGTGTAGCGGTTTTTACATTCCCTCTATAAGTGATATCTTAGGATAAGTGTCTTTTTCTGTGTGACTTATTTCACTTAGAATCGTCGTACCTAAATCCACTCATCGTGCTGCTACTAGCCTTATGACGTTGATTTCATGGCTGAGTGATATTCCATTGTACATGAGGACCCCAACTTCTTTATCCATTTTTCTCTTTCCTAGGATATTTAAGGTGTAATGAAGTGGGGGTTCTTGTCAACAGAGCAGCCCTAAACTTTGGGGTGCCTGTGTCTTGCTGATTTTTAGTTTTCCCAATTTATACTCCCATGAGTGGAAGTGCCCTATGCTCTCCAAGCTGTGTTTTTTAGATGTTTCAGAACACACCGTACACTTCTCCAGAGTGGCTGTCGGCAATTTACATCCCACCCATCAGCGTAGCAAGGCTCCCATTTCTCCATGGCCGGTCCTGCATTTCTGGTTTGGACACTTTTTTCCGCATGGCCCTTTTGCCCGCTGGGAAGCGAGACTTCTTTGGAGCGCTGATTTGCCTTTCCAGGTTGCTTGGTTGGCGAAAAAGGGCGTATGCGTTTTTTCCTGAATATATTCAGGAAAAAACGCATACGCCCTTTTTGGCCAAGGGCATCATTGTCCACGTTTTGCCGCTTTTCATGTGCTTTCAAGGCGATTCGAATCTACCTCCTGAAATCTGTTTCCTGCAATTCTGCCTTGCTTTCAAAGCCTCTTCGTTGCCTTCCCTTAATATATTTGTGGACGAGAGGTATCATTTAAAACTCTGCAGGTTTGTGAATTGCAGTGCCCCTGAGCTCCATTTTTCAACTCACTTTTTTGGGAGCTGGCCGCAAAAGCGCAGGATTGCTTCAGGCCCTCTTCTGGTTCTGGGGGGCAGGCTGAGCTTGTGCTTAATTCTTCTTCCTGATGGGAAAATAGAGTGACCTGTGCCTGTCCCAACACCTAGAGCTAGTCTCTCATTGGTTCCCCCTCTTCCCGTTCATCCTCAGGACAAATTGCAACCTGTACGGAACAGGGGGTTAAAGGTGCTGATTCTCCAAGGAGGGAGATGGCTAGTAAATCGGCTGGAATGGCGAACCCGAGCAAAGGAGATGAGAAATGAGGTGCGTTTTAGAAACCTTTCCCGATCACACGGTGTACCATCTTCTGGGTTTCTCATGCCTGTTTTCGATGTAGGAAGATGCCCTTGAACCTGGAGATTTGGGACCCATGGGATGGGTACCATGCAGTATTACTTGAAAGGGTCTGCGTTAGCTCACCCAACCTCACCGAACCTCTCAGCCCCAAGAGTGTCCACCCTTATGTCTCAATCAGCTGTGGGTCTAGATTTGGTCAATCCAGGTTGCATCACAGCCCCTGAACGAATTTCGTAAGAATTTCTCTCTCTTTCACTGTCTTTGTTTCACGGGTTTTGAAAAGTAATTTATTTTTATAATGGGGTTTAGCTGCTTTTCACGGCTGTGTTTATGCCGCTTTACACCCCCTTGACTCACTTACAGAGAGATATCAATACATAGGTTTGAAGATTCTTACTAGTCAGATATATTCTTGTGCGGTGAATAGGGGGTGTTGAGTCCAGTTCACTGAAAAAGGAATAGGTCTTGTCTCTTACATATTGGGTTTATGGAACAGTATCTGAGCTAATTTGAAACCCTTGTTTTATGCATCACCCCACCTCACCTTTCCCGTTCAGCAGCCATAGTGTGTTTCCTAAACGTGTGACTCTGTTCTGTTTTGCAATTCAGTTCAAGTGTAGCGGTTTTTACATTCCCTCTAGAAGTGATATCTTATGATAAGTGTCTTTTTCTGTGTGACTTATTTCACTTAGAATCGTCGTACCTAAATCCACTCATCGTGCTGCTACTAGCCTTATGACGTTGATTTCATGGCTTAGTGATATTCCATTGTACATGAGGACCACAACTTCTTTATCCATTTTTCTCTTTCCTAGGATATTTAAGGTGTAATGAAGTGGGGGTTCTTGTCAACAGAGCAGCCCTAAACTTTGGGGTGCCTGTGTCTTGCTGATTTTTAGTTTTCCCAATTTATACTCCCATGAGTGGAAGTGCCCTATGCTCTCCAAGCTGTGTTTTTTAGATGTTTCAGAACACACCGTACACTTCTCCAGAGTGGCTGTTGGCAATTTACATCCCGCCCATCAGCGTAGCAAGGCCCCCATTTCTCCATGGCCGGTCCAGCATTTCTGGTTTGGACACTTTTTTCCGCATGGCCCTTTTGCCCGCTGGGAAGCGAGACTTCTTTGGAGCGCTGATTGGCCTTTCCAGGTTGCTTGGTTGGCCAAAAAGGGCGTATGCGTTTTTTCCTGAATATATTCAGGAAAAAACGCATACGCCCTTTTTGGCCAAGGGCATCATTGTCCACGTTTTGCCGCTTTTCATGTGCTTTCAAGGCGATTCGAATCTACCTCCTGAAATCTGTTTCCTGCAATTCTGCCTTGCTTTCAAAGCCTCTTCGTTGCCTTCCCTTAATATATTTGTGGACGAGAGGTATCATTTAAAACTCTGCAGGTTTGTGAATTGCAGTGCCCCTGAGCTCCATTTTTCAACTCGCTTTTTTGGGAGCTGGCCGCAAAAGCGCAGGATTGCTTCAGGCCCTCTTCTGGTTCTGGGGGGCAGGCTAAGCTTGTGCTTAATTCTTCTTCCTGATGGGAAAATAGAGTGACCTGTGCCTGTCCCAACACCTAGAGCTAGTCTCTCATTGGTTCCCCCTCTTCCCGTTCATCCTCAGGACAAATTGCAACCTGTACGGAACAGGAGGTTAAAGGTGCTGATTCTCCAAGGAGGGAGATGGCTAGTAAATCGGCTGGAATGGCGAACCCGAGCAAAGGAGTTGAGAAATGAGGTGCGTTTTAGAAACCTTTCCCGATCACATGGTGTACCATCTTCTGGGTTTCTCATGCCTGTTTTCGATGTAGGAAGATGGCCTTGAACCTGGAGATATGGGACCCATGGGATGGGTACCATGTAGTATTACTTGAAAGGGTCTGCGTTGGCTCACCCAACCTCACCGAAACTCTCAGCCCCAAGAGTGTCCACCCTTATGTCTCAATCAGCTGTGGGTCTAGATATGGTCAATCCAGGTTGCATCACTGCCCCTCAACGAATTTTGTAAGAATTTCTCTCTCTTTCACTGTCTTTGTTTCACGGGTTTTGAAAAGTAATTTATTTTTATAATGGGGTTTAGCTGCTTTTCACGGCTGTGTTTATGCCGCTTTACACCCCCTTGACTCACTTACAGAGAGATATCAATACATAGGTTTGAAGATTCTTACTAGTCAGATATATTCTTGTGCGGTGAATAGGGGGTGTTGAGTCCAGTTCACTGAGCAAGGAATAGGTCTTGTCTCTTACATATTGGGTTTATGGAACGGTATCTGAGCTAATTTGAAACCCTTTTTTTATGCATCACCCCACCTCACCTTTCCCGTTCAGCAGCCATAGTGTGTTTCCTAAACGTGTGACTCTGTTCTGTTTTGTAATTCAGTTCACGTGTAGCGGTTTTTACATTCCCTCTATAAGTGATATCTTAGGATAAGTGTCTTTTTCTGTGTGACTTATTTCACTTAGAATCGTCGTACCTAAATCCACTCATCGTGCTGCTACTAGACTTATGACGTTGATTTCATGGCTGAGTGATATTCCATTGTACATGAGGACCACAACTTCTTTATCCATTTTTCTCTTTCCTAGGATATTTAAGGTGTAATGAAGTGGGGGTTCTTGTCAACAGAGCAGCCCTAAACTTTGGGGTGCCTGTGTCTTGCTGATTTTTAGTTTTCCCAATTTATACTCCCATGAGTGGAAGTGCCCTATGCTCTCCAAGCTGTGTTTTTTAGATGTTTCAGAACACACCGTACACTTCTCCAGAGTGGCTGTTGGCAATTTACATCCCGCCCATCAGCATAGCAAGGCTCCCATTTCTCCATGGCCGGTCCTGCATTTCTGGTTTGGACACTTTTTTCCGCATGGCCCTTTTGCCCGCTGGGAAGCGAGACTTCTTTGGAGCGCTGATTTGCCTTTCCAGGTTGCTTGGTTGGCGAAAAAGGGCGTATGCGTTTTTTCCTGAATATATTCAGGAAAAAACGCATACGCCCTTTTTGGCCAAGGGCATCATTGTCCACGTTTTGCCGCTTTTCATGTGCTTTCAAGGCGATTCGAATCTACCTCCTGAAATCTGTTTCCTGCAATTCTGCCTTGCTTTCAAAGCCTCTTCGTTGCCTTCCCTTAATATATTTGTGGACGAGAGGTATCATTTAAAACTCTGCAGGTTTGTGAATTGCAGTGCCCCTGAGCTCCATTTTCAACTCACTTTTTTGGGAGCTGGCCGCAAAAGCGCAGGATTGCTTCAGGCCCTCTTCTGGTTCTGGGGGGCAGGCTGAGCTTGTGCTTAATTCTTCTTCCTGATGGGAAAATAGAGTGACCTGTGCCTGTCCCAACACCTAGAGCTAGGTCTCTCATTGGTTCCCCCTCTTCCCGTTCATCCTCAGGACAAATTGCAACCTGTACGGAACAGGGGGTTAAAGGTGCTGATTCTCCAAGGAGGGAGATGGCTAGTAAATCGGCTGGAATGGCGAACCCGAGCAAAGGAGATGAGAAATGAGGTGCGTTTTAGAAACCTTTCCCGATCACACGGTGTACCATCTTCTGGGTTTCTCATGCCTGTTTTCGATGTAGGAAGATGCCCTTGAACCTGGAGATTTGGGACCCATGGGATGGGTACCATGCAGTATTACTTGAAAGGGTCTGCGTTAGCTCACCCAACCTCACCGAACCTCTCAGCCCCAAGAGTGTCCACCCTTATGTCTCAATCAGCTGTGGGTCTAGATTTGGTCAATCCAGGTTGCATCACAGCCCCTGAACGAATTTCGTAAGAATTTCTCTCTCTTTCACTGTCTTTGTTTCACGGGTTTTGAAAAGTAATTTATTTTTATAATGGGGTTTAGCTGCTTTTCACGGCTGTGTTTATGCCGCTTTACACCCCCTTGACTCACTTACAGAGAGATATCAATACATAGGTTTGAAGATTCTTACTAGTCAGATATATTCTTGTGCGGTGAATAGGGGGTGTTGAGTCCAGTTCACTGAAAAAGGAATAGGTCTTGTCTCTTACATATTGGGTTTATGGAACAGTATCTGAGCTAATTTGAAACCCTTGTTTTATGCATCACCCCACCTCACCTTTCCCGTTCAGCAGCCATAGTGTGTTTCCTAAACGTGTGACTCTGTTCTGTTTTGCAATTCAGTTCAAGTGTAGCGGTTTTTACATTCCCTCTAGAAGTGATATGTTATGATAAGTGTCTTTTTCTGTGTGACTTATTTCACTTAGAATCGTCGTACCTAAATCCACTCATCGTGCTGCTACTAGCCTTATGACGTTGATTTCATGGCTTAGTGATATTCCATTGTACATGAGGACCACAACTTCTTTATCCATTTTTCTCTTTCCTAGGATATTTAAGGTGTAATGAAGTGGGGGTTCTTGTCAACAGAGCAGCCCTAAACTTTGGGGTGCCTGTGTCTTGCTGATTTTTAGTTTTCCCAATTTATACTCCCATGAGTGGAAGTGCCCTATGCTCTCCAAGCTGTGTTTTTTAGATGTTTCAGAACACACCGTACACTTCTCCAGAGTGGCTGTTGGCAATTTACATCCCGCCCATCAGCGTAGCAAGGCCCCCATTTCTCCATGGCCGGTCCAGCATTTCTGGTTTGGACACTTTTTTCCGCATGGCCCTTTTGCCCGCTGGGAAGCGAGACTTCTTTGGAGCGCTGATTGGCCTTTCCAGGTTGCTTGGTTGGCCAAAAAGGGCGTATGCGTTTTTTCCTGAATATATTCAGGAAAAAACGCATACGCCCTTTTTGGCCAAGGGCATCATTGTCCACGTTTTGCCGCTTTTCATGTGCTTTCAAGGCGATTCGAATCTACCTCCTGAAATCTGTTTCCTGCAATTCTGCCTTGCTTTCAAAGCCTCTTCGTTGCCTTCCCTTAATATATTTGTGGACGAGAGGTATCATTTAAAACTCTGCAGGTTTGTGAATTGCAGTGCCCCTGAGCTCCATTTTTCAACTCGCTTTTTTGGGAGCTGGCCGCAAAAGCGCAGGATTGCTTCAGGCCCTCTTCTGGTTCTGGGGGGCAGGCTGAGCTTGTGCTTAATTCTTCTTCCTGATGGGAAAATAGAGTGACCTGTGCCTGTCCCAACACCTAGAGCTAGTCTCTCATTGGTTCCCCCTCTTCCCGTTCATCCTCAGGACAAATTGCAACCTGTACGGAACAGGAGGTTAAAGGTGCTGATTCTCCAAGGAGGGAGATGGCTAGTAAATCGGCTGGAATGGCGAACCCGAGCAAAGGAGTTGAGAAATGAGGTGCGTTTTAGAAACCTTTCCCGATCACATGGTGTACCATCTTCTGGGTTTCTCATGCCTGTTTTCGATGTAGGAAGATGGCCTTGAACCTGGAGATATGGGACCCATGGGATGGGTACCATGTAGTATTACTTGAAAGGGTCTGCGTTGGCTCACCCAACCTCACCGAAACTCTCAGCCCCAAGAGTGTCCACCCTTATGTCTCAATCAGCTGTGGGTCTAGATATGGTCAATCCAGGTTGCATCACTGCCCCTCAACGAATTTTGTAAGAATTTCTCTCTCTTTCACTGTCTTTGTTTCACGGGTTTTGAAAAGTAATTTATTTTTATAATGGGGTTTAGCTGCTTTTCACGGCTGTGTTTATGCCGCTTTACACCCCCTTGACTCACTTACAGAGAGATATCAATACATAGGTTTGAAGATTCTTACTAGTCAGATATATTCTTGTGCGGTGAATAGGGGGTGTTGAGTCCAGTTCACTGAGCAAGGAATAGGTCTTGTCTCTTACATATTGGGTTTATGGAACGGTATCTGAGCTAATTTGAAACCCTTTTTTTATGCATCACCCCACCTCACCTTTCCCGTTCAGCAGCCATAGTGTGTTTCCTAAACGTGTGACTCTGTTCTGTTTTGTAATTCAGTTCACGTGTAGCGGTTTTTACATTCCCTCTATAAGTGATATCTTAGGATAAGTGTCTTTTTCTGTGTGACTTATTTCACTTAGAATCGTCGTACCTAAATCCACTCATCGTGCTGCTACTAGACTTATGACGTTGATTTCATGGCTGAGTGATATTCCATTGTACATGAGGACCACAACTTCTTTATCCATTTTTCTCTTTCCTAGGATATTTAAGGTGTAATGAAGTGGGGGTTCTTGTCAACAGAGCAGCCCTAAACTTTGGGGTGCCTGTGTCTTGCTGATTTTTAGTTTTCCCAATTTATACTCCCATGAGTGGAAGTGCCCTATGCTCTCCAAGCTGTGTTTTTTAGATGTTTCAGAACACACCGTACACTTCTCCAGAGTGGCTGTTGGCAATTTACATCCCGCCCATCAGCATAGCAAGGCTCCCATTTCTCCATGGCCGGTCCTGCATTTCTGGTTTGGACACTTTTTTCCGCATGGCCCTTTTGCCCGCTGGGAAGCGAGACTTCTTTGGAGCGCTGATTGGCCTTTCCAGGTTGCTTGGTTGGCCAAAAAGGGCGTATGCGTTTTTTCCTGAATATATTCAGGAAAAAACGCATACGCCCTTTTTGGCCAAGGGCATCATTGTCCACGTTTTGCCGCTTTTCATGTGCTTTCAAGGCGATTCGAATCTACCTCCTGAAATCTGTTTCCTGCAATTCTGCCTTGCTTTCAAAGCCTCTTCGTTGCCTTCCCTTAATATATTTGTGGACGAGAGGTATCATTTAAAACTCTGCAGGTTTGTGAATTGCAGTGCCCCTGAGATCCATTTTTCAACTCGCTTTTTCGGGAGCTGGCCGCAAAAGCGCAGGATTGCTTCAGGCCCTCTTCTGGTTCTGGGGGGCAGGCTGAGCTTGTGCTTAATTCTTCTTCCTGATGGGAAAATAGAGTGACCTGTGCCTGTCCCAACACCTAGAGCTAGTCTCTCATTGGTTCCCCCTCTTCCCGTTCATCCTCAGGACAAATTGCAACCTGTACGGAACAGGAGGTTAAAGGTGCTGATTCTCCAAGGAGGGAGATGGCTAGTAAATCGGCTAGAATGGCGAACCCGAGCAAAGGAGATGAGAAATGAGGTGCGTTTTAGAAACCTTTCCCGATCACACGGTGTACCATCTTCTGGGTTTCTCATGCCTGTTTTCGACGTAGGAAGATGCCCTTGAACCTGGAGATTTGGGACCCATGGGATGGGTACCATGCAGTATTACTTGAAAGGGTCTGCGTTGGCTCACCCAACCTCACCGAACCTCTCAGCCCCAAGAGTGTCCACCCTTATGTCTCAATCAGCTGTGGGTCTAGATTTGGTCAATCCAGGTTGCATCACAGCCCCTGAACGAATTTTGTAAGAATTTCTCTCTCTTTCACTGTCTTTGTTTCACGGGTTTGGAAAAGTAATTTATTTTTATAATGGGGTTTAGCTGCTTTTCACGGCTGTGTTTATGCCGCTTTACACCCCCTTGACTCACTTACAGAGAGATATCAATACATAGGTTTGAAGATTTTTACTAATCAGATATATTCTTGTGCGGTGAATAGGGGGTGTTGAGTCCAGTTCACTGAAAAAGGAATAGGTCTTGTCTCTTACATATTGGGTTTATGGAACAGTATCTGAGCTAATTTGAAACCCTTGTTTTATGCATCACCCCACCTCACCTTTCCCGTTCAGCAGCCATAGTGTGTTTCCTAAACGTGTGACTCTGTTCTGTTTTGCAATTCAGTTCAAGTGTAGCGGTTTTTACATTCCCTCTAGAAGTGATATCTTATGATAAGTGTCTTTTTCTGTGTGACTTATTTCACTTAGAATCGTCGTACCTAAATCCACTCATCGTGCTGCTACTAGACTTATGACGTTGATTTCATGGCTGAGTGATATTCCATTGTACATGAGGACCACAACTTCTTTATCCATTTTTCTCTTTCCTAGGATATTTAAGGTGTAATGAAGTGGGGGTTCTTGTCAACAGAGCAGCCCTAAACTTTGGGGTGCCTGTTTCTTGCTGATTTTTAGTTTTCCCAATTTATACTCCCATGAGTGGAAGTGCCCTATGCTCTCCAAGCTGTGTTTTTTAGATGTTTCAGAACACACCGTACACTTCTCCAGAGTGGCTGTTGGCAATTTACATCCCGCCCATCAGCGTAGCAAGGCTCCCATTTCTCCATGGCCGGTCCTGCATTTCTGGTTTGGACACTTTTTTCCGCATGGCCCTTTTGCCCGCTGGGAAGCGAGACTTCTTTGGAGGGCTGATTGGCCTTTCCAGGTTGCTTGGTTGGCCAAAAAGGGCGTATGCGTTTTTTCCTGAATATATTCAGGAAAAAACGCATACACCCTTTTTGGCCAAGGGCATCATTGTCCACGTTTTGCCGCTTTTCATGTGCTTTCAAGGCGATTCGAATCTACCTCCTGAAATCTGTTTCCTGCAATTCTGCCTTGCTTTCAAAGCCTCTTCGTTGCCTTCCCTTAATATATTTGTGGGCGAGAGGTATCATTTAAAACTCTGCAGGTTTGTGAATTGCAGTGCCCCTGAGCTCCATTTTTCAACTCGCTTTTTTGGGAGCTGGCCGCAAAAGCGCAGGATTGCTTCAGGCCCTCTTCTGGTTCTGGGGGGCAGGCTGAGCTTGTGCTTAATTCTTCTTCCTGATGGGAAAATAGAGTGACCTGTGCCTGTCCCAACGCCTAGAGCTAGTCTCTCATTGGTTCCCCCTCTTCCCGTTCATCCTCAGGACAAATTGCAACCTGTACGGAACAGGAGGTTAAAGGTGCTGATTCTCCAAGGAGGGAGATGGCTAGTAAATCGGCTGGAATGGCGAACCCGAGCAAAGGAGATGAGAAATGAGGTGCGTTTTAGAAACCTTTCCCGATCACATGGTGTACCATCTTCTGGGTTTCTCATGCCTGTTTTCGATGTAGGAAGATGGCCTTGAACCTGGAGATTTGGGACCCATGGGATGGGTACCATGCAGTATTACTTGAAAGGGTCTGCGTTGGCTCACCCAACCTCACCGAACCTCTCAGCCCCAAGAGTGTCCACCCTTATGTCTCAATCAGCTGTGGGTCTAGATATGGTCAATCCAGGTTGCATCACAGCCCCTCAACGAATTTTGTAAGAATTTCTCTCTCTTTCACTGTCTTTGTTTCACGGGTTTTGAAAAGTAATTTATTTTTATAATGGGGTTTAGCTGCTTTTCACGGCTGTGTTTATGCCGCTTTACACCCCCTTGACTCACTTACAGAGAGATATCAATACATAGGTTTGAAGATTCTTACTAGTCAGATATATTCTTGTGCGGTGAATAGGGGGTGTTGAGTCCAGTTCACTGAAAAAGGAATAGGTCTTGTCTCTTACATATTGGGTTTATGGAACAGTATCTGAGCTAATTTGAAACCCTTGTTTTATGCATCACCCCACCTCACCTTTCCCGTTCAGCAGCCATAGTGTGTTTCCTAAACGTGTGACTCTGTTCTGTTTTGTAATTCAGTTCAAGTGTAGCGGTTTTTACATTCCCTCTAGAAGTGATATCTTATGATAAGTGTCTTTTTCTGTGTGACTTATTTCACTTAGAATCGTCGTACCTAAATCCACTCATCGTGCTGCTACTAGCCTTATGACGTGGATTTCATGGCTGAGTGATATTCCATTGTACATGAGGACCACAACTTCTTTATCCATTTTTCTCTTTCCTAGGATATTTAAGGTGTAATGAAGTGGGGGTTCTTGTCCACAGAGCAGCCCTAAACTTTGGGGTGCCTGTGTCTTGCTGATTTTTAGTTTTCCCAATTTATACGCCCATGAGTGGAAGTGCCCTATGCTCTCCAAGCTGTGTTTTTTAGATGTTTCAGAACACACCGTACACTTCTCCAGAGTGGCTGTTGGCAATTTACATCCCACCCATCAGCGTAGCAAGGCTCCCATTTCTCCATGGCCGGTCCTGCATTTCTGGTTTGGACACTTTTTTCCGCATGGCCCTTTTGCCGGCTGGGAAGCGAGACTTCTTTGGAGCGCTGATTGGCCTTTCCGGGTTGCTTGGTTGGCCAAAAATGCGTATGCGTTTTTTCCTGAATATATTCAGGAAAAAACGCATACGCCCTTTTTGGCCAAGGGCATCATTGTCCACGTTTTGCCGCTTTTCATGTGCTTTCAAGGCGATTCGAATCTACCTCCTGAAATCTGTTTCCTGCAATTCTGCCTTGCTTTCAAAGCCTCTTCGTTGCCTTCCCTTAATATATTTGTGGACGAGAGGTATCATTTAAAACTCTGCAGGTTTGTGAATTGCAGTGCCCCTGAGCTCCATTTTTCAACTCGCTTTTTTGGGAGCTGGCCGCAAAAGCGCAGGATTGCTTCAGGCCCTCTTCTGGTTCTGGGGGGCAGGCTGAGCTTGTGCTTAATTCTTCTTCCTGATGGGAAAATAGAGTGACCTGTGCCTGTCCCAACACCTAGAGCTAGTCTCTCATTGGTTCCCCCTCTTCCCGTTCATCCTCAGGACAAATTTCAACCTGTACGGAACAGGGGGTTAAAGGTGCTGATTCTCCAAGGAGGGAGATGGCTAGTAAATCGGCTGGAATGGCGAACCCGAGCAAAGGAGATGAGAAATGAGGTGCGTTTTAGAAACCTTTCCCGATCACACGGTGTACCATCTTCTGGGTTTCTCATGCCTGTTTTCGATGTAGGAAGATGCCCTTGAACCTGGAGATTTGGGACCCATGGGATGGGTACCATGCAGTATTACTTGAAAGGGTCTGCGTTGGCTCACCCAACCTCACCGAACCTCTCAGCCCCAAGAGTGTCCACCCTTATGTCTCAATCAGCTGTGGGTCTAGATATGGTCAATCCAGATTGCATCACAGCCCCTGAACGAATTTTGTAAGAATTTCTCTCTCTTTCACTGTCTTTGTTTCACGGGTTTTGAAAAGTAATTTATTTTTATAATGGGGTTTAGCTGCTTTTCACGGCTGTGTTTATGCCGCTTTACACCCCCTTGACTCACTTACAGAGAGATATCAATACATAGGTTTGAAGATTCTTACTAGTCAGATATATTCTTGTGCGGTGAATAGGGGGTGTTGAGTCCAGTTCACTGAGCAAGGAATAGGTCTTGTCTCTTACATATTGGGTTTATGGAACAGTATCTGAGCTAATTTGAAACCCTTGTTTTATGCATCACCCCACCTCACCTTTCCCGTTCAGCAGCCATAGTGTGTTTCCTAAACGTGTGACTCTGTTCTGTTTTGCAATTCAGTTCAAGTGTAGCGGTTTTTACATTCCCTCTAGAAGTGATATCTTATGATAAGTGTCTTTTTCTGTGTAACTTATTTCACTTAGAATCGTCGTACCTAAATCCACTCATCGTGCTGCTACTAGCCTTATGACGTTGATTTCATGGCTGAGTGATATTCCATTGTACATGAGGACCACAACTTCTTTATCCATTTTTCTCTTTCCTAGGATATTTAAGGTGTAATGAAGTGGGGGTTCTTGTCAACAGAGCAGCCCTAAACTTTGGGGTGCCTGTGTCTTGCTGATTTTTAGTTTTCCCAATTTATACGCCCATGAGTGGAAGTGCCCTATGCTCTCCAAGCTGTGTTTTTTAGATGTTTCAGAACACACCGTACACTTCTCCAGAGTGGCTGTTGGCAATTTACATCCCACCCATCAGCCTAGCAAGGCTCCCATTTCTCCATGGCCGGTCCTGCATTTCTGGTTTGGACACTTTTTTCCGCATGGCCCTTTTGCCCGCTGGGAAGCGAGACTTCTTTGGAGCGCTGATTTGCCTTTCCAGGTTGCTTGGTTGGCCAAAAAGGGCGTATGCGTTTTTTCCTGAATATATTCAGAAAAAAACGCATACGCCCTTTTTGGCCAAGGGCATCATTGTCCACGTTTTGCTGCTTTTCATGTGCTTTCAAGGCGAATCGAATCTACCTCCTGAAATCTGTTTCCTGCAATTCTGCCTTGCTTTCAAAGCCTCTTCGTTGCCTTCCCTTAATATATTTGTGGACGAGAGGTATCATTTAAAACTCTGCAGGTTTGTGAATTGCAGTGCCCCTGAGCTCCATTTTTCAACTCGCTTTTTCGGGAGCTGGCAGCAAAAGCGCAGGATTGCTTCAGGCCCTCTTCTGGTTCTGGGGGGCAGGCTGAGCTTGTGCTTAATTCTTCTTCCTGATGGGAAAATAGAGTGACCTGTGCCTGTCCCAACACCTAGAGCTAGTCTCTCATTGGTTCCCCCTCTTCCCGTTCATCCTCAGGACAAATTGCAACCTGTACGGAACAGGAGGTTAAAGGTGCTGATTCTCCAAGGAGGGAGATGGCTAGTAAATCGGCTAGAATGGCGAACCCGAGCAAAGGAGATGAGAAATGAGGTGCGTTTTAGAAACCTTTCCCGATCACACGGTGTACCATCTTCTGGGTTTCTCATGCCTGTTTTCGACGTAGGAAGATGCCCTTGAACCTGGAGATTTGGGACCCATGGGATGGGTACCATGCAGTATTACTTGAAAGGGTCTGCGTTGGCTCACCCAACCTCACCGAACCTCTCAGCCCCAAGAGTGTCCACCCTTATGTCTCAATCAGCTGTGGGTCTAGATTTGGTCAATCCAGGTTGCATCACAGCCCCTGAACGAATTTTGTAAGAATTTCTCTCTCTTTCACTGTCTTTGTTTCACGGGTTTGGAAAAGTAATTTATTTTTATAATGGGGTTTAGCTGCTTTTCACGGCTGTGTTTATGCCGCTTTACACCCCCTTGACTCACTTACAGAGAGATATCAATACATAGGTTTGAAGATTCTTACTAGTCAGATATATTCTTGTGCGGTGAATAGGGGGTGTTGAGTCCAGTTCACTGAGCAAGGAATAGGTCTTGTCTCTTACATATTGGGTTTATGGAACGGTATCTGAGCTAATTTGAAACCATTTTTTTATGCATCACCCCACCTCACCTTTCCCGTTCATCAGCCATTGTGTGTTTCCTAAACGTGTGACTCTGTTCTGTTTTGTAATTCAGTTCAAGTGTACCGGTTTTTACATTCCCTCTAGAAGTGATATCTTATGATAAGTGTCTTTTTCTGTGTGACTTATTTCACTTAGAATCGTCGTACCTAAATCCACTCATCGTGCTGCTACTAGCCTTATGACGTTGATTTCATGGCTGAGTGATATTCCATTGTACATGAGGACCACAACTTCTTTATCCATTTTTCTCTTTCCTAGGATATTTAAGGTGTAATGAAGTGGGGGTTCTTGTCAACAGAGCAGCCCTAAACTTTGGGGTGCCTGTGTCTTGCTGATTTTTAGTTTTCCCAATTTATACGCCCATGAGTGGAAGTGCCCTATGCTCTCCAAGCTGTGTTTTTTAGATGTTTCAGAACACACCGTACACTTCTCCAGAGTGGCTGTTGGCAATTTACATCCCGCCCATCAGCGTAGCAAGGCTCCCATTTCTCCATGGCCGGTCCTGCATTTCTAGTTTGGACACTTTTTTCCGCATGGCCCTTTTGCCCGCTGGGAAGCGAGACTTCTTTGGAGCGCTGATTTGCCTTTCCAGGTTGCTTGGTTGGCCAAAAAGGGCGTATGCGTTTTTTCCTGAATATATTCAGGAAAAAACGCATACGCCCTTTTTGGCCAAGGGCATCATTGTCCACGTTTTGCCGCTTTTCATGTGCTTTCAAGGCGATTCGAATCTACCTCCTGAAATCTGTTTCCTGCAATTCTGCCTTGCTTTCAAAGCCTCTTCGTTGCCTTCCCTTAATATATTTGTGGACGAGAGGTATCATTTAAAACTCTGCAGGTTTGTGAATTGCAGTGCCCCTGAGCTCCATTTTTCAACTCACTTTTTTGGGAGCTGGCCGCAAAAGCGCAGGATTGCTTCAGGCCCTCTTCTGGTTCTGGGGGGCAGGCTGAGCTTGTGCTTAATTCTTCTTCCTGATGGGAAAATAGAGTGACCTGTGCCTGTCCCAACACCTAGAGCTAGTCTCTCATTGGTTCCCCCTCTTCCCGTTCATCCTCAGGACAAATTGCACCCTGTACGGAACAGGGGGTTAAAGGTGCTGATTCTCCAAGGAGGGAGATGGCTAGTAAATCGGCTGGAATGGCGAACCCGAGCAAAGGAGATGAGAAATGAGGTGCGTTTTAGAAACCTTTCCCGATCACACGGTGTACCATCTTCTGGGTTTCTCATGCCTGTTTTCGATGTAGGAAGATGCCCTTGAACCTGGAGATTTGGGACCCATGGGATGGGTACCATGCAGTATTACTTGAAAGGGTCTGCGTTAGCTCACCCAACCTCACCGGACCTCTCAGCCCCAAGAGTGTCCACCCTTATGTCTCAATCAGCTGTGGGTCTAGATATGGTCAATCCAGGTTGCATCACAGCCCCTGAACGAATTTTGTAAGAATTTCTCTCTCTTTCACTGTCTTTGTTTCACGGGTTTTGAAAAGTAATTTATTTTTATAATGGGGTTTAGCTGCTTTTCACGGCTGTGTTTATGCCGCTTTACACCCCCTTGACTCACTTACAGAGAGATATCAATACATAGGTTTGAAGATTCTTACTAGTCAGATATATTCTTGTGCGGTGAATAGGGGGTGTTGAGTCCAGTTCACTGAAAAAGGAATAGGTCTTGTCTCTTACATATTGGGTTTATGGAACGGTATCTGAGCTAATTTGAAACCCTTTTTTTATGCATCACCCCACCTCACCTTTCCCGTTCAGCAGCCATAGTGTGTTTCCTAAACGTGTGACTCTGTTCTGTTTTGTAATTCAGTTCAAGTGTACCGGTTTTTACATTCCCTCTAGAAGTGATATCTTATGATAAGTGTCTTTTTCTGTGTGACTTATTTCACTTAGAATCGTCGTACCTAAATCCACTCATCGTGCTGCTACTAGCCTTATGACGTTGATTTCATGGCTGAGTGATATTCCATTGTACATGAGGACCACAACTTCTTTATCCATTTTTCTCTTTCCTAGGATATTTAAGGTGTAATGAAGTGGGGGTTCTTGTCAACAGAGGAGCCCTAAACTTTGGGGTGCCTGTGTCTTGCTGATTTTTAGTTTTCCCAATTTATACGCCCATGAGTGGAAGTGCCCTATGCTCTCCAAGCTGTGTTTTTTAGATGTTTCAGAACACACCGTACACTTCTCCAGAGTGGCTGTTGGCAATTTACATCCCGCCCATCAGCGTAGCAAGGCCCCCATTTCTCCATGGCCGGTCCAGCATTTCTGGTTTGGACACTTTTTTCCGCATGGCCCTTTTGCCCGCTGGGAAGCGAGACTTCTTTGGAGCGCTGATTGGCCTTTCCAGGTTGCTTGGTTGGCCAAAAAGGGCGTATGCGTTTTTTCCTGAATATATTCAGGAAAAAACGCATACGCCCTTTTTGGCCAAGGGCATCATTGTCCACGTTTTGCCGCTTTTCATGTGCTTTCAAGGCGATTCGAATCTACCTCCTGAAATCTGTTTCCTGCAATTCTGCCTTGCTTTCAAAGCCTCTTCGTTGCCTTCCCTTAATATATTTGTGGACGAGAGGTATCATTTAAAACTCTGCAGGTTTGTGAATTGCAGTGCCCCTGAGCTCCATTTTTCAACTCGCTTTTTTGGGAGCTGGCCGCAAAAGCGCAGGATTGCTTCAGGCCCTCTTCTGGTTCTGGGGGGCAGGCTGAGCTTGTGCTTAATTCTTCTTCCTGATGGGAAAATAGAGTGACCTGTGCCTGTCCCAACACCTAGAGCTAGTCTCTCATTGGTTCCCCCTCTTCCCGTTCATCCTCAGGACAAATTGCAACCTGTACGGAACAGGAGGTTAAAGGTGCTGATTCTCCAAGGAGGGAGATGGCTAGTAAATCGGCTGGAATGGCGAACCCGAGCAAAGGAGTTGAGAAATGAGGTGCGTTTTAGAAACCTTTCCCGATCACATGGTGTACCATCTTCTGGGTTTCTCATGCCTGTTTTCGATGTAGGAAGATGGCCTTGAACCTGGAGATATGGGACCCATGGGATGGGTACCATGTAGTATTACTTGAAAGGGTCTGCGTTGGCTCACCCAACCTCACCGAAACTCTCAGCCCCAAGAGTGTCCACCCTTATGTCTCAATCAGCTGTGGGTCTAGATATGGTCAATCCAGGTTGCATCACTGCCCCTCAACGAATTTTGTAAGAATTTCTCTCTCTTTCACTGTCTTTGTTTCACGGGTTTTGAAAAGTAATTTATTTTTATAATGGGGTTTAGCTGCTTTTCACGGCTGTGTTTATGCCGCTTTACACCCCCTTGACTCACTTACAGAGAGATATCAATACATAGGTTTGAAGATTCTTACTAGTCAGATATATTCTTGTGCGGTGAATAGGGGGTGTTGAGTCCAGTTCACTGAGCAAGGAATAGGTCTTGTCTCTTACATATTGGGTTTATGGAACGGTATCTGAGCTAATTTGAAACCCTTTTTTTATGCATCACCCCACCTCACCTTTCCCGTTCAGCAGCCATAGTGTGTTTCCTAAACGTGTGACTCTGTTCTGTTTTGTAATTCAGTTCACGTGTAGCGGTTTTTACATTCCCTCTATAAGTGATATCTTAGGATAAGTGTCTTTTTCTGTGTGACTTATTTCACTTAGAATCGTCGTACCTAAATCCACTCATCGTGCTGCTACTAGACTTATGACGTTGATTTCATGGCTGAGTGATATTCCATTGTACATGAGGACCACAACTTCTTTATCCATTTTTCTCTTTCCTAGGATATTTAAGGTGTAATGAAGTGGGGGTTCTTGTCAACAGAGCAGCCCTAAACTTTGGGGTGCCTGTGTCTTGCTGATTTTTAGTTTTCCCAATTTATACTCCCATGAGTGGAAGTGCCCTATGCTCTCCAAGCTGTGTTTTTTAGATGTTTCAGAACACACCGTACACTTCTCCAGAGTGGCTGTTGGCAATTTACATCCCGCCCATCAGCATAGCAAGGCTCCCATTTCTCCATGGCCGGTCCTGCATTTCTGGTTTGGACACTTTTTTCCGCATGGCCCTTTTGCCCGCTGGGAAGCGAGACTTCTTTGGAGCGCTGATTGGCCTTTCCAGGTTGCTTGGTTGGCCAAAAAGGGCGTATGCGTTTTTTCCTGAATATATTCAGGAAAAAACGCATACGCCCTTTTTGGCCAAGGGCATCATTGTCCACGTTTTGCCGCTTTTCATGTGCTTTCAAGGCGATTCGAATCTACCTCCTGAAATCTGTTTCCTGCAATTCTGCCTTGCTTTCAAAGCCTCTTCGTTGCCTTCCCTTAATATATTTGTGGACGAGAGGTATCATTTAAAACTCTGCAGGTTTGTGAATTGCAGTGCCCCTGAGATCCATTTTTCAACTCGCTTTTTCGGGAGCTGGCCGCAAAAGCGCAGGATTGCTTCAGGCCCTCTTCTGGTTCTGGGGGGCAGGCTGAGCTTGTGCTTAATTCTTCTTCCTGATGGGAAAATAGAGTGACCTGTGCCTGTCCCAACACCTAGAGCTAGTCTCTCATTGGTTCCCCCTCTTCCCGTTCATCCTCAGGACAAATTGCAACCTGTACGGAACAGGAGGTTAAAGGTGCTGATTCTCCAAGGAGGGAGATGGCTAGTAAATCGGCTAGAATGGCGAACCCGAGCAAAGGAGATGAGAAATGAGGTGCGTTTTAGAAACCTTTCCCGATCACACGGTGTACCATCTTCTGGGTTTCTCATGCCTGTTTTCGACGTAGGAAGATGCCCTTGAACCTGGAGATTTGGGACCCATGGGATGGGTACCATGCAGTATTACTTGAAAGGGTCTGCGTTGGCTCACCCAACCTCACCGAACCTCTCAGCCCCAAGAGTGTCCACCCTTATGTCTCAATCAGCTGTGGGTCTAGATTTGGTCAATCCAGGTTGCATCACAGCCCCTGAACGAATTTTGTAAGAATTTCTCTCTCTTTCACTGTCTTTGTTTCACGGGTTTGGAAAAGTAATTTATTTTTATAATGGGGTTTAGCTGCTTTTCACGGCTGTGTTTATGCCGCTTTACACCCCCTTGACTCACTTACAGAGAGATATCAATACATAGGTTTGAAGATTTTTACTAGTCAGATATATTCTTGTGCGGTGAATAGGGGGTGTTGAGTCCAGTTCACTGAAAAAGGAATAGGTCTTGTCTCTTACATATTGGGTTTATGGAACAGTATCTGAGCTAATTTGAAACCCTTGTTTTATGCATCACCCCACCTCACCTTTCCCGTTCAGCAGCCATAGTGTGTTTCCTAAACGTGTGACTCTGTTCTGTTTTGCAATTCAGTTCAAGTGTAGCGGTTTTTACATTCCCTCTAGAAGTGATATCTTATGATAAGTGTCTTTTTCTGTGTGACTTATTTCACTTAGAATCGTCGTACCTAAATCCACTCATCGTGCTGCTACTAGACTTATGACGTTGATTTCATGGCTGAGTGATATTCCATTGTACATGAGGACCACAACTTCTTTATCCATTTTTCTCTTTCCTAGGATATTTAAGGTGTAATGAAGTGGGGGTTCTTGTCAACAGAGCAGCCCTAAACTTTGGGGTGCCTGTTTCTTGCTGATTTTTAGTTTTCCCAATTTATACTCCCATGAGTGGAAGTGCCCTATGCTCTCCAAGCTGTGTTTTTTAGATGTTTCAGAACACACCGTACACTTCTCCAGAGTGGCTGTTGGCAATTTACATCCCGCCCATCAGCGTAGCAAGGCTCCCATTTCTCCATGGCCGGTCCTGCATTTCTGGTTTGGACACTTTTTTCCGCATGGCCCTTTTGCCCGCTGGGAAGCGAGACTTCTTTGGAGGGCTGATTGGCCTTTCCAGGTTGCTTGGTTGGCCAAAAAGGGCGTATGCGTTTTTTCCTGAATATATTCAGGAAAAAACGCATACACCCTTTTTGGCCAAGGGCATCATTGTCCACGTTTTGCCGCTTTTCATGTGCTTTCAAGGCGATTCGAATCTACCTCCTGAAATCTGTTTCCTGCAATTCTGCCTTGCTTTCAAAGCCTCTTCGTTGCCTTCCCTTAATATATTTGTGGGCGAGAGGTATCATTTAAAACTCTGCAGGTTTGTGAATTGCAGTGCCCCTGAGCTCCATTTTTCAACTCGCTTTTTTGGGAGCTGGCCGCAAAAGCGCAGGATTGCTTCAGGCCCTCTTCTGGTTCTGGGGGGCAGGCTGAGCTTGTGCTTAATTCTTCTTCCTGATGGGAAAATAGAGTGACCTGTGCCTGTCCCAACGCCTAGAGCTAGTCTCTCATTGGTTCCCCCTCTTCCCGTTCATCCTCAGGACAAATTGCAACCTGTACGGAACAGGAGGTTAAAGGTGCTGATTCTCCAAGGAGGGAGATGGCTAGTAAATCAGCTGGAATGGCGAACCCGAGCAAAGGAGATGAGAAATGAGGTGCGTTTTAGAAACCTTTCCCGATCACATGGTGTACCATCTTCTGGGTTTCTCATGCCTGTTTTCGATGTAGGAAGATGGCCTTGAACCTGGAGATTTGGGACCCATGGGATGGGTACCATGCAGTATTACTTGAAAGGGTCTGCGTTGGCTCACCCAACCTCACCGAACCTCTCAGCCCCAAGAGTGTCCACCCTTATGTCTCAATCAGCTGTGGGTCTAGATATGGTCAATCCAGGTTGCATCACAGCCCCTCAACGAATTTTGTAAGAATTTCTCTCTCTTTCACTGTCTTTGTTTCACGGGTTTTGAAAAGTAATTTATTTTTATAATGGGGTTTAGCTGCTTTTCACGGCTGTGTTTATGCCGCTTTACACCCCCTTGACTCACTTACAGAGAGATATCAATACATAGGTTTGAAGATTCTTACTAGTCAGATATATTCTTGTGCGGTGAATAGGGGGTGTTGAGTCCAGTTCACTGAAAAAGGAATAGGTCTTGTCTCTTACATATTGGGTTTATGGAACAGTATCTGAGCTAATTTGAAACCCTTGTTTTATGCATCACCCCACCTCACCTTTCCCGTTCAGCAGCCATAGTGTGTTTCCTAAACGTGTGACTCTGTTCTGTTTTGTAATTCAGTTCAAGTGTAGCGGTTTTTACATTCCCTCTAGAAGTGATATCTTATGATAAGTGTCTTTTTCTGTGTGACTTATTTCACTTAGAATCGTCGTACCTAAATCCACTCATCGTGCTGCTACTAGCCTTATGACGTGGATTTCATGGCTGAGTGATATTCCATTGTACATGAGGACCACAACTTCTTTATCCATTTTTCTCTTTCCTAGGATATTTAAGGTGTAATGAAGTGGGGGTTCTTGTCCACAGAGCAGCCCTAAACTTTGGGGTGCCTGTGTCTTGCTGATTTTTAGTTTTCCCAATTTATACGCCCATGAGTGGAAGTGCCCTATGCTCTCCAAGCTGTGTTTTTTAGATGTTTCAGAACACACCGTACACTTCTCCAGAGTGGCTGTTGGCAATTTACATCCCACCCATCAGCGTAGCAAGGCTCCCATTTCTCCATGGCCGGTCCTGCATTTCTGGTTTGGACACTTTTTTCCGCATGGCCCTTTTGCCGGCTGGGAAGCGAGACTTCTTTGGAGCGCTGATTGGCCTTTCCGGGTTGCTTGGTTGGCCAAAAATGCGTATGCGTTTTTTCCTGAATATATTCAGGAAAAAACGCATACGCCCTTTTTGGCCAAGGGCATCATTGTCCACGTTTTGCCGCTTTTCATGTGCTTTCAAGGCGATTCGAATCTACCTCCTGAAATCTGTTTCCTGCAATTCTGCCTTGCTTTCAAAGCCTCTTCGTTGCCTTCCCTTAATATATTTGTGGACGAGAGGTATCATTTAAAACTCTGCAGGTTTGTGAATTGCAGTGCCCCTGAGCTCCATTTTTCAACTCGCTTTTTTGGGAGCTGGCCGCAAAAGCGCAGGATTGCTTCAGGCCCTCTTCTGGTTCTGGGGGGCAGGCTGAGCTTGTGCTTAATTCTTCTTCCTGATGGGAAAATAGAGTGACCTGTGCCTGTCCCAACACCTAGAGCTAGTCTCTCATTGGTTCCCCCTCTTCCCGTTCATCCTCAGGACAAATTTCAACCTGTACGGAACAGGGGTTTAAAGGTGCTGATTCTCCAAGGAGGGAGATGGCTAGTAAATCGGCTGGAATGGCGAACCCGAGCAAAGGAGATGAGAAATGAGGTGCGTTTTAGAAACCTTTCCCGATCACACGGTGTACCATCTTCTGGGTTTCTCATGCCTGTTTTCGATGTAGGAAGATGCCCTTGAACCTGGAGATTTGGGACCCATGGGATGGGTACCATGCAGTATTACTTGAAAGGGTCTGCGTTGGCTCACCCAACCTCACCGAACCTCTCAGCCCCAAGAGTGTCCACCCTTATGTCTCAATCAGCTGTGGGTCTAGATATGGTCAATCCAGATTGCATCACAGCCCCTGAACGAATTTTGTAAGAATTTCTCTCTCTTTCACTGTCTTTGTTTCACGGGTTTTGAAAAGTAATTTATTTTTATAATGGGGTTTAGCTGCTTTTCACGGCTGTGTTTATGCCGCTTTACACCCCCTTGACTCACTTACAGAGAGATATCAATACATAGGTTTGAAGATTCTTACTAGTCAGATATATTCTTGTGCGGTGAATAGGGGGTGTTGAGTCCAGTTCACTGAGCAAGGAATAGGTCTTGTCTCTTACATATTGGGTTTATGGAACAGTATCTGAGCTAATTTGAAACCCTTGTTTTATGCATCACCCCACCTCACCTTTCCCGTTCAGCAGCCATAGTGTGTTTCCTAAACGTGTGACTCTGTTCTGTTTTGCAATTCAGTTCAAGTGTAGCGGTTTTTACATTCCCTCTAGAAGTGATATCTTATGATAAGTGTCTTTTTCTGTGTAACTTATTTCACTTAGAATCGTCGTACCTAAATCCACTCATCGTGCTGCTACTAGCCTTATGACGTTGATTTCATGGCTGAGTGATATTCCATTGTACATGAGGACCACAACTTCTTTATCCATTTTTCTCTTTCCTAGGATATTTAAGGTGTAATGAAGTGGGGGTTCTTGTCAACAGAGCAGCCCTAAACTTTGGGGTGCCTGTGTCTTGCTGATTTTTAGTTTTCCCAATTTATACGCCCATGAGTGGAAGTGCCCTATGCTCTCCAAGCTGTGTTTTTTAGATGTTTCAGAACACACCGTACACTTCTCCAGAGTGGCTGTTGGCAATTTACATCCCACCCATCAGCCTAGCAAGGCTCCCATTTCTCCATGGCCGGTCCTGCATTTCTGGTTTGGACACTTTTTTCCGCATGGCCCTTTTGCCCGCTGGGAAGCGAGACTTCTTTGGAGCGCTGATTTGCCTTTCCAGGTTGCTTGGTTGGCCAAAAAGGGCGTATGCGTTTTTTCCTGAATATATTCAGAAAAAAACGCATACGCCCTTTTTGGCCAAGGGCATCATTGTCCACGTTTTGCTGCTTTTCATGTGCTTTCAAGGCGATTCGAATCTACCTCCTGAAATCTGTTTCCTGCAATTCTGCCTTGCTTTCAAAGCCTCTTCGTTGCCTTCCCTTAATATATTTGTGGACGAGAGGTATCATTTAAAACTCTGCAGGTTTGTGAATTGCAGTGCCCCTGAGCTCCATTTTTCAACTCGCTTTTTCGGGAGCTGGCAGCAAAAGCGCAGGATTGCTTCAGGCCCTCTTCTGGTTCTGGGGGGCAGGCTGAGCTTGTGCTTAATTCTTCTTCCTGATGGGAAAATAGAGTGACCTGTGCCTGTCCCAACACCTAGAGCTAGTCTCTCATTGGTTCCCCCTCTTCCCGTTCATCCTCAGGACAAATTGCAACCTGTACGGAACAGGAGGTTAAAGGTGCTGATTCTCCAAGGAGGGAGATGGCTAGTAAATCGGCTAGAATGGCGAACCCGAGCAAAGGAGATGAGAAATGAGGTGCGTTTTAGAAACCTTTCCCGATCACACGGTGTACCATCTTCTGGGTTTCTCATGCCTGTTTTCGACGTAGGAAGATGCCCTTGAACCTGGAGATTTGGGACCCATGGGATGGGTACCATGCAGTATTACTTGAAAGGGTCTGCGTTGGCTCACCCAACCTCACCGAACCTCTCAGCCCCAAGAGTGTCCACCCTTATGTCTCAATCAGCTGTGGGTCTAGATTTGGTCAATCCAGGTTGCATCACAGCCCCTGAACGAATTTTGTAAGAATTTCTCTCTCTTTCACTGTCTTTGTTTCACGGGTTTGGAAAAGTAATTTATTTTTATAATGGGGTTTAGCTGCTTTTCACGGCTGTGTTTATGCCGCTTTACACCCCCTTGACTCACTTACAGAGAGATATCAATACATAGGTTTGAAGATTCTTACTAGTCAGATATATTCTTGTGCGGTGAATAGGGGGTGTTGAGTCCAGTTCACTGAGCAAGGAATAGGTCTTGTCTCTTACATATTGGGTTTATGGAACGGTATCTGAGCTAATTTGAAACCATTTTTTTATGCATCACCCCACCTCACCTTTCCCGTTCATCAGCCATTGTGTGTTTCCTAAACGTGTGACTCTGTTCTGTTTTGTAATTCAGTTCAAGTGTACCGGTTTTTACATTCCCTCTAGAAGTGATATCTTATGATAAGTGTCTTTTTCTGTGTGACTTATTTCACTTAGAATCGTCGTACCTAAATCCACTCATCGTGCTGCTACTAGCCTTATGACGTTGATTTCATGGCTGAGTGATATTCCATTGTACATGAGGACCACAACTTCTTTATCCATTTTTCTCTTTCCTAGGATATTTAAGGTGTAATGAAGTGGGGGTTCTTGTCAACAGAGCAGCCCTAAACTTTGGGGTGCCTGTGTCTTGCTGATTTTTAGTTTTCCCAATTTATACGCCCATGAGTGGAAGTGCCCTATGCTCTCCAAGCTGTGTTTTTTAGATGTTTCAGAACACACCGTACACTTCTCCAGAGTGGCTGTTGGCAATTTACATCCCGCCCATCAGCGTAGCAAGGCTCCCATTTCTCCATGGCCGGTCCTGCATTTCTAGTTTGGACACTTTTTTCCGCATGGCCCTTTTGCCCGCTGGGAAGCGAGACTTCTTTGGAGCGCTGATTTGCCTTTCCAGGTTGCTTGGTTGGCCAAAAAGGGCGTATGCGTTTTTTTCCTGAATATATTCAGGAAAAAACGCATACGCCCTTTTTGGCCAAGGGCATCATTGTCCACGTTTTGCCGCTTTTCATGTGCTTTCAAGGCGATTCGAATCTACCTCCTGAAATCTGTTTCCTGCAATTCTGCCTTGCTTTCAAAGCCTCTTCGTTGCCTTCCCTTAATATATTTGTGGACGAGAGGTATCATTTAAAACTCTGCAGGTTTGTGAATTGCAGTGCCCCTGAGCTCCATTTTTCAACTCACTTTTTTGGGAGCTGGCCGCAAAAGCGCAGGATTGCTTCAGGCCCTCTTCTGGTTCTGGGGGGCAGGCTGAGCTTGTGCTTAATTCTTCTTCCTGATGGGAAAATAGAGTGACCTGTGCCTGTCCCAACACCTAGAGCTAGTCTCTCATTGGTTCCCCCTCTTCCCGTTCATCCTCAGGACAAATTGCACCCTGTACGGAACAGGGGGTTAAAGGTGCTGATTCTCCAAGGAGGGAGATGGCTAGTAAATCGGCTGGAATGGCGAACCCGAGCAAAGGAGATGAGAAATGAGGTGCGTTTTAGAAACCTTTCCCGATCACACGGTGTACCATCTTCTGGGTTTCTCATGCCTGTTTTCGATGTAGGAAGATGCCCTTGAACCTGGAGATTTGGGACCCATGGGATGGGTACCATGCAGTATTACTTGAAAGGGTCTGCGTTAGCTCACCCAACCTCACCGGACCTCTCAGCCCCAAGAGTGTCCACCCTTATGTCTCAATCAGCTGTGGGTCTAGATATGTTCAATCCAGGTTGCATCACAGCCCCTGAACGAATTTTGTAAGAATTTCTCTCTCTTTCACTGTCTTTGTTTCACGGGTTTTGAAAAGTAATTTATTTTTATAATGGGGTTTAGCTGCTTTTCACGGCTGTGTTTATGCCGCTTTACACCCCCTTGACTCACTTACAGAGAGATATCAATACATAGGTTTGAAGATTCTTACTAGTCAGATATATTCTTGTGCGGTGAATAGGGGGTGTTGAGTCCAGTTCACTGAAAAAGGAATAGGTCTTGTCTCTTACATATTGGGTTTATGGAACGGTATCTGAGCTAATTTGAAACCCTTTTTTTATGCATCACCCCACCTCACCTTTCCCGTTCAGCAGCCATAGTGTGTTTCCTAAACGTGTGACTCTGTTCTGTTTTGTAATTCAGTTCAAGTGTACCGGTTTTTACATTCCCTCTAGAAGTGATATCTTATGATAAGTGTCTTTTTCTGTGTGACTTATTTCACTTAGAATCGTCGTACCTAAATCCACTCATCGTGCTGCTACTAGCCTTATGACGTTGATTTCATGGCTGAGTGATATTCCATTGTACATGAGGACCACAACTTCTTTATCCATTTTTCTCTTTCCTAGGATATTTAAGGTGTAATGAAGTGGGGGTTCTTGTCAACAGAGGAGCCCTAAACTTTGGGGTGCCTGTGTCTTGCTGATTTTTAGTTTTCCCAATTTATACGCCCATGAGTGGAAGTGCCCTATGCTCTCCAAGCTGTGTTTTTTAGATGTTTCAGAACACACCGTACACTTCTCCAGAGTGGCTGTTGGCAATTTACATCCCGCCCATCAGCGTAGCAAGGCTCCCATTTCTCCATGGCCGGTCCTGCATTTCTGGTTTGGACACTTTTTTCCGCATGGCCCTTTTGCCTGCTGGGAAGCGAGACTTCTTTGGAGCGCTGATTTGCCTTTCCAGGTTGCTTGGTTGGCGAAAAAGGGCGTATGCGTTTTTTCCTGAATATATTCAGGAAAAAACGCATACGCCCTTTTGGCCAAGGGCATCATTGTCCACGTTTTGCCGCTTTTCATGTGCTTTCAAGGCGATTCGAATCTACCTCCTGAAATCTGTTTCCTGCAATTCTGCCTTGCTTTCAAAGCCTCTTCGTTGCCTTCCCTTAATATATTTGTGGACGAGAGGTATCATTTAAAACTCTGCAGGTTTGTGAATTGCAGTGCCCCTGAGCTCCATTTTTCAACTCGCTTTTTCGGGAGCTGGCAGCAAAAGCGCAGGATTGCTTCAGGCCCTCTTCTGGTTCTGGGGGGCAGGCTGAGCTTGTGCTTAATTCTTCTTCCTGATGGGAAAATAGAGTGACCTGTGCCTGTCCCAACACCTAGAGCTAGTCTCTCATTGGTTCCCCCTCTTCCCGTTCATCCTCAGGACAAATTGCAACCTGTACGGAACAGGAGGTTAAAGGTGCTGATTCTCCAAGGAGGGAGATGGCTAGTAAATCGGCTAGAATGGCGAACCCGAGCAAAGGAGATGAGAAATGAGGTGCGTTTTAGAAACCTTTCCCGATCACACGGTGTACCATCTTCTGGGTTTCTCATGCCTGTTTTCGACGTAGGAAGATGCCCTTGAACCTGGAGATTTGGGACCCATGGGATGGGTACCATGCAGTATTACTTGAAAGGGTCTGCGTTGGCTCACCCAACCTCACCGAACCTCTCAGCCCCAAGAGTGTCCACCCTTATGTCTCAATCAGCTGTGGGTCTAGATTTGGTCAATCCAGGTTGCATCACAGCCCCTGAACGAATTTTGTAAGAATTTCTCTCTCTTTCACTGTCTTTGTTTCACGGGTTTGGAAAAGTAATTTATTTTTATAATGGGGTTTAGCCGCTTTTCACGGCTGTGTTTATGCCGCTTTACACCCCCTTGACTCACTTACAGAGAGATATCAATACATAGGTTTGAAGATTCTTACTAGTCAGATATATTCTTGTGCGGTGAATAGGGGGTGTTGAGTCCAGTTCACTGAGCAAGGAATAGGTCTTGTCTCTTACATATTGGGTTTATGGAACGGTATCTGAGCTAATTTGAAACCCTTTTTTTATGCATCACCCCACCTCACCTTTCCCGTTCAGCAGCCATAGTGTGTTTCCTAAACGTGTGACTCTGTTCTGTTTTGTAATTCAGTTCAAGTGTACCGGTTTTTACATTCCCTCTAGAAGTGATATCTTATGATAAGTGTCTTTTTCTGTGTGACTTATTTCACTTAGAATCGTCGTACCTAAATCCACTCATCGTGCTGCTACTAGCCTTATGACGTTGATTTCATGGCTGAGTGATATTCCATTGTACATGAGGACCACAACTTCTTTATCCATTTTTCTCTTTCCTAGGATATTTAAGGTGTAATGAAGTGGGGGTTCTTGTCAACAGAGCAGCCCTAAACTTTGGGGTGCCTGTGTCTTGCTGATTTTTAGTTTTCCCAATTTATACGCCCATGAGTGGAAGTGCCCTATGCTCTCCAAGCTGTGTTTTTTAGATGTTTCAGAACACACCGTACACTTCTCCAGAGTGGCTGTTGGCAATTTACATCCCGCCCATCAGCGTAGCAAGGCTCCCATTTCTCCATGGCCGGTCCTGCATTTCTGGTTTGGACACTTTTTTCCGCATGGCCCTTTTGCCCGCTGGGAAGCGAGACTTCTTTGGAGCGCTGATTGGCCTTTCTAGGTTGCTTGGTTGGTCAAAAAGGGCGTATGCGTTTTTTCCTGAATATATTCAGGAAAAAACGCATACGCCCTTTTGGCCAAGGGCATCATTGTCCACGTTTTGCCGCTTTTCATGTGCTTTCAAGGCGATTCGAATCTACCTCCTGAAATCTGTTTCCTGCAATTCTGCCTTGCTTTCAAAGCCTCTTCGTTGCCTTCCCTTAATATATTTGTGGACGAGAGGTATCATTTAAAACTCTGCAGGTTTGTGAATTGCAGTGCCCCTGAGCTCCATTTTTCAACTCACTTTTTTGGGAGCTGGCCGCAAAAGCGCAGGATTGCTTCAGGCCCTCTTCTGGTTCTGGGGGGCAGGCTGAGCTTGTGCTTAATTCTTCTTCCTGATGGGAAAATAGAGTGACCTGTGCCTGTCCCAACACCTAGAGCTAGTCTCTCATTGGTTCCCCCTCTTCCCGTTCATCCTCAGGACAAATTGCAACCTGTACGGAACAGGGGGTTAAAGGTGCTGATTCTCCAAGGAGGGAGATGGCTAGTAAATCGGCTGGAATGGCGAACCCGAGCAAAGGAGATGAGAAATGAGGTGCGTTTTAGAAACCTTTCCCGATCACACGGTGTACCATCTTCTGGGTTTCTCATGCCTGTTTTCGATGTAGGAAGATGCCCTTGAACCTGGAGATTTGGGACCCATGGGATGGGTACCATGCAGTATTACTTGAAAGGGTCTGCGTTAGCTCACCCAACCTCACCGGACCTCTCAGCCCCAAGAGTGTCCACCCTTATGTCTCAATCAGCTGTGGGTCTAGATATGGTCAATCCAGGTTGCATCACAGCCCCTGAACGAATTTTGTAAGAATTTCTCTCTCTTTCACTGTCTTTGTTTCACGGGTTTTGAAAAGTAATTTATTTTTATAATGGGGTTTAGCTGCTTTTCACGGCTGTGTTTATGCCGCTTTACACCCCCTTGACTCACTTACAGAGAGATATCAATACATAGGTTTGAAGATTCTTACTAGTCAGATATATTCTTGTGCGGTGAATAGGGGGTGTTGAGTCCAGTTCACTGAAAAAGGAATAGGTCTTGTCTCTTACATATTGGGTTTATGGAACGGTATCTGAGCTAATTTGAAACCCTTTTTTTATGCATCACCCCACCTCACCTTTCCCGTTCAGCAGCCATAGTGTGTTTCCTAAACGTGTGACTCTGTTCTGTTTTGTAATTCAGTTCAAGTGTACCGGTTTTTACATTCCCTCTAGAAGTGATATCTTATGATAAGTGTCTTTTTCTGTGTGACTTATTTCACTTAGAATCGTCGTACCTAAATCCACTCATCGTGCTGCTACTAGCCTTATGACGTTGATTTCATGGCTGAGTGATATTCCATTGTACATGAGGACCACAACTTCTTTATCCATTTTTCTCTTTCCTAGGATATTTAAGGTGTAATGAAGTGGGGGTTCTTGTCAACAGAGCAGCCCTAAACTTTGGGGTGCCTGTGTCTTGCTGATTTTTAGTTTTCCCAATTTATACGCCCATGAGTGGAAGTGCCCTATGCTCTCCAAGCTGTGTTTTTTAGATGTTTCAGAACACACCGTACACTTCTCCAGAGTGGCTGTTGGCAATTTACATCCCGCCCATCAGCGTAGCAAGGCTCCCATTTCTCCATGGCCGGTCCTGCATTTCTGGTTTGGACACTTTTTTCCGCATGGCCCTTTTGCCCGCTGGGAAGCGAGACTTCTTTGGAGCGCTGATTTGCCTTTCCAGGTTGCTTGGTTGGCGAAAAAGGGCGTATGCGTTTTTTCCTGAATATATTCAGGAAAAAACGCATATGCCCTTTTTGGCCAAGGGCATCATTGTCCACGTTTTGCCGCTTTTCATGTGCTTTCAAGGCGATTCGAATCTACCTCCTGAAATCTGTTTCCTGCAATTCTGCCTTGCTTTCAAAGCCTCTTCGTTGCCTTCCCTTAATATATTTGTGGACGAGAGGTATCATTTAAAACTCTGCAGGTTTGTGAATTGCAGTGCCCCTGAGCTCCATTTTTCAACTCGCTTTTTTGGGAGCTGGCCGCAAAAGCGCAGGATTGCTTCAGGCCCTCTTCTGGTTCTGGGGGGCAGGCTGAGCTTGTGCTTAATTCTTCTACCTGATGGGAAAATAGAGTGACCTGTGCCTGTCCCAACACCTAGAGCTAGTCTCTCATTGGTTCCCCCTCTTCCCGTTCATCCTCAGGACAAATTGCAACCTGTACGGAACAGGAGGTTAAAGGTGCTGATTCTCCAAGGAGGGAGATGGCTAGTAAATCGGCTGGAATGGCGAACCCGAGCAAAGGAGATGAGAAATGAGGTGCGTTTTAGAAACCTTTCCCGATCACACGGTGTACCATCTTCTGGGTTTCTCATGCCTGTTTTCGATGTAGGAAGATGCCCTTGAACCTGGAGATTTGGGACCCATGGGATGGGTACCATGCAGTATTACTTGAAAGGGTCTGCGTTGGCTCACCCAACCTCACCGAACCTCTCAGCCCCAAGAGTGTCCACCCTTATGTCTAAATCAGCTGTGGGTCTAGATATGGTCAATCCAGGTTGCATCACAGCCCCTGAACGAATTTTGTAAGAATTTCTCTCTCTTTCACTGTCTTTGTTTCACGGGTTTTGAAAAGTAATTTATTTTTATAATGGGGTTTAGCTGCTTTTCACGGCTGTGTTTATGCCGCTTTACACCCCCTTGACTCACTTACAGAGAGATATCAATACATAGGTTTGAAGATTCTTACTAGTCAGATATATTCTTGTGCGGTGAATAGGGGGTGTTGAGTCCAGTTCACTGAAAAAGGAATAGGTCTTGTCTATTACATATTGGGTTTATGGAACAGTATCTGAGCTAATTTGAAACCCTTGTTTTATGCATCACCCCACCTCACCTTTCCCGTTCAGCAGCCATAGTGTGTTTCCTAAACGTGTGACTCTGTTCTGTTTTGCAATTCAGTTCAAGTGTAGCGGTTTTTACATTCCCTCTATAAGTGATATCTTAGGATAAGTGTCTTTTTCTGTGTGACTTATTTCACTTAGAATCGTCGTACCTAAATCCACTCATCGTGCTGCTACTAACCTTATGACGTTGATTTCATGGCTGAGTGATATTCCATTATACATGAGGACCACAACTTCTTTATCCATTTTTCTCTTTCCTAGGATATTTAAGGTGTAATGAAGTGGGGGTTCTTGTCAACAGAGCAGCCCTAAACTTTGGGGTGCCTGTGTCTTGCTGATTTTTAGTTTTCCCAATTTATACTCCCATGAGTGGAAGTGCCCTATGCTCTCCAAGCTGTGTTTTTTAGATGTTTCAGAACACACCGTACACTTCTCCAGAGTGGCTGTTGGCAATTTACATCCCGCGCATCAGCGTAGCAAGGCTCCCATTTCTCCATGGCCGGTCCTGCATTTCTGGTTTGGACACTTTTTTCCGCATGGCCCTTTTGCCGGCTGGGAAGCGAGACTTCTTTGGAGCGCTGATTGGCCTTTCCGGGTTGCTTGGTTGGCCAAAAATGCGTATGCGTTTTTTCCTGAATATATTCAGGAAAAAACGCATACGCCCTTTTTGGCCAAGGGCATCATTGTCCACGTTTTGCCGCTTTTCATGTGCTTTCAAGGCGATTCGAATCTACCTCCTGAAATCTGTTTCCTGCAATTCTGCCTTGCTTTCAAAGCCTCTTCGTTGCCTTCCCTTAATATATTTGTGGACGAGAGGTATCATTTAAAACTCTGCAGGTTTGTGAATTGCAGTGCCCCTGAGCTCCATTTTTCAACTCGCTTTTTTGGGAGCTGGCCGCAAAAGCGCAGGATTGCTTCAGGCCCTCTTCTGGTTCTGGGGGGCAGGCTGAGCTTGTGCTTAATTCTTCTTCCTGATGGGAAAATAGAGTGACCTGTGCCTGTCCCAACACCTAGAGATAGTCTCTTATTGGTTCCCCCTCTTCCCGTTCATCCTCAGGACAAATTTCAACCTGTACGGAACAGGGGGTTAAAGGTGCTGATTCTCCAAGGAGGGAGATGGCTAGTAAATCGGCTGGAATGGCGAACCCGAGCAAAGGAGATGAGAAATGAGGTGCGTTTTAGAAACCTTTCCCGATCACACGGTGTACCATCTTCTGGGTTTCTCATGCCTGTTTTCGATGTAGGAAGATGCCCTTGAACCTGGAGATTTGGGACCCATGGGATGGGTACCATGCAGTATTACTTGAAAGGGTCTGCGTTGGCTCACCCAACCTCACCGAACCTCTCAGCCCCAAGAGTGTCCACCCTTATGTCTCAATCAGCTGTGGGTCTAGATATGGTCAATCCAGATTGCATCACAGCCCCTGAACGAATTTTGTAAGAATTTCTCTCTCTTTCACTGTCTTTGTTTCACGGGTTTTGAAAAGTAATTTATTTTTATAATGGGGTTTAGCTGCTTTTCACGGCTGTGTTTATGCCGCTTTACACCCCCTTGACTCACTTACAGAGAGATAAGAGATATCAATACATAGGTTTGAAGATTCTTACTAGTCAGATATATTCTTGTGCGGTGAATAGGGGGTGTTGAGTCCAGTTCACTGAGCGAGGAATAGGTCTTGTCTATTACATATTGGGTTTATGGAACAGTATCTGAGCTAATTTGAAACCCTTGTTTTATGCATCACCCCACCTCACCTTTCCCGTTCAGCAGCCATAGTGTGTGTCCTAAACGTGTGACTCTGTTCTGTTTTGCAATTCAGTTCAAGTGTAGCGGTTTTTACATTCCCTCTAGAAGTGATATCTTAGGATAAGTGTCTTTTTCTGTGTGACTTATTTCACTTAGAATCGTCGTACCTAAATCCACTCATCGTGCTGCTACTAGCCTTATGACGTTGATTTCATGGCTGAGTGATATTCCATTGTACATGAGGACCACAACTTCTTTATCCATTTTTCTCTTTCCTAGGATATTTAAGGTGTAATGAAGTGGGGGTTCTTGTCAACAGAGCAGCCCTAAACTTTGGGGTGCCTGTGTCTTGCTGATTTTTAGTTTTCCCAATTTATACGCCCATGAGTGGAAGTGCCCTATGCTCTCCAAGCTGTGTTTTTTAGATGTTTCAGAACACACCGTACACTTCTCCAGAGTGGCTGTTGGCAATTTACATCCCGCCCATCAGCGTAGCAAGGCTCCCATTTCTCCATGGCCGGTCCTGCATTTCTGGTTTGGACACTTTTTTCCGCATGGCCCTTTTGCCCGCTGGGAAGCGAGACTTCTTTGGAGCGCTGATTTGCCTTTCCAGGTTGCTTGGTTGGCCAAAAAGGGCGTATGCGTTTTTTTCCTGAATATATTCAGGAAAAAACGCATACGCCCTTTTTGGCCAAGGGCATCATTGTCCACGTTTTGCCGCTTTTCATGTGCTTTCAAGGCGATTCGAATCTACCTCCTGAAATCTGTTTCCTGCAATTCTGCCTTGCTTTCAAAGCCTCTTCGTTGCCTTCCCTTAATATATTTGTGGACGAGAGGTATCATTTAAAACTCTGCAGGTTTGTGAATTGCAGTGCCCCTGAGCTCCATTTTTCAACTCGCTTTTTTGGGAGCTGGCTGCAAAAGCGCAGGATTGCTTCAGGCCCTCTTCTGGTTCTGGGGGGCAGGCTGAGCTTGTGCTTAATTCTTCTTCCTGATGGGAAAATAGAGTGACCTGTGCCTGTTCCAACACCTAGAGCTAGTCTCTCATTGGTTCCCCCTCTTCCCGTTCATCCTCAGGACAAATTGCAACCTGTACGGAACAGGAGGTTAAAGGTGCTGATTCTCCAAGGAGGGAGATGGCTAGTAAATCGGCTGGAATGGCGAACCCGAGCAAAGGAGATGAGAAATGAGGTGCGTTTTAGAAACCTTTCCCAATCACACGGTGTACCATCTTCTGGGTTTCTCATGCCTGTTTTCGACGTAGGAAGTTGCCCTTGAACCTGGAGATTCGGGACCCATGGGATGGGTACCATGCAGTATTACTTGAAAGGCTCTGCGTTGGCTCACCCAACCTCACCGAACCTCTCAGCCCCAAGAGTGTCCACCCTTATGTCTCAATCAGCTGTGGGTCTAGATATGGTCAATCCAGGTTGCATCACAGCCCCTGAACGAATTGTGTAAGAATTTCTCTCTCTTTCACTGTCTTTGTTTCACGGGGTTTGAAAAGTCATTTATTTTTATAATGGGGTTTAGCTGCTTTTCACGGCTGTGTTTATGCCGCTTTACACCCCCTTGACTCACTTACAGAGAGATATCAATACATAGGTTTGAAGATTCTTCCTAGTCAGATATATTCTTGTGCGGTGAATAGGAGGTGTTGAGTCCAGTTCACTGAGCGAGGAATAGGTCTTGTCTATTACATATTGGGTTTATGGAACAGTATCTGAGCTAATTTGAAACACTTGTTTTATGCATCACCCCACCTCACCTTTCCCGTTCAGCAGCCATAGTGTGTGTCCTAAACGTGTGACTCTGTTCTGTTTTGCAATTCAGTTCAAGTGTAGCGGTTTTTACATTCCCTCTAGAAGTGATATCTTAGGATAAGTGTCTTTTTCTGTGTGACTTATTTCACTTAGAATCGTCGTACCTAAATCCACTCATCGTGCTGCTACTAGCCTTATGACGTTGATTTCATGGCTGAGTGATATTCCATTGTACATGAGGACCACAACTTCTTTATCCATTTTTCTCTTTCCTAGGATATTTAAGGTGTAATGAAGTGGGGGTTCTTGTCAACAGAGCAGCCCTAAACTTTGGGGTGCCTGTGTCTTGCTGATTTTTAGTTTTCCCAATTTATACGCCCATGAGTGGAAGTGCCCTATGCTCTCCAAGCTGTGTTTTTTAGATGTTTCAGAACACACCGTACACTTCTCCAGAGTGGCTGTTGGCAATTTACATCCCGCCCATCAGCGTAGCAAGGCTCCCATTTCTCCATGGCCGGTCCTGCATTTCTGGTTTGGACACTTTTTTCCGCATGGCCCTTTTGCCCGCTGGGAAGCGAGACTTCTTTGGAGCGCTGATTTGCCTTTCCAGGTTGCTTGGTTGGCCAAAAAGGGCGTATGCGTTTTTTTCCTGAATATATTCAGGAAAAAACGCATACGCCCTTTTTGGCCAAGGGCATCATTGTCCACGTTTTGCCGCTTTTCATGTGCTTTCAAGGCGATTCGAATCTACCTCCTGAAATCTGTTTCCTGCAATTCTGCCTTGCTTTCAAAGCCTCTTCGTTGCCTTCCCTTAATATATTTGTGGACGAGAGGTATCATTTAAAACTCTGCAGGTTTGTGAATTGCAGTGCCCCTGAGCTCCATTTTTCAACTCGCTTTTTTGGGAGCTGGCTGCAAAAGCGCAGGATTGCTTCAGGCCCTCTTCTGGTTCTGGGGGGCAGGCTGAGCTTGTGCTTAATTCTTCTTCCTGATGGGAAAATAGAGTGACCTGTGCCTGTTCCAACACCTAGAGCTAGTCTCTCATTGGTTCCCCCTCTTCCCGTTCATCCTCAGGACAAATTGCAACCTGTACGGAACAGGAGGTTAAAGGTGCTGATTCTCCAAGGAGGGAGATGGCTAGTAAATCGGCTGGAATGGCGAACCCGAGCAAAGGAGATGAGAAATGAGGTGCGTTTTAGAAACCTTTCCCAATCACACGGTGTACCATCTTCTGGGTTTCTCATGCCTGTTTTCGACGTAGGAAGATGCCCTTGAACCTGGAGATTCGGGACCCATGGGATGGGTACCATGCAGTATTACTTGAAAGGCTCTGCGTTGGCTCACCCAACCTCACCGAACCTCTCAGCCCCAAGAGTGTCCACCCTTATGTCTCAATCAGCTGTGGGTCTAGATATGGTCAATCCAGGTTGCATCACAGCCCCTGAACGAATTGTGTAAGAATTTCTCTCTCTTTCACTGTCTTTGTTTCACGGGGTTTGAAAAGTCATTTATTTTTATAATGGGGTTTAGCTGCTTTTCACGGCTGTGTTTATGCCGCTTTACACCCCCTTGACTCACTTACAGAGAGATATCAATACATAGGTTTGAAGATTCTTACTAGTCAGATATATTCTTGTGCGGTGAATAGGGGGTGTTGAGTCCAGTTCACTGAGCGAGGAATAGGTCTTGTCTATTACATATTGGGTTTATGGAACAGTATCTGAGCTAATTTGAAACCCTTGTTTTATGCATCACCCCACCTCACCTTTCCCGTTCAGCAGCCATAGTGTGTGTCCTAAACGTGTGACTCTGTTCTGTTTTGCAATTCAGTTCAAGTGTAGCGGTTTTTACATTCCCTCTAGAAGTGATATCTTATGATAAGTGTCTTTTTCTGTGTGACTTATTTCACTTAGAATCGTCGTACCTAAATCCACTCATTGTGCTGCTACTAGCCTTATGACGTTGATTTCATGGCTGAGTGATATTCCATTGTACATGAGGACCACAACTTCTTTATCCATTTTTCTCTTTCCTAGGATATTTAAGGTGTAATGAAGTGGGGGTTCTTGTCAACAGAGCAGCCCTAAACTTTGGGGTGCCTGTGTCTTGCTGATTTTTAGTTTTCCCAATTTATACGCCCATGAGTGGAAGTGCCCTATGCTCTCCAAGCTGTGTTTTTTAGATGTTTCAGAACACACCGTACACTTCTCCAGAGTGGCTGTTGGCAATTTACATCCCACCCATCAGCGTAGCAAGGCTCCCATTTCTCCATGGCCGGTCCTGCATTTCTGGTTTGGACACTTTTTTCCGCATGGCCCTTTTGCCCGCTGGGAAACGAGACTTCTTTGGAGCGCTGATTGGCCTTTCCAGGTTGCTTGGTTGGCCAAAAAGGGCGTATGCGTTTTTTCCTGAATATATTCAGGAAAAAAGGCATACGCCCTTTTTGGCCAAGGGCATCATTGTCCACGTTTTGCCGCTTTTCATGTGCTTTCAAGGCGATTCGAATCTACCTCCTGAAATCTGTTTCCTGCAATTCTGCCTTGCTTTCAAAGCCTCTTCGTTGCCTTCCCTTAATATATTTGTGGGCGAGAGGTATCATTTAAAACTCTGCAGGTTTGTGAATTGCAGTGCCCCTGAGCTCCATTTTTCAACTCGCTTTTTTGGGAGCTGGCCGCAAAAGCGCAGGATTGCTTCAGGCCCTCTTCTGGTTCTGGGGGGCAGGCTGAGCTTGTGCTTAATTCTTCTTCCTGATGGGAAAATAGAGTGACCTGTGCCTGTCCCAACACCTAGAGCTAGTCTCTCATTGGTTCCCCCTCTTCCCGTTCATCCTCAGGACAAATTGCAACCTGTACGGAACAGGAGGTTAAAGGTGCTGATTCTCCAAGGAGGGAGATGGCTAGTAAATCGGCTGGAATGGCGAACCCGAGCAAAGGAGATGAGATATGAGGTGCGTTTTAGAAACCTTTCCTGATCACACGGTGTACCATCTTCTGGGTTTCTCATGCCTGTTTTCGACGTAGGAAGATGCCCTTGAACCTGGAGATTTGGGACCCATGGGATGGGTACCATGCAGTATTACTTGAAAGGGTCTGCGTTGGCTCACCCAACCTCACCGAAACTCTCAGCCCCAAGAGTGTCCACCCTTATGTCTCAATCAGCTGTGGGTCTAGATATGGTCAATCCAGGTTGCATCACAGCCCCTGAACGAATTTTGTAAGTATTTCTCTCTCTTTCACTGTCTTTGTTTCACGGGTTTTGAAAAGTAATTTATTTTTATAATGGGGTTTAGCTGCTTTTCACGGCTGTGTTTATGCCGCTTTACACCCCCTTGACTCACTTACAGAGAGATATCAATACATACGTTTGAAGATTCTTACTAGTCAGATATATTCTTGTGCGGTGAATAGGGGGTGTTGAGTCCAGTTCACTGAAAAAGGAATAGGTCTTCTCTCTTACATATTGGGTTTATGGAACGGTATCTGAGCTAATTTGAAACCCTTGTTTTATGCATCACCCCACCTCACCTTTCCCGTTCAGCAGCCATAGTGTGTTTCCTAAACGTGTGACTCTGTTCTGTTTTGCAATTCAGTTCAAGTGTAGCGGTTTTTACATTCCCTCTAGAAGTGATATCTTATGATAAGTGTCTTTTTCTGTGTGACTTATTTCATTTAGAATCGTCGTACCTAAATCCACTCATTGTGCTGCTACTAGCCTTATGACGTTGATTTCATGGCTGAGTGATATTCCATTGTACATGAGGACCACAACTTCTTTATCCATTTTTCTCTTTCCTAGGATATTTAAGGTGTAATGAAGTGGGGGTTTTTGTCAACAGAGCAGCCCTAAACTTTGGGGTGCCTGTGTCTTGCTGATTTTTAGTTTTCCCAATTTATACGCCCATGAGTGGAAGTGCCCTATGCTCTCCAAGCTGTGTTTTTTAGATGTTTCAGAACACACCGTACACTTCTCCAGAGTGGCTGTTGGCAATTTACATCCCACCCATCAGCGTAGCAAGGCTCCCATTTCTCCATGGCCGGTCCTGCATTTCTGGTTTGGACACTTTTTTCCGCATGGCCCTTTTGCCCGCTGGGAAACGAGACTTCTTTGGAGCGCTGATTGGCCTTTCCAGGTTGCTTGGTTGGCCAAAAAGCGCGTATGCGTTTTTTCCTGAATATATTCAGGAAAAAACGCATACGCCCTTTTTGGCCAAGGGCATCATTGTCCACGTTTTGCCGCTTTTCATGTGCTTTCAAGGCGATTCGAATCTACCTCCTGAAATCTGTTTCCTGCAATTCTGCCTTGCTTTCAAAGCCTCTTCGTTGCCTTCCCTTAATATATTTGTGGGCGAGAGGTATCATTTAAAATTCTGCAGGTTTGTGAATTGCAGTGCCCCTGAGCTCCATTTTCAACTCGCTTTTTTGGGAGCTGGCCGCAAAAGCGCAGGATTGCTTCAGGCCCTCTTCTGGTTCTGGGGGGCAGGCTGAGCTTGTGCTTAATTCTTCTTCCTGATGGGAAAATAGAGTGACCTGTGCCTGTCCCAACACCTAGAGCTAGTCTCTCATTGGTTCCCCCTCTTCCCGTTCATCCTCAGGACAAATTGCAACCTGTACGGAACAGGAGGTTAAAGGTGCTGATTCTCCAAGGAGGGAGATGGCTAGTAAATCGGCTGGAATGGCGAACCCGAGCAAAGGAGATGAGATATGAGGTGCGTTTTAGAAACCTTTCCTGATCACACGGTGTACCATCTTCTGGGTTTCTCATGCCTGTTTTCGACGTAGGAAGATGCCCTTGAACCTGGAGATTTGGGACCCATGGGATGGGTACCATGCAGTATTAATTGAAAGGCTCTGCGTTGGCTCACCCAACCTCACCGAACCTCTCAGCCCCAAGAGTGTCCACCCTTATGTCTCAATCAGCTGTGGGTCTAGATATGGTCAATCCAGGTTGCATCACAGCCCCTGAACGAATTTTGTAAGAATTTCTCTCTCTTTCACTGTCTTTGTTTCACGGGTTTTGAAAAGTAATTTATTTTTATAATGGGGTTTAGCTGCTTTTCACGGCTGTGTTTATGCCGCTTTACACCCCCTTGACTCACTTACAGAGAGATATCAATACATAGGTTTGAAGATTCTTACTAGTCAGATATATTCTTGTGCGGTGAATAGGGGGTGTTGAGTCCAGTTCACTGAAAAAGGAATAGGTCTTGTCTCTTACATATTGGGTTTATGGAACGGTATCTGAGCTAATTTGAAACCCTTGTTTTATGCATCACCCCACCTCACCTTGCCCGTTCAGCAGCCATAGTGTGTTTTCTAAACGTGTGACTCTGTTCTGTTTTGCAATTCAGTTCAAGTGTAGCGGTTTTTACATTCCCTCTAGAAGTGATATCTTATGATAAGTGTCTTTTTCTGTGTGACTTATTTCACTTAGAATCGTCGTACCTAAATCCACTCATTGTGCTGCTACTAGCCTTATGACGTTGATTTCATGGCTGAGTGATATTCCATTGTACATGAGGACCACAACTTCTTTATCCATTTTTCTCTTTCCTAGGATATTTAAGGTGTAATGAAGTGGGGGTTCTTGTCAACAGAGCAGCCCTAAACTTTGGGGTGCCTGTGTCTTGCTGATTTTTAGTTTTCCCAATTTATACGCCCATGAGTGGAAGTGCCCTATGCTCTCCAAGCTGTGTTTTTTAGATGTTTCAGAACACACCGTACACTTCTCCAGAGTGGCTGTTGGCAATTTACATCCCACCCATCAGCGTAGCAAGGCTCCCATTTCTCCATGGCCGGTCCTGCATTTCTGGTTTGGACACTTTTTTCCGCATGGCCCTTTTGCCCGCTGGGAAACGAGACTTCTTTGGAGCGCTGATTGGCCTTTCCAGGTTGCTTGGTTGGCCAAAAAGGGCGTATGCGTTTTTTCCTGAATATATTCAGGAAAAAAGGCATACGCCCTTTTTGGCCAAGGGCATCATTGTCCACGTTTTGCCGCTTTTCATGTGCTTTCAAGGCGATTCGAATCTACCTCCTGAAATCTGTTTCCTGCAATTCTGCCTTGCTTTCAAAGCCTCTTCGTTGCCTTCCCTTAATATATTTGTGGGCGAGAGGTATCATTTAAAACTCTGCAGGTTTGTGAATTGCAGTGCCCCTGAGCTCCATTTTTCAACTCGCTTTTTTGGGAGCTGGCCGCAAGAGCGCAGGATTGCTTCAGGCCCTCTTCTGGTTCTGGGGGGCAGGCTGAGCTTGTGCTTAATTCTTCTTCCTGATGGGAAAATAGAGTGACCTGTGCCTGTCCCAACACCTAGAGCTAGTCTCTCATTGGTTCCCCCTCTTCCCGTTCATCCTCAGGACAAATTGCAACCTGTACGGAACAGGAGGTTAAAGGTGCTGATTCTCCAAGGAGGGAGATGGCTAGTAAATCGGCTGGAATGGCGAACCCGAGCAAAGGAGATGAGAAATGAGGTGCGTTTTAGAAACCTTTCCTGATCACACGGTGTACCATCTTCTGGGTTTCTCATGCCTGTTTTCGACGTAGGAAGATGCCCTTGAACCTGGAGATTTGGGACCCATGGGATGGGTACCATGCAGTATTACTTGAAAGGGTCTGCGTTGGCTCACCCAACCTCACCGAAACTCTCAGCCCCAGGAGTGTCCACCCTTATGTCTCAGTCAGCTGTGGGTCTAGATATGGTCAATCCAGGTTGCATCACAGCCCCTGAACGAATTTTGTAAGAATTTCTCTCTCTTTCACTGTCTTTGTTTCACGGGTTTTGAAAAGTAATTTATTTTTATAATGGGGTTTAGCTGCTTTTCACGGCTGTGTTTATGCCGCTTTACACCCCCTTGACTCACTTACAGAGAGATATCAATACATAGGTTTGAAGATTCTTACTAGTCAGATATATTCTTGTGCGGTGAATAGGGGGTGTTGAGTCCAGTTCACTGAAAAAGGAATAGGTCTTGTCTCTTACATATTGAGTTTATGGAACGGTATCTGAGCTAATTTGAAACCCTTGTTTTATGCATCACCCCACCTCACCTTTCCCGTTCAGCAGCCATAGTGTGTTTCCTAAACGTGTGACTCTGTTCTGTTTTGTAATTCAGTTCAAGTGTAGCGGTTTTTACATTCCCTCTAGAAATGATATCTTATGATAAGTGTCTTTTTCTGTGTGACTTATTTCACTTAGATTCGTCGTACCTAAATCCACGCATCGTGCTGCTACTAGCCGTATGACGTTGATTTCATGGCTGAGTGATATTCCATTGTACATGAGGACCACAACTTCTTTATCCATTTTTCTCTTTCCTAGGATATTTAAGGTGTAATGAAGTGGGGGTTCTTGTCAACAGAGCAGCCCTAAACTTTGGGGTGCCTGTGTCTTGCTGATTTTTAGTTTTCCCAATTTATACGCCCATGAGTGGAAGTGCCCTATGCTCTCCAAGCTGTGTTTTTTAGATGTTTCAGAACACACCGTACACTTCTCCAGAGTGGCTGTTGGCAATTTACATCCCACCCATCAGCGTAGCAAGGCTCCCATTTCTCCATGGCCGGTCCTGCATTTCTGGTTTGGACACTTTTTTCCGCATGGCCCTTTTGCCCGCTGGGAAGCGAGACTTCTTTGGAGCGCTGATTGGCCTTTCCAGGTTGCTTGGTTGGCCAAAAAGGGCGTATGCGTTTTTTCCTGAATATATTCAGGAAAAAACGCATACGCCCTTTTTGGCCAAGGGCATCATTGTCCACGTTTTGCCGCTTTTCATGTGCTTTCAAGGCGATTCGAATCTACCTCCTGAAATCTGTTTCCTGCAATTCTGCCTTGCTTTCAAAGCCTCTTCGTTGCCTTCCCTTAATATATTTGTGGACGAGAGGTATCATTTAAAACTCTGCAGGTTTGTGAATTGCAGTGACCCTGAGCTCCATTTTTCAACTCGCTTTTTTGGGAGCTGGCCGCAAAAGCGCAGGATTGCTTCAGACCCTCTTCTGGTTCTGGGGGGCAGGCTGAGCTTGTGCTTAATTCTTCTTCCTGATGGGAAAATAGAGTGACCTGTGCCTGTCCCAACACCTAGAGCTAGTCTCTCATTGGTTCCCCCTCTTCCCGTTCATCCTCAGGACAAATTGCAACCTGTACGGAACAGGAGGTTAAAGGTGCTGATTCTCCAAGGAGGGAGATGGCTAGTAAATCGGCTGGAATGGCGAACCCGAGCAAAGGAGATGAGAAATGAGGTGCGTTTTAGAAACCTTTCCCGATCACACGGTGTACCATCTTCTGGGTTTCTCATGCCTGCTTTCGACGTAGGAAGATGCCCTTGAACCTGGAGATTTGGGACCCATGGGATGGGTACCATGCAGTATTACTTGAAAGGCTCTGCGTTGGCTCACCCAACCTCACCGAACCTCTCAGCCCCAAGAGTGTCCACCCTTATGTCTCAATCAGCTGTGGGTCTAGATATGGTCAATCCAGGTTGCATCACAGCCCCTGAACGAATTTTGTAAGAATTTCTCTCTCTTTCACTGTCTTTGTTTCACGGGTTTTGAAAAGTAATTTATTTTTATAATGGGGTTTAGCTGCTTTTCACGGCTGTGTTTATGCCGCTTTACACCCCCTTGACTCACTTACAGAGAGATATCAATACATAGGTTTGAAGATTCTTACTAGTCAGATATATTCTTGTGTGGTGAATAGGGGGTGTTGAGTCCAGTTCACTGAAAAAGGAATAGGTCTTGTCTCTTACATATTGGGTTTATGGAACGGTATCTGAGCTAATTTGAAACCCTTGTTTTATGCATCACCCCACCTCACCTTTCCCGTTCAGCAGCCATAGTGTGTTTCCTAAACGTGTGATTCTGTTCTGTTTTGCAATTCAGTTCAAGTGTAGCGGTTTTTACATTCCCTCTAGAAGTGATATCTTATGATAAGTGTCTTTTTCTGTGTGACTTATTTCACTTAGAATCGTCGTACCTAAATCCACTCATCGTGCTGCTACTAGCCTTATGACGTTGATTTCATGGCTGAGTGATATTCCATTGTACATGAGGACCACAACTTCTTTATCCATTTTTCTCTTTCCTAGGATATTTAAGGTGTAATGAAGTGGGGGTTCTTGTCAACAGAGCAGCCCTAAACTTTGGGGTGCCTGTGTCTTGCTGATTTTTAGTTTTCCCAATTTATACGCCCATGAGTGGAAGTGCCCTATGCTCTCCAAGCTGTGTTTTTTAGATGTTTCAGAACACGCCGTACACTTCTCCAGAGTGGCTGTTGGCAATTTACATCCCACCCATCAGCGTAGCAAGGCTCCCATTTCTCCATGGCCGGTCCTGCATTTCTGGTTTGGACACTTTTTTCCGCATGGCCCTTTTGCCCGCTGGGAAACGAGACTTCTTTGGAGCGCTGATTGGCCTTTCCAGGTTGCTTGGTTGGCCAAAAAGGGCGTATGCGTTTTTTCCTGAATATATTCAGGAAAAAACGCATACGCCCTTTTTGGCCAAGGGCATCATTGTCCACGTTTTGCCGCTTTTCATGTGCTTTCAAGGCGATTCGAATCTACCTCCTGAAATCTGTTTCCTGCAATTCTGCCTTGCTTTCAAAGCCTCTTCGTTGCCTTCCCTTAATATATTTGTGGGCGAGAGGTATCATTTAAAACTCTGCAGGTTTGTGAATTGCAGTGCCCCTGAGCTCCATTTTTCAACTCGCTTTTTTGGGAGCTGGCCGCAAAAGCGCAGGATTGCTTCAGGCCCTCTTCTGGTTCTGGGGGGCAGGCTGAGCTTGTGCTTAATTCTTCTTCCTGATGGGAAAATAGAGTGACCTGTGCCTGTCCCAACACCTAGAGCTAGGCTCTCATTGGTTCCCCCTCTTCCCGTTCATCCTCAGGACAAATTGCAACCTGTACGGAACAGGAGGTTAAAGGTGCTGATTCTCCAAGGAGGGAGATGGCTAGTAAATCGGCTGGAATGGCGAACCCGAGCAAAGGAGATGAGATATGAGGTGCGTTTTAGAAACCTTTCCTGATCACACGGTGTACCATCTTCTGGGTTTCTCATGCCTGTTTTCGACGTAGGAAGATGCCCTTGAACCTGGAGATTTGGGACCCATGGGATGGGTACCATGCAGTATTACTTGAAAGGGTCTGCGTTGGCTCACCCAACCTCACCGAACCTCTCAGCCCCAAGAGTGTCCACCCTTATGTCTCAATCAGCTGTGGGTCTAGATATGGTCAATCCAGGTTGCATCACAGCCCCTGAACGAATTTTGTAAGAATTTCTCTCTCTTTCACTGTCTTTGTTTCACGGGTTTTGAAAAGTAATTTATTTTTATAATGGGGTTTAGCTGCTTTTCACGGCTGTGTTTATGCCGCTTTACACCCCCTTGACTCACTTACAGAGAGATATCAATACATAGGTTTGAAGATTCTTACTAGTCAGATATATTCTTGTGCGGTGAATAGGGGGTGTTGAGTCCAGTTCACTGAAAAAGGAATAGGTCTTGTCTCTTACATATTGAGTTTATGGAACGGTATCTGAGCTAATTTGAAACCCTTGTTTTATGCATCACCCCACCTCACCTTTCCCGTTCAGCAGCCATAGTGTGTTTCCTAAACGTGTGACTCTGTTCTGTTTTGTAATTCAGTTCAAGTGTAGCGGTTTTTACATTCCCTCTAGAAATGATATCTTATGATAAGTGTCTTTTTCTGTGTGACTTATTTCACTTAGATTCGTCGTACCTAAATCCACGCATCGTGCTGCTACTAGCCGTATGACGTTGATTTCATGGCTGAGTGATATTCCATTGTACATGAGGACCACAACTTCTTTATCCATTTTTCTCTTTCCTAGGATATTTAAGGTGTAATGAAGTGGGGGTTCTTGTCAACAGAGCAGCCCTAAACTTTGGGGTGCCTGTGTCTTGCTGATTTTTAGTTTTCCCAATTTATACGCCCATGAGTGGAAGTGCCCTATGCTCTCCAAGCTGTGTTTTTTAGATGTTTCAGAACACACCGTACACTTCTCCAGAGTGGCTGTTGGCAATTTACATCCCACCCATCAGCGTAGCAAGGCTCCCATTTCTCCATGGCCGGTCCTGCATTTCTGGTTTGGACACTTTTTTCCGCATGGCCCTTTTGCCCGCTGGGAAGCGAGACTTCTTTGGAGCGCTGATTGGCCTTTCCAGGTTGCTTGGTTGGCCAAAAAGGGCGTATGCGTTTTTTCCTGAATATATTCAGGAAAAAACGCATACGCCCTTTTTGGCCAAGGGCATCATTGTCCACGTTTTGCCGCTTTTCATGTGCTTTCAAGGCGATTCGAATCTACCTCCTGAAATCTGTTTCCTGCAATTCTGCCTTGCTTTCAAAGCCTCTTCGTTGCCTTCCCTTAATATATTTGTGGACGAGAGGT